>NC_077229.1:431075216-431390216 GCF_027887165.1 Monodelphis domestica
TCAGTATGCTAAATAACACTAACTCTTTCAACTGATTCTCCCTTAGTGTGGTTTCTGATCCCCTCTCCATCTTCATCCTTCTCCCCTGAGCATTTTCTATTTCCTAACCTATCTTCTAAAAATGTAACATCTAAAACTGAATGTAGTACTCTCAATGTAATCTGATTAGAGTCACTCTTTTACCTTGGCCACTCATACTCTCATTAATTTAGTTTATTATTACATGTTTCTTAATTGAACTATTACACAAATTCAGAGTTTTCATTATGATACACCCTTCAAAGTCTTTTCATATTAACTACAGTTTAGTTTTTCTGTCTAACTTTTTATTGACTGAAAATTAGATGATTTTATCCTCAGTGCCTTTGTTCAAATCATTGGTAGAAATGTTGAACACAATAGGACCAAGGATAGAGCTTTGCAACAATCCACTAGAGACCTCTCTCCAAGTTCACATCAAACCATTAATTACCATTTGTTATTCAACCATCTCTGGATGAAATAAATTGTTGTCTTACTTAATTCTCATCCATTCACCTTGTTTAAAAGACTCTCATGAGAGACTTATATAATTTTGTGACTCCCATGAGAGACTCTCAAATTTGTTGAAATCCAGATATATCATCTAATCTAATACCAACAAAGAATAGGGAATAAAGTTGATTTGCAACAAATCCATGCTGTCTCAAAGCAATCACTATGTTCTAGAATCTTTCTAGGAATCAAAATCAATCTCTTAAGAAAATGGTTCTATTAAATTTAGAAGTGATTTGTGCATTCAGTAGATATTCTAATCTTGAAAGATTTGAAATAATCTATGCATTTGTTACTTGATGGAGAGGGTTGAGACTAAATATCTAGTTAGCTAAGTAATCTCTAAATTAGTTAAATGGATGAAGCAACACAATCTCACTAAATTATCAAAAGGCTTCCTAATAATTGCTGAAGAGTAACTAGCTTATGATGGAAGAAATGGAGAGATGAAATTGAGCTAGACAGTCATTGGTTCATAGAAGGAAGTCATAGTATTTTAATATAGAGGGATTATAATATATCTATGTATGACAAGAGGGATTACAAGAGATCAAATGTGTTCAGGAAAAAATATATACCTGTCTTGAAATGGTTAGGGTCAATTATCATTCCTGCTAGTCTGGGGAATTTTAGTATTGGATGACTTAGGTAAGTTTAAAGGTACCTAATAGGTTTGTTTCTTTTATATATATTTATAATTAACTTTAGTCAGGGCTGATCTCCCTTTCTCCCTTTGTTATATATATATATACTTAGAGTGACATGATAAATGGAGATAGTAAGGATGAGAGAGAGAGAGAGAGAGAGAGAGAGAGAGAGAGAGAGAGAGAGAGAGAGAGAGAGAGATTTTGTTTTCTTTTCAAAATGCTCTCATGTGGTCTTGAACATGGAGTTATTATTTTGGAACCTAGGGAACAAAAAGAAAAGGAGAAAGTACTAGTAAACAGTCCTAGGAAAAGGCTACTAGGAAAAGGTTATTAATATGTAATTTAAGCTGACTCAGGTGCCAAAAAGTTCCTAAAGGTTTGGTGCCCAGAATTGTAGTTCTGAGATTAGAGAAATTTAGTAAGAAGTTTAAGGGAGAAGAGGTCTGGGGAACATGGCATGTCTTCCTGGGTGATTCAAAAAAGAGAACTAGCACCTGTGCCAGAATCTGACTTTAGGTCAATGAAACCAGGACTGTTCCTTGGAAACATTTACAAACTCACTAGTTTAAACTAGCTTGAACATTCATTCACCTTTTCCATCCCTTTGAAATTGGGACATTTGCCTGGAAGGTTTCATAGTACTGCATCACCTCTCAGCACTACTGTATTACTATGATTACTCCTAATCATATATTATTGCCAAAGAAAGATTTTAGTTCATTTCCATTTTACATCATCTACTAGAGTCCTTTTTTTCCTGCCTTCTTTGGAGGGGAGTGGGGGAGAGAATCAAAGCTTACTGTTTACTTACAGAAAAGCTTACAGAAAACTAATTTGGGAATCAATATAAAGATCCTTTCTGGTTTTCTATAAACATGAATTTGAGTCAGAATAAAAGATAAGCTTAAGACTGCATAGTCATTGTTCTCTACTCATCTATCACACATTCTTGCCTTTATTATATGTACTTATCTGTTTGCAGCAAAGTCCCCCTACTTGAGTGTTGTATTTAGCCAGGGAAAATGTCACTACAATATTCAATAGCTATCAGCCATCCCAGTTCCAGTGTGCTAGTATTTAGTGCCTAGAACCTTTCCCAGATAATGGTAGGATGACAACTCTTTAGGCAAAGCTAATATACCCAAGGTTAGATTAAAGTCTTTTCTTTTGAGCCCCTATGTTTGACCAAAGAGTGAAGCTTACTATTACCAGACAGTTTTCTAATTTAGGTTTAGACCTTCCCAAGATTTTCTTTGGTTTAGCATGTAAATAGATTTAATCAAGAAGAAAAGATAAGATAAAGGAATCAATGTCATTTTTTTTCCTGTGGAACAAGCACCTATTAATGCCTTTGTCATGCATACTCACCAGCAAAGAAACCTCCTGGCATTGATACTCTGTGCCTAGAAGTCAACAACCATCTCAGCTATAATGAGGCAGGGTATGTTTAATGGCTAGGACATTTCCCAAATAAGGGAAGGCCAATAATTGTTTGTGGGGTAACTAGATGATACATTGGATAAAGTCCTGGACCTGGAGTCAGGAAGACCTGTGTTCCCAGCCTCAGACACTTACTAGCTCTGTGATCTTGGGCAAAGCACTTCACTCTATTTGCCTCAATTTCCTCATCTGTAAAATGAGCTAGAAAAAGAAATGGTAAACCATTCCAGTATCCTTAACAAGAAAATTCCAAATGGGTCATGATGAGTCATGACAGGACTGTGAAAAATGAGTCCTTTAGCATATAGTTCTTTAGGAATAGTCACCCAACATAGCTAATAAAAATCAGAAGTCTAGTATTTGAGAATGAAATATTTCTTTCATTCCAATGTGATCTTTAATTTTTAAAAGTTTATGCTAATAAATTGTAAACTCAAGCAGTTCTTATCAAGTTGTAATGTTCATATAGCATGAAAATGAAAATGACTCTGTATGTCTAACTCTTTGCCTCTACCACATTCTAACTTGTAGCATATTTATTTTTGCATAAGCTACATTTTCCTTTATTACCTTATAAACTCCTGGAGAATATTTCTCATCTTTTCATCTTTATAACTTCAGCATCTAGCACAATGTTACTTTTAACAAATGTATATTGAATTCATTTGTCATTTCATCACTAGAGAATGAAAACTAATAGAATCGTTTGATGAATGGGTAACAGTTGAAACACTGAAGTAAAAAAGAAATTTGTTATTAGCAATGCTTTAATGAGATAGTAGATTACTCTTAAATAAAATTGGTAGGGGCAGAAAAGAAAAGACATGTTGCTTCAGAGAAGGACAGGAAAGAGATATTCATTCACTGGTACTTAACAACATTGGGAGCCTTATATTTATAAAGGAACATGCTAATCTAGGAAAACCTGAATAAAGTTCTAACTTTGATGAGTCATTATGGCCATTGTCTTATTAAATGATTAGACAATAGAGCCAAATCCAATCAAAATGGAAATACTTCTACTATTAGCCCAGTGGTCATCTCATATTGTAGTAGTACTTATAATAAGCAATTGCAAAAAATATTGCTATGAAAATAGTTACCACTTATATACCACCATCAGTTGCAGAGTATTCTAAGAATGTAATAAGTCTGTACAAATTAAATTACTATTAACTTTGATACTTGGTGACTTCTATGCAGAAGTGGGGAAAAGAGAGGATGATGAGGAATACATCAAAAAGGAATAGTCAAAGATATACAGACTACTCTAATGATTGTAACGAGACACTATTGTACTGTAAGGTATGATATACAAGACAATTACAAAAATACCTGGGAAGATATATGAAATGATACAAAGTGAAGTAAGCAGAACCAGGAGAATATTGTATGCAGTAACAGCAATAATATACTATGATCAACTGTGAATGAATTAACTATTATCAGAAATGCAAGTGTCCTGGAGAACCCCAAGATACTCATAACAAAAATGGCTATCCACTGTCATAGAAAGCATGTCATTCTTCATTTCATTTCTTTCATGCATTTTTCTCTAGTGTGATATATGTCTTCTTTCACAATGTGATGAACATGAAAACATGTATTGTATGATAATACATATATCATATTACCTAACATCTAGAAGATAAGGGAGGGATAAAAGACAAAGAAAGAATATGGATTGTAGAATGTCCAAAAACAATTGTTAAAAATTTTATCGACATGTAAAAAAAAGTCATGGACTACACGGAAGCTTCATACCTTTACATAATAAACAGAGTTTTCTCCTAAAAATTGGGGAGCACTAGAAATGGCAAGCAACAAATGACATCATGAAAATTAAGTTGATTATCTTTTTATAGACAGAAAAATAGCTATTATTGATGGATATCATTCTGGAATTTGCTTGCCAATTTTTTAGAGCAAAATTCAGAATTAGTAAATAGCTAGAAGAAAGAATAATAATGAGAGAAGATATAGTTTACAATCAAAACAAATAAATTCTGAATTATTTAAATAAGTAATTGATAATGAAAAAGGGAAACAAAAATAATAAACACTAATAATAACAACTTTATACAAAAGTTTAGCCAGTGGAAGTCATTTGCCATAATATGGAAACTAAAGAAAGCCAAAGGTGCCTTAGTCATCAAATATCTGACTTGTCATTCAGAGAGGTTTAATGGCCAAAAACAATTCTATTTTTGAATATAAATTTGTTTATAAATCATATGGTAAATGATGATGGATAATTATGAGAAGTGATATCTCATAAAGGGGAGAGGAGCTATGGAAGTCGAATCCAGTTTAAAGCTTATAAAGAGATATAGATAATCAAAATCATCCCAAAAGCATTCAAGAGCAAAAATAGAAGAGAAGAAAATTGGAAAGGATCTGCAAAGATTATTATAACAAAGTTTTCACTAAAAAAGAGTTGTGTAACCTAACTTGTAATCTAAGATCTTAGTCACCAATGTGCTTATAGTGTAAAGATTAAAATTTGGGGGGAAGCTAGGCATGTAGAAATTAGTTTCTCTCTGCAAGAAGTATGATATTTTTAGAGGTTTATTAAAGGTTGAGAATTTAAGAAAAATAAAAGTAAGAAAGGCATGTGCCAGGTGGGCCAAGAGGCCCAATTCAATTTCACTCACATCATGAGACATGTCTGCTTGCCAGCAGAGACAGAAAGAGAAGAGAGCCCTAAAAGCCTTTCCAATCAGGTTAAATACCCCATCTCGATCTCAGCCCAGGTGAGAATTCAGTGATATTACAAAGCTTTCTGGGGAAGTGTAGCAAGGACTTCTGGGGATTGAAGTCCTGGTTTCAAGTCTCCATTTTTACATCCCTCCATTTGATCCTCTGGGAAGAGGGACTTCCCCAAAGGATCATAAAAACATAATCAATTTAAAGATTACAGAAGATGGCGGCTTAGCAAGCAGCAAAAGTTCAGACTTCATGGAAGACCCTTCCTTACAGATACAGACTGAATGCTCCTAGGGCACCGAAATTCAAGCTGAACAACAGGACAGAAGTGGGGAACCCTCCTTCTGGACGCAAATAAAAAGGTACGCCCCCCAAAAGCCGAAATCCGAGAATGCTCAGGGCTAAGGGGAAGGCAGAGTGAAGGTCCCAGGACCCCTCCCCCACAACCCAGAGGGATGAGCCCCCAGCAGCAGTGGGAACCTCTGAGCAGGCAAAGGTGCTGGTTTGGAGGGTCTACCTTGTGAGCAGCGGGGCACTGGGCTCGGAGCATCCAGCTTGGACAGCGGGGAGGAAGCCAGGGAGAGATGGGGCTGTAGCTGGGTCTCTCCATCAGGCTCTAGTCTCACCGTTGCCTCAGGGCACATCCAGACCAATCCAGTTGAACCTAATTCCATCAGAACTCCTCAGAGTTTAGGGAGGCAGGCAAAGGCACTTGTGGACAGCAGAGAAGCAGCTGGAGAGAATTGAAGAGAGCCTGGGCGGCCCAGCCTTCCAGGAGTCTTCAGAGCCTCAGAGCTTCATACCACATACAGCCCAACCCACCTGAACTCAATCCAATCAAAAGCCCCCAGAGGACAGGGAAGCTAACATTCCTCCCCTAGAGACTGTACCAAGAGATCTGACAAAGCTCCAAGAGGGGAGACTGACAGCCCCAAAACCAAAACAAAATGAGAGGAGCAAGAGCACAGCCAAATATGGGGAGCAAAGAAGGGGTAAACTCGAGCAAACAACAGAAAAAGAAGAAAGAAATTACAACAGACAGCTTCTGCACAGGTAATGAGCAAAGAGCAAATGAAACAGAGGGGGAGGGATCAGCAAAGGAAAAATCAGAAATCCCAGCAAATTGGATACAGGCTTTGGAAGAACTCAAAATGCAACTCAAAACACAATTAAGAGAGGCTGAAGACAATTGGGAAAAGAACTTAAAAATTAAGATAAGTCATCTGGAAACAGAAAATAGTGTCTTGAAAGCCAAAATCAACCAGCTGGAAAATGAGGCAAAAGAGATGAAAGATGAGGCAAAGCAGATGAAAGATGAGGTGAAGAAGATGAAAGATGACCTCCAAAGAAAATCTGACCAAAAGGAAAAGGATGACCAAAAAACTAAGGATGAAATCCAGTCTTTAAGAACCAGAATACAACAACTAGAATCATGTGACCTCATAAGGCAGCAAGACACCAGAAAATAAAACCAAAAGAATGAAAAAATTGAGGAAAATATGAAGCATCTCATTCACAAAACAGAGGATTTAGAAAATCATTCAAGGAGAGACAATTTAAGAATTATTGGCCTACCAAAAGACCATGACAAAAGAAAAAGCCTGGACATATCTCAAATTGATTTTAAGGGTTTTTTAAACATGATTCTTGGAATTTTTTTTTTTACAATCTCTGGACATTTTTTGCCTGCCCCTACCACAAGGTAAGGCCGATTCTAGTAGCTGAAGTGAAATACATTTTATAACCCCCAATCTTCCCACATGTGAATGGAAGTTGGGGCAGTTAATCTCAGGGCATTTGTACTCCTAAAAAGCCTCCAAAAAAGGATCACTCCTTATTTATACTCTTCAGTTCAATACTTTACTTCCACCAGAATGATACCTAGATTTCTTGATGACGTTCTAAACCCAAAATGAGTTTTACTTTGTTTAAAAATATGTTTATTAACATGGTTGAAAGATTTGCTATGTTTGTAAAAAATTGTGACAAATATCCATCAATTCATAGGTTTTTATTTAAATGCCATACAGTAACTTATGTGAAATATGATAGTGTGTTTGTTTGCCATTGTAATTAATTGGGCTATTGAGAATTTTGGGGATTTTGATAACTACATATTTGTACTACTGTTCTTTAACAATGAAAAATGTTACCTTGCTCAGTTCATTTGCTCATACTTACAGTGGATCATGGCCAGATATGAAGAGGAACTGGATCTCATTTTTGGTGAGAAAGCCTTGCATTCTATATTTTCTTAGCTGACACAGCATGTCAATGATTATAAGCTAAATTTTTATTTTTAAAGCTCTTTTATTATTATACTTTTCTTGCATGTGCAATATACTATTTCAGTTTTTTTCTCTCCTTTTTATATGTGCCAGGTGGGCCAAGAGGCCCAATTCAATTTCACTCACATCAGAGATGTGTCTGCTTGCCAGCAGAGACAGGAAGAGAAGAGAGCCCCAGAAGCCTTTCCAATCAGGTTAAATACTCCATCTCAATCTCAGCCCAGGTAAGAATTCAGGGATATTACAAAGCATTCTGGGGAAGTGTAGCAAGGACTTCTGGGGATTGAAGTCCTGGATTCAAGTTCCATTTTTACAATAGGTAATGTTGATAGCAATGTTAAAAACAGTGCTAAAGAAAACAAAGATAGGAAAAGCATCAAGATTGAACCAAGTGTATATCTAGGAGTGCCATGATAGAGACTTTATAAATGAACTGGTCATTATAAAGATTGATTTATGGGGCAGCTGGGTAGCTCAATGGATTGAGAGCCAGGTCCAGAGATGGGAGGTCCTGGGTTCAAATTTGGCCTCAGACACTTCCCAGCTCTGTGAACCTATTGCATTAAAAAGGGGATTTTTCTTTAGTGCCAGCCTCTGTCACACTGGGCAAGTCACTTTACCTCTATTGCCTAGCCCTTAGCACTTTCCTGTCTCAGAGCCAATACATAATATTGATTCTAAGGCAAAAGGTAAGGGTTAAGAAAAAAAAAAGATTGATTTACAAGATATTTGAAGGAGAAAAAATGCCAAAGGCATAGGAAAAAATTATCTTGGATCATATTAATATTGAAAAAAGATTATTAAGGGACTGCTGTAGAGATTAACACAAGAACTATATGAACACAACTACAAAATACTTTCCACACAATTAAAACTAGATCTAAACAATTGGAAAAACATTAACTGCTCATGGGTAGGATGAGCTAACATAATAAAAATGAACAACCTACCTAAACTTATTTACTTATTTAGTGCCATACCCATTGAACTAACAAAAAGTTTTTACTGAATTAGAAAAAAAAAACATAACAAAGTTCATTTGGAAGAACAAAAGGTAAAGGATATCCAGGGAAAATAATTTTAAAAAAAGGCAAAGGAAGGTGGCCTTGCAGTACCAGATCTCAAACTATACTATAAAGCAGTGGTCATCAAAACAATATGTTACTAGCTAAGAGACAGAAAGGAGGATCAGTGGAATAGACTTGGGGTAAGTGACCTCAGCAAGACAGTCTATGATAAACCCAAAGATCCCACTATTTGATAAAAACTGCTGGGAAAATTGGAAGACAGTGGGAGAGATTAGGTTTGGGTCAACATCTCACATCCTACACCAAAATAAACTCAGAGTGGGTGAATGACTTTTGGGAAAGGAAATATTTTAAAACCAAGCAAGACTTAGAAAAAAATCACAAAATATAAAATATATAATTTTGATTACATTAAATTTAAAAGGTTTTGTACAATGAAAACCAATGTAACCAAAATTGGAAGGGAAGTAACTAATTGGGAAACAATCTTCATAACAAAAGCCTCTGACAAAGGTCTAATTATTCAAATTTACAAAGAGCTAAATCAATTGTAGAAAAAATCAAGGCATTCTCCAATTGATAAATGGGTAAGGGACATGAATAGGCAATTTTCAGTCAAAGAAATCAAAACTATTAATAAGCAC
This sequence comes from Monodelphis domestica, assembly GCF_027887165.1. Classification (NCBI taxonomy): domain Eukaryota; kingdom Metazoa; phylum Chordata; class Mammalia; order Didelphimorphia; family Didelphidae; genus Monodelphis; species Monodelphis domestica. The sequence goes on from NC_077229.1 coordinate 431,084,504, forward strand.
ATGAAAAAGTTTTCTAAATCTCTTATAATTAGAGAGATGCAAATCAAAACAACTCTGAGGTATCACCTCACACCTAGAAAATTGTCTCACATGACAGCAATGGAAAGTAATGAATGCTGGAGGGGATGTGGCAAAGTTGGTACATTAATTCATTGCTGGTGGAGTTGTGAATTGATCCAACCATTCTGGAGAGTAGTTTGGAACTATGCACAAAGGGCACTAAAAGACTGTCTGGTAGCACTGCTGGGTTTGTATTCCAAAGAGATAATAAGGAAAAATACATGTACAAGAATATTAATAGCTGTACTCTTTGTGGTGGCAAAAAAATTGCAAAATGAGGGGATGCCCTTCAATTGGGGAATGGCTGAACAAACTGTGGTATATGTTGGTGATGGAATACTATTATACTCAAAGAAATAATAAACTGGAGGAATTCAATGGGAACTGGAATGACCTCAAGGAATCGATGCAGAGTGAAAGGAGCAGAACCAGGAGAACATTGTACACAGAGACTGATACAATCGAATGTAATGGACTTCTCCATTAGTAGCAATGCAGTGATGCTGAACAACCCGGAGGGATCTATAAGAAAGAACACTCTCCACATTCAGAGGAAAACTGTGGGAGTAGAAACACCAAAGAAAAATAACTGCTTTATTACATGGGTTGAGGGGATATGATTGGGGATATAGACCCTAAATTAACATCCTAGTTCAAACACCAACAACATGGAAATAGGTTGTGATCAAGGTCATATGTAATGCCCAGTAGAATTGTGAGTTGGCTATGGCAGGGGTGGGGAGAGGGGAGGGAGGAATAGAATATGATTTTTGTAACCAATTTTTTTTTGTAAACCAATGATTGAAATTGTCAAAATTAAAAAAAAATGGGGGGGGGGGCAAGGGAGACTCTTGTGATGGGTGTGAACTGGTTTTAAAATCTGAAGAACTTTGAAGAAGTGTAAAAAAATCATTAATGAAATAGGAGGAAAAGATAAGCTGTTGTCTAACTAAAGTCTCAGTGCTCCATAGAACCTACTTCTGCCACCTTGATAAGCATTAGAACAAATTATTCTCAACTCATGGGTTTGAGGACTGTCAGCTAACTTCAACTAGTTTTTTCCTGCATGCTGATACAGTTTACCAGAGTGTGGCCATAATGCATGCTACAGCTTCTTGTAGTCACAGTTGACTGGGTAACAGGTGTGTGAATTTCAAAACTACTCAACCCTATTCAGACCATTCTTTAGAAGATTGGATTTAGCTATTTCCTGATCAATAACAATAGAGATACTTGGAATAACAGAATCAGGTCTTGGAAACTACAATCTCCACCCTACTCAGGGTAACAAGATTAGGAAGGGCTGTAGCAAAACTCAAGATTTAATTATTTGAGAATATGGCCTTCAACAGACATGTGCAAAAAAGGACAGACCTCTGGGCAGTCCTAGGTCAAGCTAGAGCCACCATTGGCACATGCGAGATGCAGGAAGTGAGGTCGGGAACAGCCTCTGGAGTTCGTGGGACTTCCTGTGAGGAGGGAGAGAGGCAGTTGGAGTCTGGTGCTTGGAGTTGGAGGAGCCCACGGACTGTTTTCTCCATTTTGGTCATGTGAGTGATAGGGACTGATCTCTTTCCTTGCCTTGGCTATCCAGGGCCTTGGGCCCGCTTTGGCTCAGCCTGAGCAGAGTGGGTATTTAAGCCCTCTTTCCTTCTCTCCCCTTTCCTTCTCTCTCTCTCTCCCTCTAATACTTTCTTCCTCCTGTTTGTAATTAAAACATCATAAAAAAGGTTGGCACTGACTTGAGTTTTTCACTTAGGAATTACATAGCTGAATTCCTTGGCGATCTAAAATTAATATATATCAGTCTTTTAAAGTTATTTCAATATCACATGTGGACACCAAAGAAGAAAAGTAGCCCTGAAAAGACTCTGGAAGCCCTCATACCAGAGGTTCAAGTTGTCCCTGAATACCCTATATACATCCCTGTAAAATAGCCTGAAGCAATAGAAAGAAGATACGTTTAAAGAGAGCTTAGTAAGAGATCTAACTAAGCAATGTCATCTAGGAGTCATTTAAAAATGAAACTGAAAGGATCATAACAAACTGATGGAATATATAAAAGATATACAAAGATATTAAAAATTTTTTTTCCAGATTATATGTTGATACAGTTTTTTTTAAAGTAAAAATCCTTATCTTCCATCTTAGAATCAATACTGTGTATTGGTTAGAAGGCAGAAGAGTGGTAAGGGTTAGGCAATGGAGGTCAAGTGACTTGCTCAGGGTCACACAGCTAGGAATTGTCTGAGGCCAGATTTGAATCCAGGACCTCTCGTCTCTGGACCTGGCTCTCAATCCACTGAGACATCCAGTCCCCCCCCCCCATACAATTTTTAATAATAATTTTCTGACATTTTATAATCTATATTCTCTCCTTCCTACTATTTCCTCTACCCTCCAAGTCAGCAGATAATGTGATACATGTTGTGAATGTGTTATCATATAATACATGCTTCATATAATTTATAATTTATATAATAAACATATAATTTACATGAGAGAAAATTTTGCATAGGAAATTAAGTGAAGAATGCTATACTTCAATCTGCATTCAGATTCCATCAGTTCCTTCTGTAGCAATGGATAGACTTTTTTATCCTGAGTCCCTTGCAGTCATCCTGGATCCTTGTATTGCTGATAATAGTTTTCATTCACAGTTGATTATAGTATATTATTGCTATTTTGCATCACTTCATTTATGTCTTTCCAGGGTTTTTTAAAATGATTATTTTGTTTGTCATTTCTTACAGCACAATAGTATTCCATCACAATCAAAAATCACAACTTGTTCAGCCATTCACTAACAGATGGACATATCTTCAGTTTTCAGTTCTTTGTTACCTCAAAAAGGACTACTATAAATATTTTTGTAAAAGCAGGTTCTTTCCCTCTATCTTTGATCTCTTCAGGATACAGAATTAATAGTGCTATTAGTGGATTATATATAAGGATATTTATAGCAAACTCTTCTCCATTAAGGGCAGTGAAGCCACAACATTTAAACTCTAATTGCTCATAGCAGTGTTTGGTGCCAAAGAAGACAGTTTGAGAAAAACTACAATCCTAGAAAAATTTTATATGGGGATTGAGGTAGGTAATGTGTACCTGATGGAAGGGATAATGTATTTAGGATACTGAGGGATTGATTCATAAAAGAAAGACCTCAAAATAATGGACAAATCTTGTATCTCATCTTATCTTCTTCCTTTCCTTCAAAAAAAGATTACTGAGAAGACATCAATAACTTCATACCCATATATTTGGTTTTTCATCTATATAGAATTTTCACGAATAGCTGACACAAACATCAAAAGTATTCTTATTTGAGAAAAAACAGAACTATCAGCCACTAGAACCACCAGTTAAAATGGAAATTGAAAGAATCCACCAGGAACAAACTAACAAAAAAAATTCTGAAACCTGAAGTAATATACCCCCAAACCCTAGGAATTCTGGGACTCCAGCAAAAAGCCAATCATTAAGTCTGTTGGAGGAGAAAAAACCCAAATACTGATAGTTACTATGAGGACAGAGAATACTTTAGTTCAAAATAATAGAACAATGAAATAAAAGCATCTACTTCAAAAATAGCAAAGAAATACAATGAATGGCCAAAAACTCAGAAAGACCTTTTTGGAAGTGCTTTCAAAAGACTTCAAAAACTAAATGACAGAGGTTGAGGAAAAGTTAGAGGAAAACTAAGACCACCACAAGAAAATCAGAAAATTATGAATGAAAGATCACCATAATAGAGAAAGAGATCCAGAAACTCATGGAAAAAAAGATTTTTAAAGGACTAGAATTGGACACAGTGAAGCTAACAATTTCCTTAGATAACAAGAAATAATAAATCAAAATCAAAACAATGAAATAATAGAAGAGAATATCATCACAAAAACAACTGACCTGTAAAATAGATCACAGGAGATAACATAAGAATACATGAACTCCTGGAAAGTTATAATCAAAAAAAGATTTTAGTCAACATGCTCTAAGAAATCATCAAGGAAAACTGCTCATAAATTGTAGCATCTGAGGGTAAAATAGAAATTGATGGAATCTACCAAAAACTACCTCAAAAAGAGCCAAAGATGAAAATGCATAGGAACATCATTGCTAAGTTTCATAGCTCCCAGTTTAAGGAGAAAATATTATCAGCACAAGAAAAAAACATAATTTAAATACTATGGAACTACAATCAGAATAGTACAAGCCTCAGCAGCCACAACATTAAAAGAATGCAGGGCATGGAACACAGCATTTTATAGAGCAAAAGAACTGGTATTACCACCAAGAAAAACATATCTGGCAATGCTGAGCATAATTATAAAAAAGCAAAAAATGGAGAATTATTGAATTTTAAAAGTTTGATTATTTCTGGGGAAAAACCCAGAACCCAGTAGAAAATTTGATCTATAAGACATAATGATGAAAGACTAATCACAAGCAACCCAAAAGGTCAAATTATTTTATTCCTTTATGGGAAAATGTCATCTATAGTCCCTGGAGTGACATCATTTCCTAGGTATTTTGAAAGGGCATTAATGGATGGAGGACTCTGGTTCAAGATGAATGCAATGGAATGAGCCAACATGCTAGGGGAGTGGACCAGGAGAAGGTAGGGTAGAATGACTATCTCATATGGAGAAGGAATGATACAGCAACTGCCAAAGAGAAAGGGAGAAGAGAATGGTTGGTAGGTAGTACTAGAACTCTACTTTTATCAGGTCTTAGATGAAGAGAGAATTATAACAAAATTACAACAATTACAAATTAAAGCAAAAATGGAGAGCAAAAAGAATAAAAAAAACCCAAACTCAACAATATGTTGTTTATAAGAAATGCACTTTAAAAAGAAATAAATACATAGAATAAAAATAAAATGCTGGAGCAGAATATATTAAACCTCAGCTGATACAAAGAAAGCATGGGTAGAAATCATGATCTCTGACAAAGTTAAAGCTAAAACAAATATAATCAAAAGAGATAAACAGGGAAACTATTTTATGTTAAAAGTTACCACAGATAATGAAGTATTATCAACATTTAACCTCTTTGGACCAAATGTTATAGCAATCAGGTTTTTAAAGGGAAAATGAAATGAATTACAGATGAAAATATATAACAACACAATAATAGTGGAATACTTAAGTTTCACCCTTTCAGAATTAAATAACTAACCAAAAAAATAAGCAAGAAAGAAGTTAATATGATAAATGGAATCTTAAGTAAGATAAATATCTGAGAACTGAATGAGAACAGAAAAGAATATGCCTTCTTCTTAGCAGTATATTGGACTTTTACAAAAATTGATCATATATTAGGATGCATAAATATTGCAGTTAAACATAGAAAAGTAGAAATGTTAAATGTACCCTCCTTCAATCATAATGAAATAAAAATTGCATGTAATAAGAGACACTGTAAACAAAAAGTTAATTGGAGACTAAACTTAATCTTAAAAATGAATGGGTTAAGGAACAAATTATTGGAACAATAAAACATTTTATTAAAGAGAAGGATAATAATGAGACAATATACAAAAACCTATGGGACATAGCAAAAGCAGTAATTAGAGGAAAACTTATGTTTCTAAATGCTTATATTAATAAAATAAAGAAATGTTTTTTTAAAAAATAATCCACTGATCACCATCTGAAAGAGATCCCAAAACAATAACTCTAAGAGATATTATAACCAAATCTCAGCACTCCCAGGTCAAGGAGAAAAATTGCAAGAAGTCAAAAAGAAACAATTAAAATATCATGGAGCTACTGTTAGAATAACACAATACTTAGCAGCTTCTACATTAAAAGATCAAAGGGCCTGGAATATGATATTCCATAGATAAGAATTAGAACTTCAACCAAGAATCATCACTTACCCAGCAAAACTGAGCATAATCATTTAGGGCAAGAAATGGGTATTCAATGAAAAAGAAGATTTTCAAATATTCCTGATGAAAAAAACAGAACTGAATGGAAAATTTAACTCTGAAATACAATATTCAAGAGAAACATAAAAAAGATAAAGAGGAAAGAGAAATGAAAAGACATTCAATGAAGTTAAACTGTTTGTATAACTACATGAGAATATGATTCTTATAATTCCCAAGAATTTTATCATTATTAAGGTAGTTAAAGTAGTATACATTGGGCAGAAGGCATGAGTGTGACTTGAATATGATGGGATGATGTTTTTAAAAATCAAAATTAAAATAAGGCATGAGAAAGAGGAATGCATTGGGACAAGGGGTAAGGGAAAACAGAATCTCATGCAAAAGAGGCATGGAAAAATTTTTTACAATGGAAGGGAAGATGGGGGATGGTGGGGTGGGTAGCACGTGAACCTTAATCTTATTATAATTGTTTCAATGAGGGACGAACAGAAATGTATAGGAAAGTAGGAAGGGAAGGGGATAAGAGAAAAGAGTTGGGTGGGACTGATAGAAAAAAAGGATAAATTGGGCATGTGGTGGTCAGAAACTAAATAGGAGGTGTAAAATGGAGATTTGAACCCTAGACTTCAATCCCCAGAAGTCCTTGGTATTTCCCCAAATTCCCTATAATCTCACCTGAGTCTCCACCTCGGCAAGATCACAATGAGTATTTAAACTGGCTGTAACACCTACCTCGGCCTCTTCCTCTATGCTAGTCCTCTACTTGGCCATTGCAATATGTAGTAAGTAAGCTGTGAATGGGCTAATCAGCCCTGGGCACATGATTTTCTTATTTTGTATTTCTTTATTCCTTGATTTCAAATAATCTTTAATAAATCTCATAAAATATAATATTTCTATTACTAGAGACTAAATTTAATTTTTACAGAGGGAATAGAATGGAGAGTAATATACAGGAATCAGGATGTTGCAAGCTTTTTTTTACAAGTTTCTCTAATAAAGTCCACTTCTCAAATACATAGAGAAATGAGTCAAATATATATGAAAACAAGTCATTTTCCCCAATTTATAGATGGTCAAAGGATATGAACAGGCAGTTCTAAAACAAAGTAATTAAAGCTCTCTTATAGTCATGCAAAAATGCTTTAAATCACTATTAATTAGAGAAATGCAAAGTAAAATGATTCTGAGGTACCACTCCAGACCTATCAGTTTGGTTATTCTGTCAGAAAAAGAAAATGACAAAAATGTAAAAAAGATGTGGTAAAATTTAGATAATAATGCACTGTTGGAGGAGTTGTGAACAGATTTAACTATTTGGGATTATAAATTGGACTTAATGTTCAAAGGGCTTTAAAACAGTACATATGCTTTGATCCAGCTATACCATTACTATATATCCCAAAGAGATACAAAAAGGTGGGGGTGGGGGGGAAGACTTGTATGTACAACATATTTGAAGCAGCTCTTTTTGTGGAGGCAAAGAATTGGAAAGTGAGGGTATAACCATCAATTGGGGAATGATTGAGTAAGTTATTGCCATGAAATACTATTGTGCCATAAGAAATGATGAAGGGAGGAGCTCAGAAAAACTTGGAAAGACTTACACAAACTAAAGCATAGTGAAATAAGCAGAACCACGAGAATAGTATATATGGTGTCAGGAATACTGTACTATGAACAAATGAGAATAGCAGCTATTTTCAGCAATACAATGATTCAAAAAAAATTCCAAAGGACTCATGATAAAAAAAAAATAATGCCATCTGCTTCTAGAGAAAGAACTGATGGAGTCTGAATCTAGATCAAAGCAAACTTTTTGCACTTTCTTAATTTTTTTTCTTCAAGTTTCTTTCCATAAAGGGATTTGCACATGTTAAATCTAAATGAGATTATTTACCATCTCAGCAAGGGAAGGGGAAGGGAAAGGGAAAGACAGAGTTTGAGATTCAAAATTCTTTTTAAAATATTGGAAACTGGGTGAAGTTAGGTGGCTAAGTGGATTAAGAGCCAGGATGGGGTTTCCTGGGTTCAAATCTGGCCTCAGATACTTCCCAGATGTATGACCTTGGGTAAGTCATTTAACTCCCATTGTCTAGCACTCTTCTGCCTTAGAACAAATATACAAGATTATTTCTAAGATGGAAAGTAAGGATTTTTTTTTTAATGTTGGAAACCTTTTACATGTAATTGGGAAAAAATTAAATTAAATTTAAAAAAAGATGTGATCGGTTCAAGAGACTAAAAGCTCAGGCTATTGACATCACTTCCTGGTATCCTGGCAACAAGAGGGTCAGGTGTGGTCCAATGCTTTGCATTCTGCAATGAGCAGCTCAGGTAAGAGAACTTTGCTCAGTTGAATCAAGAAGGGGTATAATCAATAAAAATTCTTGTGTAATATAGTTCTCTAGTCATTGCTAAGGAAATCACCTTTTGCTAACTATTGGATAATCATTAAGTGGCTTATTTTGTTCCAATATTAAATATCAACCAAGGGAGGATTTGCCCGAGTTAGTTCCATCCTATACCATTTATTGATTATTAAAAGGTATTTGAAGAGGCAGCAAGGTACCATAGTGGATTGAGAGCCAGGCCTAGAGACAGTCATGGATTCAAAACAGACTGATACTGCCTAGCTGTGTGATCTGGAGAAGTCACTTAACCCCCATTGCCTAGCCCTCATTGTTCTTCAGGCTTAGAACCAAAAACAGTATTGATTCTAAGATGGAAGGTAAAGATGGGTCATTTTTTTTTAAAAAGGCATTTGCTTTGATAGTGTTAGACACCACTTTACAGTTTCTCATTCAGTCATTTCCTTTGCATATGTATTAATTCATTTCCACAAATATATATATATATATATATATATATATTACCTTGAGAAATATAATAGAAATAATATGAATGATTCTCTGGTTATTAAGAGTAAGCAAAGCATAAAGCAGAAATTCATATCTTCACCAAAGATGTCATGAAGGTGATTGAAGAACATACAACACAAGTCAAAGAAGGATTCTTTGGTGAAGTCCTTTAGATCAATAGTTCTTCATCTTTCTGTGTGTGTGTGTGTGTGTGTGTGTGTGTGTGTGTGTGTGTATGTGTGAACAAGTGTGATGGATTCCTTTGGCAGTCTGATGAAGCCTATGGACCCCTGGTAAAAGTAATTTTTAAAATCTTTATTTAATTTAAAATTTTAAACATTTATTTATTTAATTTAGAATATTTTTCCATGGTTACATGATTCATCTTCTTTCCTTCATCTCCTCCCTCCCCTCCTCCCATAGCCAATGGGAAATTCTACTGGGTTTTACATGTATCATTGATCAAGACCTATTTCCATATTATTACTATTTGCAATAGAATGATCATTTAGAGTCCATATCCCCAGTCATATCCCCATTGACCCATGTGATCAAGCAAATGTTTTTATTCTTTTTCTACTCCCACAATTCTTTCTCTGGATGTTTTTTTTTTTGTTTTTTTTTTTTGTTTTTTTATGATTTCTCATAAGTCCCTCAGAACTGTCCTGGATCATTGCATTGCTGCCAGTAGAGAAATCCATTATGTTCAGTTGTGCCTCAGTGTATCCATCTCTGTGTATAATGTTCTCCTGATTATGCTCCTTTCAATTCCTGGAGGTCATTCCAGTTCATATGCAATTCCTCCAGTTCATTATTCCTTTTAGCACAATAGTATTCTATCACAAACAGATACCATAATTTGTTCAGCCATTCCCCAATCGAAGGGCAGCCCCTCATTTTCCAATTTTTTGTCACCACAAAGAGAGCAGCTATAAATATTTTTGTACATGTATTTTTCCTTATTATCTCTTTGGGATACAAACCCAGCAGTGGTATGGCTGGATCAAAAGTAGGCAGTCTTTTAAAGTCCTTTGGGCATAATTCCAAACTGCCTTCCAGAATGGTTGGATCAATTCACAATTCTACCTGCAATGTATTAGTGTCCCAATTTTTCCACATGCCCTCCAACATTTATCACTTTCCCTTGCTGTCATGTTGGCCACTCTGCTAGGTGTGAGGTAGTAACTCAGAGTTGTTTTGATTTACATTTCTCTAATTATAAGAGATTTAGAACCTTTTTTCTGTGTGCTTATTGATAGTTTTGATTTCTTTATCTGAAAATTGCCTATTCATGTCTCTTGCCCATTTATCAATTGAGGAATGACTTGATTTTTTTGTATAATTGATTTAATTCCTTATAAATTTGAGGAATTAGACATTTGTCAGAAGTTTTTGTTAGAAAGGTTTTTCCCCCAATTTGTTGCTTCCCTTCTAATTTTGGTTGCATTGGTTTTGTTTGTACAAAACCTTTTAAATTTGATATAAAGTCATTCATTTTACATTTTGTAATATTCTCTATCTCTTGCATGATCTTAAGTTCTTTCCTTTCCCATAGATATGGCAGGTATATTATTCTATGTTCACCTAATTTACTTATATTTACCTTCTTTATACTTAAGTCATTTACCCATTCTGAATTTATCTTGGTGTAGGGTGTGAGATGTTGATCTTAACCCTAATCTCTTCCATACTGTAAGAATAATATTTAAAAATTTATTGAAAGAAATTCTAACTTTATATTGGATATTAGTGAAAGAAGACTTTTTTTTTCCTACATCCAAGCTCATAGATTTCCTGAAATGTATGCATGAAATCCAGTTTACGAATTCCTCCTCCAACTGCTCCAAATTATTGGTGGCATTCTGTTGATTACAACAATGCTCAGACTACTGAAGAGACTTTCAAATGAAATCAGTTATAATTTAAAAGAGGTTGTTATAACAACCCATGTAGGAAACCAAGTAGATGAAATCTGACTATTGTCTAGATGATTATCTAGTTGAAAACTTGTTTCTCACCATACATATCTGGAAGAAATGCTGTAAATGGAAAGTGAGTTGGGCTCAGAGTTAAACAGGTGGTTAAGGCTGAGTCAGTTTGTCTTCTGGAAATTTCAAAGTTATTTTAGTATTCTGAGCTTGTCCATGAAACAATAATCAATCATATGTACATATGTGTATGTATATATATATGTATATATGTCACTATTTTTTCTAGTGATGGTGAATGACTGTGATTCATGGAATGCTATAGTCTCCAAGTAATTGAAGTTGAGGACCACCCAAAAGACAAAGGAGTTCACTTGCATAACACATTACAAACAAATAGACAAAAGTGACACAAAGGAATCATACAATAAATGAATGACTGAATAAAAAAAAATAAACTGGTCACATAACGAGAACAAGGGATAATTGGTGATAGTACCTATGCTCTAATGACATCTGTACAATTTAAAGAGAATACAAGAAAAGCCCTTTGCTGGATGGGCCATTGCCCCATAGCGAACTTATAGGAAGGCATGAACAAAAGTCACAAAGCATGGATGGGCATGAATGGGTTGCAATCTAAATCATTGGAGTGGTTTACAGCCTTGATAAGATCACAGGTCAATTGGACTTTGGAAGCAATATTTTTTTGATGCTATATTTAATCCTACTGAAACTTCTTAGAGAGGCTATTCATGCAAGGTATGTGTTAGGGTTTTGAATTACTAATCAGTCTTTCATATCTTTCATTTTCTGATCCCCAGCTCTAATCTCCCAAAGAAGGGTTTGTCATCTTTCCTTCTATCTTTATATTCTAATCATTGGATATGAATACAAATAGTGAGTTTATTTGAAGTATCTTGTTAAATTTACCAAAAAATTCTTCACATTCTTAATTGTCTTTTAGAGCTGTTGGTGGATAAACTGCAATTACTTTCATAATACTCAGTTTTCTTAGGTTTGATGTGAGTTCTGAAAGGTGAATTGACCAAATTTCCCAAGAAAGGGTGTTTCCTGATGAAACCAACTCCTTTATTTGCTTCCTTGAGGGTGACCTTTGAATATCTTTCAATTTGCATCCTATTTCTTTATGTTTTCTACTTTTATCTGTAGTAATATTTTCAAGAGGCATATAATTCTGTTCCTTCTGCTGGGCATTCACATTGGTCACTGGATGATAATAATACATATAAATAACCATGAATTCAGCTAAATTAATGTTTTGAGAGTCTGTGTGAAGGAGTAGGTAATGCATTGGCCTGGGAGTAAGGCAGATCAGATTTGTCTTGGAAACTGGCTTTATGACCAATGATGGACAAGTCATTTAATCTGTGAGGGTTCCAAGTAATGCTTTAAACCTAAACTGCAGAGAATGCACCAACCTTAATTCATAGAATGGAATGAACTTTGGAACCTCCAAAAACAATGAAATCATAGTTTCAGTTTTTTTTTTTAAGTTTGAAGATGATCTACAAACTATTCTAAATTCTTAACACTGTCTCCTTTCTCTTCTATTTTTTCCACCATCACTGAAAAAGCAGGGGGAAGTTATATAGTACTGAGGGTGGACTTGTAATTTGTTCTTTTTCATTACAAGAGACTGACCAGTCTCTGTAATGGACTTCTCCATATTTGACTGGGCATTTGGATAACAGACCCAGCCTACCACTAAGATCTTACAAGGCATTGCTTAAACTTGGTAGCACCTCTCAGTACTTGTGTTCTATTGGAACTGACTTAAAGAAACCAGACTTGCATATGTACCACAATTAAGACAGTAGAGAAGTATTTCACTGGAGACCAAACATGTCAAAATAGGAAAGAAAAAAGGCCAAGGAGAAGGTTAGACTTTATGATAACTCGAGCTATGATCAAAACCCTGAGATATTGATGTATCATAACATTGAGTCGTTAAGAAAGAGTGAATCAAGGAAAATGATATTTTTTTGAGGTGGGGCAGACTAATTTTTTTCACTCTTTAAGGCTAATGAACTTTTACTGATTACCAATTTTATTCACCTTTGCACTCATTTAGCACACTGCCTCATGCGCAGCAGGTGTTTAATTAAATGCTCATTGAATTACATTCTCATTCTATTTGTCAAAGAGATGGTGGAGTCAGGGGAGGGGAGAGTAAACCATTCTTATTCTTGTGTCCCCCTATCTTGTTCTGCACTAAACAATCAATAAAAAGTGATAAAATGCCTACTATGTGCCAGGCATTGTGCTAATCCCTGGGGATGCAAAATAAAGCAAAAGACTTCCCTTACCTTCAAGAAACTTATAGTCTATATTTTTTTCTACAACCAGAAAATGGAGTAGTAGGAGGCACCAGGAAACACAGCAGAAGTTCTTTTTCCCCCCTAACATGTAGAGAGTTTTGAAATCCTTAGCCTTTGATACCCTTTCTCACAAAAGTGGGAATTTGGGAAAAATCAGGCTATCTGGTGCCCTGAGAGAGGCTATTTTGTTATTCCTAAGGTTGATTGGGAGGATATTACCATTTTTGTGTTTTAAAGTGTTTTATGACATACAGCATATTATTATTTACAATTTGAAAACTATTCCTACTTTCTCATCTATTTAGGATAAAAATTAACCCATCAGCAGCAGTAATCTTATTTTCAACCATATTGATCAGATGGTACTTTCTTCCTTAGCGGATCAAAGAATATATGTCTACTGTACCAATTATGTTAAATTAATTCATAATGCTCATTCCATAACACTATTTGCACATACTTTTATTGCTAAAAAAAAGTGCTACTGAATTCATTTTTCACACATCACAATCCAGTAACTTGAGAAACTATGTTATCCTTTCCAGAAATGCTGTTGTGGTCTGGTCTGCATCTCTCTAAGAAAGGGTGAATCTGAACTGTTGGGGACAATATATGCTATACATTCAGCAAGGTCTATGCCACTGTAGTTATAATTGGTTGGGATGACAGTACTCACACAAAGTGTTTATTTTTATTTTTGGAAAATATGATGAATTATAAGTGCTTGCTTTATTCATTCCCCCTGAATTGATATTTGCCCTAGTAATTTCCAACACAAATGTTCATAGGCACATGAGTGTTTGTCACAAAATTTCTGGGGATTGTGACATCTAAGCTATTCATTCTTGATTGCCATTCTATGTAGTATCTTTTTTTTTAAGGTTGTTGATGTCTTGTTATTAATGATTTCACAATATCCCTCCTTCTACTATGGAATCTTCCTTGTAACAAAGAAAAGCAATTAATTATAAATAAGACTGATACTTTGGCTAACAGACTATACATTTCACACTCTCACAATTCCTCCACATTTCTATTGAGGGGTGGAGGGGGTAGGAAATGTGTTTTATTTGAAGTCTTACTGCTCAGAGAAAGCCAGGGAATAATGGTTTGTTAGGATTTTATGTGGGTCTATAGAAATCTGGGATTGTGCATGACACAGAGGTCTTATTTCCTGGATTGAGGTGGTTTTCTAGATAGGAGGGTGGAATGGAAGAGAGAATGAGGAAACAAATTTAAGCAAATCTGAAAAGAGAAACCTTTTAATAATCAAAGCTATCCCAAACTTTACTGGGCTGATTCAGGAAGTGGCAGATTTCCCCTCAGTGAAGGATTATAACCATAGGTTTCTTAATAATTTGTTCAATATGACTATTTAGATATGGGTAAGACTAGATGGCCTCTGAGGACACTTTCAACTGTGAGATGCTGTCATTCCATAATCTCTCCTTCACGACTAAGATTGATCATTGCCATTTATATGGATTCTGTTGTTTTTTCAAATTGATTTTCTTTTTATACCACAATTGACATTATATAAATTATTCTCCTGATTCTACTTATTTCACTTCACATCAGTTCATACAAAGTTCTACCATATTTGTTTGATTTTTTCATATTCATTTTATACTGAAACACTAGTCCCTTTTTCTATATGCCATATTCTGTAAAGATAAGAACCCACTTCATTTATAGTTTTATTTTATTTTTGCTTCCAAAGAGAGTACTACTATAAACATAGAACTTTTCATCTTCTCCCATTAGTCTTGGAGTAGTGGGATCATAATGCCAAAGGACACGAACAATTAAATGATATTTCTTGACTATGCAATATCTTAATCAGAATACAACTCCTATTGATAACTATAGGGCCAGGAAAGGTCTGAAATATATTTCATACAGGTCCTTTACTTACCTATATTTAATTTTTCTCAGAAAAACATAAGAAAACTGTGTATGTGAAAGTAAG
This sequence comes from Monodelphis domestica, assembly GCF_027887165.1. Taxonomy (NCBI): domain Eukaryota; kingdom Metazoa; phylum Chordata; class Mammalia; order Didelphimorphia; family Didelphidae; genus Monodelphis; species Monodelphis domestica. The sequence continues at coordinate 431,099,566 of NC_077229.1, forward strand.
CATTATTGTTAGTCCAGTGTTGTACTACTGAGCACAAAATTTCCAAAGTCACAGTGTTTCCTCTGTTAACACTGCCTCAGGCTGCCTCCTTACCCTAGAATGATAAGACATGCAAATTAGGTCTGCCAAGAGACCTACCAAAATTTAAAAAGGGGAAAAATTCTCCAGGAAATGTTACTTAGTGGACTAAATGTAATCTTTGGAATTAATGGCTTAGAGTTGATTTTAGGTCTAAGATCATTCTATAACATTTTTTCTCTGGCTCCATTTTCTAATTTAAAAATAAATATAATAGAGACATTTCACTATCTATCCCTAATTAGTTTTAAAAAGGAGTTAGCAAGTGAAAGTACCAAGTAACTTGAATTTTAAAATTAAATTGAAATTCAACTTAATCAATGGACTTGGATTAAAAAAAAGATTTTTATGACTACTGAAACTGTTGGTTCAACCTCACTGTAGAATACAAAATTTAGTTAGGGCTTCACTGCAGGACTGGAATTTTGAAATCCTATTCCAGCCTTTCACTCAAGTGGTGATTCCTAACACCTGTGAACAAATGTACTCACAAGTGTTAATGCTGATAAAAACTACAAATCTGTCTCTTTCATTGTTGATCTATGAACCAAAGCACTCTTCCCTTAGCTTAACGGGGCACACTTAATGGAAAAACAGCAGGTCTGTTAGCAAAATTTCTAGATTAAAAAAATATCATTTGTTTAGATACTTAAAGAAAATTCAGGAAATCCTTGTTCTTGATAACATTAGTGATGATTTAGCTTTTTCCTGTTTGAGGTGTTAATACCTGATGTTTTATGATAATGGCACCTTATTAAAACATCCTCTTATGTTGAATTCTTTCCCTTTCAAAGTTAAAGCTAACCAGCCATTTTAAGCTGTCTTCCACTATATTTCTGAGGTTTATAATGTACAGCAAAAGTCAAGTTCATTTGTCTTTCTGATACAATATGTTTTTGCAATATTGGATTTTTCTAAGTCTAAAGTACCACCTTGAAACTAAATGGGCTTTGTCATACTGCCAAAGATGGCTAAATAAGAGGAAGCAGTGCAACCTTCCCACAATTACCTCAATAAAGATTGAAGAAGAGCACCAGACCAAAGGATCATCAGAAAGTTGGAGGAGAAAATCACAGTGGGTCATTTTTCCAGTCTACGTCAGTTCAAGCAGAAAGTCAGTCACCTATGGGAAATGGGGAAAGGATCAAGACAGGAAGACTAAGGGAGAGCTTTCTGTGTGCAGATCAGGAGCCTACAGCCTACATAATGAAAGGAGCATGAACTAAGGATAAACCAGCCACTGAGATACCTTCATTTCAGAACAGGGTTTGAAACCTATAGATGAACAATTCTAACAAGGAGCTCTAACTGTGATAAACCTGAAATTTTGTCATTTCAAAGTCATGGAGCCCTCTAGTTAGCTGGTGGAGTTTGGGCCAGAAGTTGTTATCTACAACAGTGACTGAACCTATACTTCTTGATCTGCCTTGATAGTAAACTAGGGTCAGGAATCTATAAATCAAGAGGGTAGTGAATATATCAGTCCCAAGCTTAGACCAATTATGGTCCTAAAAGTGTATAGTTACCTGTCTTAAGTTGCAGCTGTGATCCTTAAAGATCACAATGCTCAATAAATGAAGAAAGCAGTAATAGAACACCAGATAATACATATCAGGACTAAATAAGACCTCAACATTCCCTTGAGAGGCAGACCCAGAAATATCATTGCTGGATATGTTTTCAAAGGAGATTAGGGGAAAAGGAAAGGAACCTATATGTTCTAAAATATTTTGTAGCAGTTCTCTTTGTGGTGGCAAAGAAAAAGAAACTGGGAGGATACCTGTCCATTAAGGAATGGCTAAGCAAATTGTGGTATATGATTGTGATACCATAACAATTATCAGCAGGATACTTAAAAAAGACTTAGAAAAAACTATATGGGATAATGAACAGCAAAATGAGTAGAACCAAGAGAATATTATATACAGTTACAAATGAATGTTACCTCTGGAGAATAAACAAAAAATTGAAATATGAAAGACATAATATATATATATATATATATATATATATATATATCTGTCTCCTGGATTATAGAAGGCTATGATGCAGGGAGGGGAAGAAGGGACTGACCTACTTGTAAATAAATTCCATTAATAAAAAAAAAAGAAAACAAATAAAATTCTCTCAAGGGGTATGTATAACTTGGATCTAATACAAAGTTCCAATTCATGAAAAGAGGTAAATAAATGAGTGAATGAAAGTAATAAGAAAGAAATATCACATAGTTTGACACAAAATAAACAAACCCAAAGATAAACAAATCCTCAACAAAACCACAAGTTGGCCCCAAGGACAAGTAGAATTCCTGGAAGAAATGAGCAAGAGTTTTAAAGTGATATAAATGGAATGAGAACTTTAGAGGAAAGAATTAGAAAATAAAATGAGAGAACTAAAGCAAAGACTTGGAGAGAGTTAGAAGCTTAGTGCAAGAAAAACAAAACCTTATCTAAGGAATAGACTCTGAAAGTTGAAGTCACCCAACAAAAGTTAATAATCACATGAAACAACACAAAATATTAAAATCAAGAACTGAAAAAGTGGAAGAAAATATTAGGCATCTCATAAAGAAAACAACTTCTTTGGAAAACCATTCAAGTAGAGGAAATCTAAGAATTGTTAGACAACCTGAAAGCATTAATTAACAAATAGCCTGGACACAATTTTTTGAGTAATCACGAGTGAAAAATGCCTATTATTAGAACCAGGAGAGCAAATTAAGAAAGGAAAAATAATCACATCCTGAAAAAAATCCTAAAATGGAAATTCCCAAGAATCTCATAGGCAAAATTGGCACCTTCTAAGTCAAAGAAAAGATACCATATGTGGCCAGAAAAAGACAAACAACAAACAAAAAACAGAACAGCTTAGGTATTGAGGATCCATAGTCAACATCACACAAATTTCGACAGTTATCAATGTAAAGGTGAGCTTAGAATATTTTATTCCAGAAAACAACAGATAGACTTATGATTGGTGGTGTGCTGGAGTTAGTTTTCTAGCATCCAAGAGCTGACTGTTAAATTTTCAGCATGGACATTTGCAACTAGTAAACTGGAAAATGTTATAAGTTGAGCCATTATTTATCATATTTTTGTTGAATATCTAGATTTAAGAAAGTGATTTATTGTAAAATTTGGGTTAAATTTTTGGTCATAGATTATATATATAGGTTAAGGTACTTCTTTATTTCCAGCCTTTGTGAATCATCTGCTGGCTTTCATGTTCTTTTCACAAACTTTAACTTTTTACTTAATTTAACTTAAAAAAAAAGAAGTTATGTGTATTTATGGTTAAAATATGTTGATGTTATACTATACATATACCTTATGCATTTCTGAGTTTCTAACCTTTTTCTATGTCATCTGCTGATGTGGTTTTCAGTCTCTTTCTCTATCTTTTGCTTATTTTGATGGCCTTTTTCTTGACTTGACTGAGCTTTATTGTTGTCTATTCCAGTGTCTAGGGTTGACTCAGCTCCCTTGGATCCCAGATTGAACTTGCTCTTCTGGTCCAGAGCATTGCTTCACCCTATCTTCTTCTGATTTTGCCATTTCAGGATTAAATTTAAGGCATTTGGGTTTTTTGGGGTTTTTTTTTGGTGGTAGTCTATAGGATGGTTGGCATACTCTAAATGTTTCTTATGCCATTGTCTTAGCAACTGAACAACACTAATGAACTCTTGGTGAAGCTCTAAATCACTCCAACATTACCGTAAAATAATTTGGAACTTTGGCACTAAAGCCAATGAGCTATGCACATTGTTTGACCCAGTGGTGGTTGTACTATTACTAAGTCACAAAGAAAGAGAAGAAAGAAAAAGGACTTATATTACTAATGAATTTATGGCAACTCCTTTTATTGTAGCAAAGAATAGGCAACCTATTTGCCTATCAACTAGCAAATGGCTGGTATGTAAATGGTATGGAATGTAAATGAGATCAGGTTCTGCTTCTATCAGATAATGGCCATGTGATTTGGGGCAAATCATTTAACCTTTCAGTGCTCTAGGTAACACTAAGTTTCAGAGGAGATGCTAACCTGGACTGTCAGACAAAATTTCCTTAGCTGGGGAGCTGATTCCTGATATTAATGAAATCACAGGTCTATTCCCTATTGGTACTCCTATTGTAACCCATTTGTTTTACATATAAATTTTTTCAATTCTACAAGATTCTATGGCCAATGAGAATAGGGAACTCTTCTCCTAGAAAGCTTTCTAAATCCTTTCAAATGCTCCTATTCACAGGTGGTTTTGTGTTAACTTCTCAGAAAATTCAGCAGTAATCCCAAAGAGATTGTTAAATCATCCACACTGAAAAATGCCCAGAGCTGAAGACTGATAAGTTAGTTCATAAGTAGCAATATATTGATCAAACACTGCAGAGGGACATTGAGTTGGCTTTGAACTGAAAAGGAGAAAATTATGTTAGATTGTGTTTAATACTTTACATAGTGCTCTTAATGACACCCAACTATCTGTCACTGGAACAATTAATTTCTTCTTTTAAAAAAATTATTTGTGTCTTTTTATATAATCTTAATTTCTTTCTGTATTCCTCTCCCTACCCCCCCAGAGAATTATCTCCTATATAAAATATTTTTTAAAAGAAAAAGAAAAAAAACAGCATAACATCACTATATTGAAAAAGTCTGATAACGTATGCATTGCACAATACTTGTGAACCTCCTACTTCTGCAATGGGTCAAGACGTGGTATCTTCTGTTATTTGTTCTTTTGAGTCAAGTTTGTCCTTTATAATTTTTGCATCATTTGCTTTGTTTTTTTTACTTTTATGGTATTTCTTCCCATTTGCAGTTTTGTAATCATTATGTATATAATTTTCTTGCCTCCTTATTTCATTTTATCAATTCATACTTCTCTATATTAATCACATTTATAATTTTTACAGTACAATAATAGTCCATTAGATTTATATACCATAATTTGTTTACTGTGGATATTTATTTTATTTTTAGCTTTTTGTTATCCCCCAAATACTTCTAAAAATATTTTAATCCACATGATTTTATTCTTATCAGTGGCTTCCTTGTGGTATATACCTAATAATACATTCTCTGATTCAAAAAGTTTGGACATTTTAAGTTGCTTTATTTGCACAATTCTAAATCATTTCCCAAAACGATTGTACTGATTCACAATATACTAACAGTGTACAAGTGAGCCTGTCTTCCTACAGCCCTCCAATATTGACTATTCCCATCATTTATTTTGTTAGCCAATTTGCAGGAGATATGGTTAAGCCTCAATTATTTCTATTTGCATTTTTCTTTTGTTATTAGTGATTTGGAGTATTCTTTCATGTGATTGTTAATAATATATAATTCTATTGAGAACTAATTATAAATAACCTTTGATCTCTTGACTACTGAGGAATGGCTTTTCATCTCTCTCTCAATATAAATATAGATATAGAAATTATTTATATATGTTAGATACCAAATACTTGATACATATAGGACAAATTTTTTTTCTACCATTTGGCTAATTCTAGGCATATTAATTTTATTTAGGGAGAAAGTTTTCAGTTTCATAATCAAATTTGTACATTTTATCTTTTGTAATTGCTGAGAACTTTTGTTTGGTTAAGAATATATCTACCTATAGCTTAAGAGGTTAATGACCAATTTCACTTCTCATTTTTAAAAATAATATGGTCTTTAATATTAAGGTCATGCATCCATTCATGATGTTTTGTGAAATATGGAATAAAATATTAGCCTAATATTAATTTCTGCCAGACTACTTTCCAATTTTCCAAGTTACTTTTATTAAATAAAGAGATCTTTCTCCTTATGTGATAAAATTTATATTTTTCCATTTTCTACCCTGTTCCATTTATTTACCATTTTATTTAACTAGTACCAAATGGCTTTGACTGCTGTTGTTTTGTGATATAGTATGGAAGTGATATTTTCTTTTTGACCAATTTTTTTCATTATTTACTGAGATATTCTAGATCTTTACTTCCAAATCAATTTTATTATTTTTTGACTTCCATAAAGTTATATTTTGCTAATTTGATTGGCATAGAATTAAAACTGTGAGTTTATTTTGGTAGTATTATCATTTTAATTTTATTGACATGGCCTAACCACGAGCACTGAATATTTGTCCAGTTATTTGATTTGATGTGTGTTTGTTTAAAGAGCACTTTGTAATGGAATCTAAGACTTAATTTTGTGTGCTTTGGGTGAGATTGGTCGTCACATAATTTGTTCATTTGTAGTTATTCCAAATTTCTATTACTGCTTTTTAGAGTGCTAGACCTGGAGTCAGGAAGACTTTTTCCTGAGTTCAAATCTGGCTTTAGATACTAGCTATACAACCTTGGGCAAGTAACTTAACTCTATCTGCCTTAGTTCCTCATCTGTAAAATGAGCTGAAGACGGAAGTGGCTAATGACTCCAATATCTTTGCCAAAATACCTCAAATGGGGTAAAGAAAGAGTCAGATACAATTGAAAAAAATGGCTGAACAAAAAAATATTTTTATTATATAAAATCTTATTTATTTTGATTCTGTAATTTTGCTGAAGACTTTAAATTTCTCATTTAGAATCTTTTGTTGATTCCCTAGGATTTTCTAAGTAAACCACATATCATTAGTAAATAGGGACAATTTCATATCCTCTTGATATATCTTTATGATTTTACTTTCTTTTTCTCACATTATTACTGTTGTTATTTCCTTAATTGCATCAAATAATAGTGAGGATGGTGGACATCATAGTTTATTCCTAAAGTTACTAGGTAAAATTCTAGTGTATCCCAATTTAATATGATGCTTATTTTTGGTTTCAGGTAGATAATTTGAATGATACTTTTATAAAGTCAGCATATCTCTAGACTTTGTAGGATTTTTAATCTAAATGAGTGTTGTATTTTTAAAGGCTTTCTCCAAATCTATTGAGACAATCATTTTTAGATGTTTTTCTTTGTAATATGAATAAATTGCTTGCTTCCCTAATCCTGAAGTATTCTTGCATTCATAGTATAAATCCAATTTTGTCATGACAATTTCTTGTAGAGAATTTTATTTTAAAATTTTGGAATCAATATTTATGCTATTGGTCTTTAGTCTAGGTGCTTTAATCTTCCTCAGTTTAGGAATTAGGACTATATTTGTCCCATAATATCAATTTGGTATTTTTCTCAGCTTTTGAGATTATTTGGGTAGTATTAAAGAACAAATAGTACTTTTATAGTTTAATAGAATTGACCTATGTCTGTTGGGACAAATACTTTTTTCTTTGGTATTTTTTTATGACTAACTATTATTTCCTTTACTATTACTGATTTTGTTAAGATCTCTATTAAGTCTTCTATAAGTTCAGGTATTTCATATTTTTCAAGGTATTCTATTTCTTTTGTGCTTTCTGTTTTTCAGTATATTTTTGAATAGTAGCTTCTGATAATTCTTTTTTTCCTCTTTTTATGATTTCATCTTATTAATTTGCTATTTTGTTGATTTGCTTTTTGACCCTTTTACAATAACAACAGTAAATAAAAGTTATCAATTTTATTGCAAATTTCAAAGAACATTTTACTTACCATTTTATATTTTTAGTTTTACTTATCCTTTTATATTTTTGCTTTATATTTGTATTTTCTAACTGAGCAATCTCTCTATTGCCTAATACCTAGTCTTCTATTTTCTATTTGTTTATTTGCTGATTTTCTAATTTTTAAAAGTATAATCATTTAATTTAACCTCTCTTTCTAATTTATTAGATTTCTCTCAAGCACTGCTTTATCTGCATCCAGAAATTTGGTAGGTTGTTTCACCATCATTTTTCCCCACATAGTTATTGTTCCTATTAGGTTTCTGTCTTTTATTTTTGCTCCTTAAAACTATTACTTTGTTTATAGAATTTTGCTCTACAAGGGCTGTATTAAAGATCTTTTTGCATTTCCTTGTAACATGTCTATGTCTTAATACATGGTTAATTTTTTGTAAAAATTCCATGAGGTGTTGAGAATATATTCTTTAGCAGTTTCTTTTAGAAGTTACCATGAAACTTTTCTTTTAGCTCTAGTTTCCTCAGAAATTTTTTCAATTCTATGTTTTTCCTTTTGTTTATCTTTCTTTTAGACTTATCTAAAATCATGATAAAAACATTGAAATCTTTTGTCACTATTATTTTACTATGTCTTATTTTAGTTCAGTTACATTTTGCTCTATTAATTTAACTGCTGTCATTTGGAGCAAGTAGGTTTATTATTTACATTAGTGTGTTATCAATAGTTCTTTTCATCACAATGAAATTTCTCTGTCTAGACCTATCCTTATTGTTTTTGATTAGATACTATTATGGCAATTCTTGATTTTTTGGATTCACTTGTTCAATAATACAAAATTTTCTAGCATGTTATTTTTATTCAACGTATGTCTTTGCTTTTTATGTGTACTTCGTATAAGTAACATATGGCAGGTTTTGTTATCTTATCCAAACTGACTCTCATCTTATTGGCTTGCTTAATCTATTCACATTTGAAGCTATGATTTTGCTTTCTTTATATTTTCCTCTGGTTGTTCAAATATTGCTTCTTCTCCCACATTAGGATTTCCTCTCCTTTCCTCTGTAAACATGGTACTTTTTACTGTGGAAGTAGAAACACAGAAGAAAAACAGATGATTTATCACTTGTATATATACATATATGTATATATGATTTGGGGTTTTGGTTACTCTATTACATAGATTACTCTATTACAAAAATGAAAAATATGGAAATAGGTATCAAATGATAACACATATATAACCCCGTGGAATTGCTTGTCAGCTCAAGGAGGGGGAAGGGAAGTGGGGAGAGAGAAAACATGAATCATGTAGCCATGGCAAAATATTTAAAAATAAATAAATAAATTATTTTTAAAATTAAATTAAATTAATTTTAATTTAATTTAAATTAGGGAAAAATAGTATTTAAAAAAAGATATTTTAGCTTAACGGACTTTGATGACCCTATTTCCACCACTTGTCTTCTCACCCTCAAATTGTTCCTTCTCCCCCACCCCATTTGTTACTCCTTTTTTCAGTTTTGGAGTGTCACTTACATTATTAATTACCCTTTATTCTTTTCATGTAGTTATTTAATTCTTCCTCTCTATTCTTTTTCTTCAAATTTTTTTGACAATTAAAAATTAATTTTCCATGTATTTTTACAAAAATATTTCTTTTAAAATTTTATTCATTATTGAATTTCCCTTGTATATTCTAAACTTTTATACTATTTTTCACAATCTTTGCATTTACTTAGTCTTTTTTGGGGTTATGTATTATTCTTGGAATTAAAATGTTGCTTTTCCTATTTCAAATTTACTTTTATAAATAGTTTCCATGCTGTTACTTTGTAGATTTTGCTTTATGTGATCCCTTTCTGTCTTATGCTTAGACATACTAGTTCTTTCAGTTAATAGGAATGTTGCTTCCTTGTAGGAATTTTCATGTCTATGATGGTACAGTTCATTATCAACCTTTACTTTCTCCATAGCCATCTTTTCCCCTTTGTCATGAAATTTCATTGGGGTCATGCCTTCCATTATTCCAGTTGTCCCATAGTACTCTGACTCCTCTTCTGAGGCAGGATGAATGCTTCTGTAAGTATCAAAATTTCTGCAGATTATATCCATTGCAAGGCCCCTTTCTCCCTTCATAGAGAAATATTCTCTTTTCCCCCATGAAAACATTCATCAGTGATACACTCTACCACTACTGAATCATGAGTTCCTCTTTTCTTTCTTTCTGCCCATCCTCTTCTCCTTTCCTTTTTTTCTGATAACACAACTCTTTTAGAGATAATATAAGAACCTTTTCTCCTTTATTGTAAGTTCTCACATTATATAGTCCCTTCTATTATTGTTTTCTCCTCTCTTCTTCCATATATCTTCTTATTCAATAATTCAATCCTACAACATTAATTCACCTGTAGGCAGGATACTGTGATGTCTAATGCATGATGTTTCAGACATATTTTACCACAATCACTTCTAGATGACTTTTATTTATGATTGTATTCTTACATATTTTTAGAAATAAATCTTTAAAGCTAATTCTGTTCTTTTGCTGTTGTAGTCCTTAGTTGTTTGATTTCTTTGCCTTTCTTACATTTCTGTTATCTGGATTTTTTGAAAAGCAAATAATTTGTTTAGTTCTAGTTTTCTCTTTAGGAATACTTTGAATTCCTTTTTAAAATTAAATTCCATCTTTTTCCATTAATTGATAAGCTCAGGCTTACACTGTACATTTCTGAGGAACTTCTTGAACTCCTTCCTTTTTTGAATTATTCCTTTACCTCTTGCAATTTCTTTTTGGTGTTCTTTTTTAGTCTTGAATTATTTTATTTTCTTTTTCCATATATTTTAAAGAATTTCTCCTGCTTACTTGCAGAATTTGTTGTTTGTTAGTAGAACTATTAAAATATAACCATTATGTGTTTTGGAGTTTGCAGAACAGCAATTTTTTCTGGATATGATTTGTGGATTCTTTTGGTTAACTCTGTTTTCTTTATTCTGTAGTTCTAGACAATATTTTTATTATCTCTTATAGTAGGGCATTCAGTTAAGAATTAGTGTCCTTCTAGGACACCTATAGTAAGATTACAATTGGAGGGATTATGATCAGTAGAGGGATTTCTATCCATTTCTATACATCCTGTCTTTGAGATCAATATGGTTTGCTTATATAGTGATCATATTTTCTTTAACATTGTTACTTTTTGGTCCTCTTATTTCATATTATCCTTTATTTCTATGTTTTTGTCCTATCAATTAGATATTCTGTTTTGTTCTTTGTGGAGACTCACCACTTGGGTTTTAAATTATTCTGTTCTGCCAAGTATTTCAATTGTACAGGCCATAAATTCCATTTTCACCCTTCTTATTTATTTCCTAAACTGCAAAACAACATTGGGTCATTTCTATACTTTCTTGAGACTCCACAGGCTCCTCTGACATGTAATCTTGATGAATTTTTCTTTGTCTTAAAATATTTATTCATAATCGTCTAGATTCTCTTAGCTGATCTTGAGACAATATTACTTCTACTATTATTGTCTTCCCTGCAGGTCTATCTCTATATAAGCAAAGTATTTAACTGAGTTTTCTCTCCTGAGATCATTGGTAATTTCAGTATTTTTTTTTTGCTTATATTCCTTTATTGCTCACTTTCTGACTCCTTCCCTTTAGATGACAATTTTCTTAAAAAGTTGGACCTAAAAATCTGTCTCAGTCTCCTCCTACATTGGGCAATTCACATTTCACTAGCTTTAAGATCTGTCTCAAGTGATATCTGGATGACAAAATTGACCAATGATGAATGCTGGATTCTTTTCTCACAGGCTTAATGGAGGTGCACATAACCACAAAACATGTATCCATCCTGGTTCCCATTGTTTTTCAGTTCCTTGATTGAGCTCATAGCACAGAGTGCTACCATGCTGCTATTTCAGCTAGGATAAACTTCTGCCTTTTTGTTTTTCATTACACTCAGAGGAGATATGTATGGGGGTAAATTTGAATTCTATTTAGAGTATCTATCTCAATTTGTGTAGACCCACCAGAGTGTGTTATAGAAAATAGGGTTTAAGAATTACTCTTTGCCAAATTCTTACTATGTTAGGGTTGTTTTTTAATTTAATTTAATTTTTTTGTCCTGTAAGGTTGATGTAGATAAAATTGCTTCATCCTTTGTACATAATTCCTATTTTAGTGAGGTTTGAGAGGCTGTAAAGCAACATGTCTTGTGGTCTTATAACAAGGAATTCAACAGTCCATTTTTTAGTACCAGAAGTGTTCTGTTACTTTATAGTACTGTATCATAAAATGCTATGGTCTCAGAAGTATTAAAATGAAAGTAACCTAAGGGCAACAGAAAGATGTTTGGAAAGCACAAACATTTTTCAGTATTTTTACTAAAGAAAAATTATGAATTAGAAAACATTTTTGTTAGTATGGTTCCCAGAATGAAATGGACAGGGACTATTATGATTTATTCAAACTTTAGCTTTCCTTCAACATCTATCACAGTGTTTGTGTATAATAAATATTTTTTGTTGAATGAATGGAAAAAAGAAAAGATGGAGAGTAATAGAATAGATTACTTTTATACAGTACTTTCATGTTTTCAAAGCATTATATATAATATAAACACATAAATGAATTATATATAATATATAACAAAATTTAGTGCTTTATATATCATATAAATTGCTTTAAAACTTGAAACTTCTATATAAATGTTATTTATTCTGATCATTATCCTCCATATTCATATTTTAATTCGTCTAATGAGCAGTTATATATGTATATCTTGTATATGAAAACATTTGATCCTTACAAAATCCTTGTTCAATAGGTGCTATTGTTATTCCAATTTTACAGATGAGGGAACTGAAATTGAGAGAGCTTAAGTGACATGCATAGGGTTACACAGCCATTATATATCTGAAGCAAGTATCAATCTCAGGCAATTCTCATACCAGACCCTGCACTTCCTTTACTCACCGCTGCACCTGCTTGCTTCAGGCTTATGAAAGAATGAAGAATAAAGGCCACATAAAGTGTTGATTGAGAAATTATTTATATGTCAACATTGTGCTACATTTGAGGATATAAACATAAGCGAGCATGTTAGTTCCTGTGCTCAGAGGACTAAAACTAAGAACAAACAACACATAGAGGAGAATAGAAAGGGATAGGAGGAGGAGTGTTATAAATAGGAAGGAGGATGGTTTGGGTATTGGCATATCGGCATGGTATAAAGATGATCAAAAAGTGAGATACTGGCCTAGTACTGAATAGTTATGTAATGAGAATGAGATACAATATAAGTACTACTCATGTAGAAACTTCTAGATATGAAAAAAAATACCGAGACATACCACAACTGATATATTGAGTAGATCCTTTAATCAGAATTTATGACAAAATAAATCACAAATAAAGGTACAGCTGGAGAGATTATAATCTATATCAATGAATGGATTCTTGTTAATAAAATCATTAATTTTTTAGAGCATCAGGATATAAGATTTGTATGCATGGTTATTTTTAGATACATAATGGACATTTAATACTTATTAATAGTTAAAATAAATATATTTAAAAATTGAATATATTTACTAAGAATTTTATCTAATTTAAGGTATATCAAGATATTGTTTGAACAGAGAATATAGTACTTAATGAAACTGAATATTTGCAATGAGGTAATATATTTTGTTAACTACGGTAATCAATACATCCTACCTTTATGGTTTTATAGATGAGAAAACTAAGACCTGGAGAGATTAAGTGATTTCTCTGAGGCTAAATAGATTGTAATTGGCATATTTCGGGTTCACACCCAGGGCAATTATTTAACAGTAAATACATATTTTTTAAAATCCTTAGTATGTATCTCTAGTGCTGAGCAGTAGGGATACACAGAAAAATAAAAGCCTGGTTTTTGCTTTTAAGGACTTTACAGTTCTAATGGGGGAAACAACAGGTAAACAATTATATCTGAGATATGTATAGTGTAAACATAAGTTAATGTATGAGAGAAAGCCCTGGGAATGTGGATGAGAAGATCAGGATAGTGCCTCCTACAGGATTTGAGATTTGAGCTATCTTGAAAGAATCAACTGAAGCTAAGAGTGAGAGGTGAAGAGGGAGAATGTTCCAGGGATGGCAAAAATGGGAGATGGAGTGTCATGCAAGAGAAATAGAAAGTTGGTCAGTGCATTTAAACTGTAGAATGAGTGGAAAGGAATAAAATGTAAAAGGACTAGGGAGATTAAAAGGAGCTAGGTCATGAAGACCTTTAAAAGCCCCCCAAAACATGTTATTTTTGATTCTATAGCTACTAGAATTTATTGAATTGGAGATCATATGGTTACATCTGCCCTTTAGGAAGGGTGCCAGGCTCTTGAAGTCATGAAAACCAATCTTCCTGATATATATATGTAACAATGCCCTGAAAATTAATCAGAAAATTGATAAAAGGGGAATATTGGAAGGAGAAACATAATGAGTTCAATTTTGGACATGTTGAATTTCAGATACCTAGGGGACTTTAAATTTGAGATGATCAAAAGGCAATTGGTTATTTGGGAATAGAATTCAGGAGAAGAATTACAGTTGATTAGAGTTCTGGGAATTCTATGCATAGAGATGTTAATCATGGGAACTGATGAGATCACCAAGTGAGGTATTATAAGGTGAGAAGAGAGGAGGGCTCAGGACAGAGCTTTGACATCAATGGTTAGTGAATGTGGCCCAGATGAAAGTCCAACAAAGGACACTGAAGAGAGATCAGGCAGAAACAGAAGAGAGAAGTATCATATAAACCTAAAGAGGAAAGTGTATCTAGAAGAAGAGGGTGACCAAAAGTGTTGAAGCCTAAAAAGAAGTCAAGAAGAATAGGGACTGTGAAAAAGATCATTTGATTTGGCAATTAAGAGATCATTGATAACTTTGGAGCAATTAGATTCAGTTAAATTTTGACTAGAAGTCCAAACAAAGAGGGTTTAAAAGAGGGGGACAAAAGAAGATGTGGAGGCAACTAGTGTAGAAGGTTTTCTCAAGGAGTTGAACTGAAAAGAAAGATGGTATCACTTGAAGATTTTTAAGGATAGGGGAGACGTAAGTTATATATTTTTTGACAACAGGAAAGGAGCATATAGAAAGGAAGACACTGAAGATTAGTGAAAGAGTAATGATGAGAATGGGTACAATCTATTGGAGAAAATACAAGGGGATGGAATCAAAAGTGCACATTAAGAAGTTTGCCTTGGCAAAGAGAAGGAGTGCAATTATATAAGACAAAGGTGAAGGAGAAGATGGTGGGCAAGTATGAGTGATGTCAGATGAGCAAATAATGAATGGTCTCAATATATGTTTCACAGTATGAAAAAAATGCAGTCTTCTGAACAGGTGCAGTGGAAAGCTTGAAGAGGGAATAAAAACACTTGGAAGAGCTGATATGGTGAGTGGTATCAATTAGGCAGGTATAAAAAGATTGCCCCCATTGAAGTGAAGGCTCATTTAAAATTATGTAGCATAAACTTGTTATGGACCTAATAAACATAGTTTCATGATTTTTTCCTGGCTCCTATTAGTGACATGTGAAGAGGAATGAAGGAGGGAGGTAGTGAGAATCATTCTGCTTTGTTAGATATGTTAAACACTGCAAAATGAGTGCGGGCAGATCATGAGTGGTTTGAAACATGTCTGTTGAGGAGGTTAGATGATTAAAATTGTTCTTTAAGTTCTAATCTCATGAGAGGTCATGATGCTGTGAACTAGATGGCCTGCTTCATAGCAGCCAGGAAATGAATGAACTATTCATGGGGCAAGTCCTCTTAGGAATCAGCAGAAATGTGAAGTTAAAGAAGTGAGGTGGGAATCTGTGTCTAATTGAGATATAAACTCTAAAGCCCTAGAGAAGGTATTGTAAACCTCAAAATTCCTTAGACTTATAAATGTTGGAAATTTCACCATTGGGATATTTCATACTTGGAAAATTTCTTACTGATAGTCTATTGGAATGGGAATCCCATTGGCATGGGAGGTTCCTTCTATTCCCTTCTTAAGATTACTTTAGGACAGAAACCTTTTGCTGAACAATGGAAAGGACTTTGACCTATGCTTAAGCATAGAACAGGAATTTCTTTGAGTCTTGATTGATTTTAGAATTGATACAATGGAGATACTCCACCCTATTCAGTCCTAATAGGATTGAGTAAGGGCTGCAGCCTAGATCAAAATTTAATTATTCCAATCTCTACCATACTCAAGTTAACAGGATTTAGAAAGGGCTGTAGCAAAGGAGTAAAGATTTAATTATTTGAAAAATATGACCTTCAACAGACATGTGCAAAAGCCAGAAACCTCTGGGCGGTCCTGGGTTAAGTGAGAGCCTCCATTGACAGGGAAATTGATGAAGAGTGATTGGTAGATGTGAGGACTGAGGGGAGGCAACTTGGATGGTTTCCTTAAAGATAGGAGGGTCTGGAGACTGGGAGTGGTGGAGTTTTTTGGTCGGTGTGGTTCCTGGGCTCTGAGAAGGCTTGCTCTGAAGGAAGCTGAAGGTGGGGGGCCTCTGAGACTGTTTCTCCATTTTGGACACGTGAGTAATAGGGACTGATCTCCTTTCTTTGCCTCAGCTATCTAAGGGCTTGGGCCTTTTGGCCCAGCCTAAACAGAAGGGGTATTTAAGCCCTATTCCCTTCTCTCCCTTTTTCTCTCTCTCTATCTCTAATTCCTTTCTTACTCCTATTGTAATTAAACTCCAAAAAAGGCTGATGGCTGACTTGAGTTTTTCATTTAGGAATTACATAGCTGATTCCTTGGCGACCTTAAATTAATATATATCAGTCTTTTAAAGTGATTCCCTTGTTACATTGTGGTGATTCCCTTGTTACAGTATTGAATGGATTCTTTCAGGGTTCTATGGCAATAATTGAAGCCTAGCTGCCCCAGGACACTGAGCAGGCCCCATGTCCTTTGATTTCACTGTACCAAGTTGACTCCTACAAACATTTAGGGTTCTGGGCATGAGAAATAGAACTGGTGAATTCATTTGGGAAACAGAGTGTTTTGTACATTAACACAAATTAAATCTTAGGGGAAGTCACAGGGTTTTCAGATGACCCAGACCTTTATCACAAGGAAAAATCACATCCTGTCACTGTCCTCAGGCTTGAATCCTTTTTTTTAAACACACAAAAAATGTAGCTATTAAAGTTATTTTATAGGAAACCAAGGTCCAAAAATGAAAAAAAAATAGATGTGAGAGAACTTTGATAAATTAAAATCCTCTGTAAAATTCAATGATGTTATTATTATTAGTAGTAGTTGATGGATAATTTAACCAGAATAGAAAAAGAACATAGTGAACTAGATTGCTTTTGGAATGACCAAAGATTCTCTGAAGAAAAGGCGAATCTTTTTGAATGCCAAGTCTTCTACTAATGCTATATGGCACATCATAGAATATCAATCTTCAAAACTCTAAAAATGAAAGCTGAGCCAAGATGACACAGTAGAAGCATGGAAAACTGGAACCACTCTGAAAATCCTCTCCAACCAACCTTAAAATGACATCTCAAAACAAATACAGGAATAGAAGAACCAACAAGGTGATGGGGTGAAGCAACTCTTCTGCAGAAACCAATTTGGAAGGCAGGCAGAGATGGTCTATTTCACTGAGGTGAAAGAGGAGCACAGCTGGCAGCAAAGCCACAACAAGGAATACTGGCACAAACCAGTTATAAACTTGTTATTACAAGCCACCCAGCCTTCGTGTACTGCTATGGGCTGTGAACCTGGACTGAAGCCAACTCTGAGACCTTTCCTAAGTCTACAGTAGAGCACCCCATGTCCATCCTTCAAAGATCCAAGCTAGTACAAGCCTGCATAGAGGTGTCAAGCCCCAGCACAACGCAATCTTTGCTGCATCTGCTTCATGCAAACCTAAAGGGAGCTCAGAGTACATGCCCAGTACAGGGTAGTCCACAGTGCTCCTGGATGGTGTAAGCTGAGAATGAGGTTCTAAGCCCCTGCCCAAACCTGCAATGAAGACTCTAACCCTGGCACAATCCCAACAAAAGGAAGTTTGTGGTGTGCCTGACTGGTGCTAGTCTAATGGGAGGCTCAGAGCTCTGCCCAAGCTTTCTGTTATACCCAGAGTCCTAGGGCAAGGCAGTCTGCATTGCACATGGTCAGTATAAGCCCAGAGTCCCTGCCCAGGCTTGAGATAAGCCCCAGCTCAGGGTAGTTCACAGTGATTTGACCCTTAAGCCATCAGCAGGTCTATAGGAAACTGAATCAGCAGTGGGAGGAGACTTTCAGAGCTCCCAGTCCACAGGCCACTATATCACCTGGCAACAACTGAAATTTTCAGAAACACAGAACTAGAGCTGAGGGAAGCAGCAAAGAAAAAGTGAAGTTTAAGAAAGTCCTTTTCTTTCCTGAGAATAAAACCCACCTTTAAGATAGAAGCAAAAGTAAAAAAGAGAGGAGGGGGCTGGGAAAATGAGCAAATGACAAAAAATCTAAACAAACCAAAAACACCTATCATAGAAAATTACTATAGAGGGAAAGAAGAGTAAGGCACAGATTTAGAAGGGGGCAATGAGATTGAAGCAACCACATGCAAAACTTGAAAGAAAAATAGAAATTGACTTCAGGTTCTGGAAGAGCTCAAAACGGAATTGAAAAATTAAATAAAAGAGGTAGCAGAAAAATGGAGCAAAGAATCAAAGTAATGCAAGAAGAAAATAACAGGTTGAAAACTGGTAAAATGGAAAAGGAGTTTCAAAAACTCACAGAAAAAAATAATTCATCAAAAATTAGAATTGGGTAAATAGAAGTGAATGACTTCATGAGATACCAAGAAACAATAAAAAATATCAAAAGAATGAAAAATAGGAGAAAATGTGAAATATCTAATTGAAAAAACAACTGACCTGAAAAATAAATTCAGAATAGACAATCTAAGACTTATTAGATTATCTGAAAGTTATAATAAAAAATAGCCTAAACATCATGTTACAAGAAATTATTTTTAAAAATTGCACTGATATTTTTTCATAAGGATAAAATAGAAATGGAAGGAATCCACCAATCACCTTGAAGTAAATCCTCAATGACATATGAATGATAATGAAATAAATCCCCAAATGACAACTCCCAGGAATATTACAGCCAAATTCAAAAGCTTCCAGGTCAAGGAGAAAATACTGAAAACAGCCAGAAAGAAACAATTAGCAGCATCTACATTAAAGAATATAATATTCCAGAAGGCAAATGGTTTGCCTAGGTTTATCCAAAAATCACCTACCCAGTAAAGCTGAGTATATTCATTCGGGGGTGGGGTGGGGTGGGGTGGGGTGGTGATTTGATAAAATAGAAGGTTTCCAAGCATTTCTGAGGAAAAGACCAGATCTAAATAGAAAATCTGATGTCCAAATACATGGCTAAAGAGAAGCATAAAAAAGGAAAACAGGAAAGAGAAAATTTAAGGGATTCAATGA
The DNA here is from genome assembly GCF_027887165.1 of Monodelphis domestica. NCBI lineage: Eukaryota > Metazoa > Chordata > Mammalia > Didelphimorphia > Didelphidae > Monodelphis > Monodelphis domestica. The sequence continues at coordinate 431,118,687 of NC_077229.1, forward strand.
GGTCAAACTATATGCATTCCTACATGGAAAGATGATATTTATAACCCTTAAAATTTTTATCATTATCAGAGCAGTTGGGAATATACATAGACAGAAGGTACAGGAGTAAGCTGTTTAGGATGCCATGATATGCAAACCCCCGCCCCCCCACCAACAAAACATCAAGAGGTGAAAAAGAGAATTGCACTGAGAGAGAAGGGAAGAGAGAGGTAGAATGTGATAAATTATAACACCTAAAGAGGCATGAAAAAAACTATTATAGTGAAGGGGACGATGAGGGTGGTGATAGGTAATCAGAATTGTCTCAGAGAGGGAATAGCAACTATATTTACTCTATAAAGAAGTATGAGGGGAATAAGATGAGGACTGGAAGTAAAAGAAGGGGGAATTGGAAGAGTGATTACAAGAAAATCCCTGTGAGGAGGGACAGAGTAATAGGAGAGAGAAAGAGCAGAATCAAAATTAAAAAAAAAAGATTGAGGGAAATACACAGTTGGTAAACAGAACTGTGAATGTGAATGGAATGAAATCACCCATAAAATGGAAGTTGATAGCAAAGTGAATTAAAAAAAACCAGAATCTTATAATATGTTGTTCACAAGAAACACATTTGAGGCAGAGAGATACATACAGAGAAAGGGAAAGAGCAGGGAGCAGAATTGATTGTGTTTCAACTGACATAAAAGAAGCAGGAGTAGCAATCATAATCTCAAACAAAGTTAAGGCATAAATAGATCTAATTAAAGGAGACAGGGAAGGAAATTACATGTTGATAAGAAGTAGCATAGACAATTAAGTAATATGAATACTTAACATATATGCACCAAATTTAAGGCCTCCAAATTTTTAAAGGAAAAAACAAATGAGCCTCAGGTAGAAATAGACAGTAAAACTATACTAGTCAGGGAACTCAATCTTCTCCTCTCAGAACCAAATAAATCTAACAAAAAAAAAATAAACAAGAAAGAAGTAAAAGAAATGAACAATTTTTTAGAAAAGTTAGATTTAATAGATTTCTGGAGAAAATTGAAAATTGTCCATGTACTAGGGCATAAAAACTTTACAACCAAATGAAGAAAATCAGAAATAATAAATGCATCCTTTTCAGATCATAATGCAATAAAATTATAATCAATAAGAGTCCATGGAAAAAGAAATTAAAAATTAATTAGAAATTAAATAATATAACTAAAAATGGGTGGGTCAAAGGACAAATTATAGAAAAAACCAATAATTTCATTAAAGAGAATGAAAATTTCTGATTTCTTATATTAATCAGAGAAAATAGAGACAAAGCAGATCAATGAATTGGTTGTACAACTAAAAAGCTAGAAAAAGAACAAATTAAAAATCCCTAATTAAAGGGTAAATTGGAAATCCTAAATATCAAAGGAGATAATAAAATTGAGAGAACTAATTAAATAAACAAATGAGAGTAGTAGTTGGTTTTATGAAAAAAGTAAAACATAATGTTCTTTAATTTGATTTTAAAAAAGGAAAAAAGAAAATCAAATTACCAATATCAAAAATGAATAGGGTGAATTGACCATCAATGAAGAAGAAATTAAAGAAATAATTAGAAGCTATTTTGTCTAATTACATTAAAATAATTCTGACAATCTATATGAAATAGATGAATATTTACAAAAATATAAATTGTCCAAATTAACAAAAGAAGAAATAGAATATTTAAAGTATCCTATCCCAGAAAAAGAAATCAAACAAGTCATCAATGAACTCTGTAAGAAAAATTCTTCAAGGCCAAATGAATTCTTAAGTGAATATTATCAAACATTTAAAGAACAAAGAATCCCTATATTGTGTAAAGTATTTGGAAAAATAGGCAAAGATGTAGTCCTATCAAATTCTTTTTATGACACAAATATAGTGCTTATACTCAAGCCAGGAAGATCAAAAACAGAGAAAAAATTATAGACAATTTCCTTAATAAATATCAGTGCAAAAATCTTAAATAAAATACCAGCAAAAGCAATCTATTCCAAAGATCATTTACTATGACCATGTGGGGTTTATCCCAGGAATGCAAGACTTGTTTAATATTAGGAAAACTATAAGCATCACTGATCATAACTATAATCAAACTAATAGAAATCACACTATTATGTCAATTTTTTTTGTCTTAAAAACTTTAGTCAAAATACAACACTCATTCCTACTAAAAATACTAGAAAGCATAGGAATAAGTGGGCCTTTCCTTAAAATGATAAATGGTATCCATTTAAAATCATCAGCAAGTGTCATCTGCAAGGGGAGGTGCAAGAACACAAATTTACTGAAGTATAAGAGAAAGGGTCAAAGGGTTCTTTACCTCCTAGAGCAGTGATGGGAAACCTTTTGAGCCTGGTGTGTCAAAATTCACCAAAAAAAACCCAAACATAACTCAGGTGGTGTGTCACTTTGAGAAAAAACCCATAATTTCACCATATTTATAGTTTAAATAACAAAAATGTATAATTGTAATATATAACTATTTAATAAACCAAAAACTAATTATTAAACTTACCTTCTTAGTGACTTCTTTTTTCATCTGTCAGTCAGTTTCCTTTGTTGGTCCTGATATTATTTAACTTGTGTGAGGTGCCATGAACTAAGATAAGTGAGGAGGAGGGGGAATTCTTTAACTAACTTGCCTATTAGTGACTTTTTTGTTGCTGAATTTCATTGGCTAAATCTTCAATTGAAGGTTGGTATTTTGTACACTTCAAGCCCAAGCAAGTGCTATTAACTTTATATGTCAATCTGTTTCTTTTGTTGGTTTTGATATTATTTAACGCTGAGAATAAGGTCTCATAAAAGTATGTAGAGGGAAAAAATTGTGAGTAAAGTCATTGCTATATTTTTCAGGGTGCTAAAAGTGTCTGGTAATCAGTTCCAGGCACTCCTCCTTTGCACATGAGCTGGAGCCCTGCCCAGTCTTCCTCTGGCCCAGCCCCACTCCTCCCCTCTCCTCCCCAGGTGGCTGGCCTAGGGGAGCTATGCAAGCAGTGGCTGCCATTGCCTCCAACCTGCCTGCCTGTGTGCATGCGTGTTCCTCCTCCCTGCCCTCTTGGGAGCCCCACATACCCCAAGGCCATTCGCTGCTTGCTCCCTATCCCCACGGATAGCACGTGGAGCAGTTCTGCCTCCTCCCCAAACCCCCCCCTCTGAGCTGGGGCATGGCTACAGCCATGACTGCAGGCATGGGTGCACAGCTCCCTGAGCAGCTCCCAGGCCCCAAGATGCGCTGAGTTGCATGAGGCCGTGTGTCATCGAAAATGGCTACACATGTCAGTGTTGACATGTGTGTCATAGGTTCGCCATCACAGTCCTAGAGTAAACATCAATACTAGTTGCTAAGCTTCTATTTTATGGTGAGTTCAATTCAGTTGAAGAAACATAAAGCAACTACCATATGCAAGGTGCTTTGTGAAACACTAGGGTTACAGATATAAATAGTCCCTGAGGAATTTCCAATTTTCCAGGGAAATATATAGGGTACATGAAGATCTAAATACTATGGTGATGAGATCTTAAGAAAAACACAAAAATTGGATCTTTTCTCTATCAAATCTTCATAAATGAGATATTATTTTCCAACTGTATAAATGCCTTCCAAAATCTGAATTATATAGTCATGTTAGGTATTTGAATTTTTCTTACATCACAAATTGATTTTACAGTAATGCAAAATCATATGCTGTTAAATCTTACACAATCTGGTTATCTAAGATGATTATATGTATTTGGAATTCAGTGAATACTAATGACTCTTATTTGGTACTGGATCAACTTTTTCTTTTTTTAAATAATGGATTGATCACATTCTGAGCTCTGTCTGATCCTTGGGGGTAAATTTTCAGTGCAATGCATGGGGATTTAGCTGTGTGATTCCCATTAGTGAGAATAGGAATTTTGCCGTTAAATCCATGAGCTGAGCATTTGCTCTTTAATGTTATTTTAATATTTAATGGTTATTGCAGAGCTGTCAAGCTGGGACAGTTTGAATGAGGGAGATTTTAAGAACTTATGAGTGAGATTTTAAACATCTTATTGGAACATATTGCAATTTCCTTCATCATATGGGGGAGATGCTTTGTGAGGGGAAGCCCTTCTAAAACTAATAAAAAAAAAAGGTTTTCTTTCAAAACTGTGGCAAACTCCTGACCCTAGCATCTTTCTTTATTAGAATGATCCAAAGGACACATGAAAATATCCTAATGAAGTGAATCTTTTATGAGTAGGGTTTTCAGGTAGAGATAGAAAAAAAATTTTTTTTGGGGGGGTAATAAACATATCTTATTGTCTTCATTTATTCCAAAATAAATGGGATTTTTTTTCATTGGACAATGTTTTTAGCTGACTTGTTAGTAGCATGCTTGTTAGTTGAACTCAGTTCTAATTGTCAGGCCTATTTTCTGATAGTCTCCTTCTGTCCCAAAGCAAACATTCCTAGGAAGTCAGAGAAGCCCTACATATATAGAAAGAATTGTCAATCCAACTTTAAATCCAAGTCTTTCTTTGAATTTCTTTGATCTATTTTAGTTTACATGTAGTTTTAGATTCTAACTAACCTAATGATTCATTCAAGTTCAACTACTCCTTAAGTAGTTAGAAAAGCAATTGCAAGAATACTGTAAAATATTAAATAAATGATTAATGGACAAATTATCTTGTTGTTCAGTTGTTTCAGTTGTGTCTGACATTTCATGATCCTATTTGGGATTTTCTTAGCAAAATTACTGAAATGATTTGCCATTTATTTTTCCAGCTTATTTAGCAGATGAGAAAATTAAGGAAAACAGGGCCAAATGACTTGCCCAGGGTCACCCAGTTAATAATTGTCTGAGGCGAGTTTTGAACTCAAATCTTACTGACACTAGGTCTAGTGCTCTATCCACTCTACCCCAGGGAAGGGATAGATAAAATTATAAAAAGACAAAAGAAATTTAAGAATATCAGGAAATGAAGGATTAGCTATATTGTTCATGTCAAAAAAGATGAAGAGAATCTGAAAAAAAATTGAACCTTGAAATAAAAGTTTGTAATGAAATTTTAGGGATTTCATTTGAGGCCTGGTTTGGAGAGTGAATAACATTTTTTTGGGTGGAGGTAAGTTTAACTCTTTTGAATAAGAATGGTCCATGGAAGTCATTAAAACATCATCAATCATCAATCTTATCCCAGGGAGCATTTTATTCCTAGTAATTTAGGTCTAAGTGCATAGTTTTGTTTTGTTTTTTTGAGATACACTTGCCAAAGCACATGTCACATTGTGAATTTTTTGTGGATATTTGCATTGATAGGTCAGTTTGTGATATGAAACTCTCTGATGCTTGGTCTCCACTGTCTTATATATGAAATTCAACAGGTTTCCCTTATACTCTATGTTTATGTGGTTTTCCAGAAGGCAGAGGACTGTTTTTCATTTCTTTTTTTAAAATGTCCATTCAGATATTATTTCTCTCTCTGCCCCCAAAGGATGTATTCTTTTCTCAACATGTAATCCCCAAGATAATCTCAGTATCAGGCATAAGGGCTGCCAGTTTTCCACAGTGGAGTACTTTATGAGGGAGAAAAGTATTTCAGTCTCTCCCCTATTAATTTCTATCAAAAGTCTGGTTTACTCTCATACTCCCCAGTGGAACAGTTTCTGTTTGATTTCAATTAAAAATGAAATGTCAGCATTTCAGGATGTATTGTGCTGTTTTAATGGTGCACACAATTCCAACTCATTAGGGAAAAGGCAGCATGTTTGGAAGAAACCCAGTTGGGATGGAAAAGTAGATTTCTGTTTCACATTTTCATTAGAAATATGAACCAGAATGTATTCTGTCAAGGCCTTTACTTAGAGAAGGAATCTGTGGCAAGAAGTCTCCCTATTTCCACATCATTCAATACCTTCAATTTATTTGGGGTTACCTCTATTAGATCATATTTTCCTTGTTCCTAGGCTAAATTTATCTAGTAACATTCTTGCCATGATTGCATGTCTGTGAGCAGTGTGTACTGCTGAAAAGGGTGCCTGAAGAATGGTGAAGTGCATATGGTGGGTAAAAGTTAATTCCATTAAAGGTGCTATTTTATGTGGGGTTTGCATTTCAAGAGAGAATTTCCATGCTTTCCATTTTTGGCGGCTTTGACTTGTCATATAAAAATCCAAACTTATGTGAAACTTCAGGCAAGCTAACATCACTGAATTTCTCTCCTTCTCAAGAAACTGGGCATATGTAGGTAGTTATGGAAATGCATAGGTAGTGATGACAGCTTGACTAGCAGTGTAAAATGTACAATAAAGCGATCACTTCTAAAAATTTCAACAAGAGATCTTTAATATTTCCTGAAATACCAACATCTGGAAAAATGGAATGGTTTTCCACTTAAAAGATGAGAAATATACTTTTTCAATTTGGGGTTGGCAAGAGTAAATTATAAAGTAATATGCTCTATGACTGTATCACATTTGATTGTCTGGTATAGAAGCTAGTAGAAGCATAAATTTTATTAGCAATTTTTCATGCAGAATTACAATTGCTAAGCATCTAAATTAGGATCTGGCAACAATATTAAATTTCTACAAAATGCTGACCACTAAGAAAAACATCAATTCTCCTTTGGCTTCACATAACGATTTCCTCATCTTGTTGTCCTTTGTTTTCAGAGATGAGCTACTTGATGTGATTAGCATGTGTGCATTGGGTAAATGGGGGAGAGAGAAGAAGAGGAAGAGAGGAAAGAGGGCTGCTGAAAAGTTCTGTGGGAGAACCTACAACGTTCCCTTCTGTACTGAGCACATAGGAAAGTTGTCCTCTTATTAGTTAGTGGTCAGAGTTCATCCAAAGGACCCATCTCTCTAACGTGGTCCCCTAAATACTTGCTGAACTAAAGATGACAGAACTATACTACAGATTTTTCCTATATATCCACAGATTTAACATGATGCTTGATGCTCTATAATTTTAAAATCTGAGACATGCCCAGATAAGGAGGTTTTTTTCCCCCTCCAATTAAAGAAGAACTCTTTTAATAGTTTGATAGTTCTTAGACTTAATTGCCATCAAATTACTTGAACCTACCATTTTGGGTTCAGTAATATGTTGATGTAGCTTTGCTTAAACACCATAAAAAGTCAGAGTCCTCAGATTTAATCCAACAGTTCCATTCAACAGTCCTTTGATAGGCAAACAAACAAAATAATTGTGTTGGCTGCTAAGGGAGGCATGAAGAAAATGGGATTTGGTTCCTGATTTACAGTGATCCCTCCCTCTGTAGATAGGAAGTGAGTACATCAGCACTGTAAAGGTCTTTAGTTTGGCTGAGGTCATGCTGTCATCTTCATACCATGCTCTATTAGTGCCCCCAAAGACATGCTGATTTTCTTAATTCCGTTTTCTATTTCTCTACTAGAACTACTAGCTTAACATTGCACTTTACTTTGTAGTTAAAATATTATCTTGAATGCAGTAAGTTGTTTGCTTTAGTCTGAGCCTGTGATTTCATCTATATAAGGTACATTCAGTATGGAAACTCTAAATTTATCAGAAACTTGTTGCTAATCTGTGGTCTCAGCGAATTCCTTGGCCCCTAAGAGGTTAAATGATTTGCCCAGGGTCACATAACTTTGATACATGAGAAAAAGAATTTGAATTCAGCTCTGGAAAGACATGCTTTTCATCCACTACACCACAGTCTCATATATTTTGCTGTGTATTGTGTATTTTGCTATCTATGTTGTTGTCTTATCCAGTACAAGTTCCTTGAGGGCAGGGACTGTTTTATCTAAACTGTGCATTGCCTCCAGTAGGTACTCTACACATAGTCACAATATATAGTCAAATTTTTTTTTGTCTTGTACTTGTATACATTTAGTTTTAAATATTGTAATCTGTTATACCAAGGTTTTATAAAATCCCTGTTTAGAGGCAGAGAAAATTAGAACTCTAAAGGATTTTTAAGGATAATCCAATCTAATCTCTCCTTTATTTTACAAGTAATGACTTCTTGTAAAACATGAAATTTTCTTAGTCAGCTTCTTGGAAATGACATTTTAGGGATTTGATTACATCTTTAAAATGCTCAAGGATTTGGTTAAGATGACAAAAGACTAACTTGGCCTCTGGTCTATTTTATGAATGTAAAGTCAATTCTATTTTTTTGAAATGAACTCTAAGGTATTTAGGTAGATTTCTCCAAATTCATCATTTCTATTTGCTTGTTAAGATTCTCACTGAGCTTTGGGTGCACTGTAGGGGTATAGTTGTAGCTTGTAACTTGCAATATTTTCCTTCTCTTTTAATGGATAATCTAATGTTTGGTGAGCTGCTGGACTGAGAATGAGTCAGAAACTATCTTTAAGGAAAACAGCTGAAATGCTTTTGAAAAGAATAGAAAAGAGTCAACCATACAAAAGTCAAAAGTCACATCTTTATTTTTACTCATTTAATGTTTTTAGGCCAGATAGGAAGTATTATTGCACACAGCATGCCAACTTGGCTTTTGAAGGACTTAGACTCTAATCTCCAAACTCATAAAACTGTAGTTATTTTTTCTTCAGATACTTATTTAGGGGGAAAAAATCTCTCAAAATCCACAAAATTTCTTGGAAAGTACAGCCCAGACTTACAAATGTATTTTGCTAGTTTGACAAGAAGATCTACTTCAAGTCATTATCAATTGATACTTGGAGAATAGGAAGGAAATGCATATCAAAGTTTGCAACTCTGGTGGAGAACTCACCATATTCTGGAGAAATGCCAAATTAGAATATCTGATGATAATGATGACTGAGGTTAACTTAATTTGAAAACTATGTAATATATATTATGCTGAAACAAGTACACTTAATCAATAGCAAAGAAGCATAAATATTTTCCTGTGGGTTAACTTTAAGGAACTTCTTCCTTAAGGAACAAGATGTGAGAAATCACCACTGAGGGGGGTTAACATCAAATATACTCATTTCATAAAAATGTCAAACAGAAGAACAGATTCTAGGTTGGTTGAGCATATGTTTGCAGCTGCTAGAGGACTGCATGATGAAAAAGAGTTGGCTCAGTATGTAGAGGTACATTATCATTTTGGAGGTCAACAATCCTGAGAACTTTTAAGTGCTCTTTATAGTCTTGTGAACCAGCTTACTAAAGGGAGAAAAATGGAATAGATTACACAGCTTTCATGTAAAACACAGTCTTAGCTGAAGTCATAAACTATATGAAATTGAAATATGAGACACAATTCACTATTCTGGTTGCCATAATCTTGGAATGTGAAGCTTCTTAGAAGACAAATGATTTCTAGGTGTATAAGGCCAAAGTGGAAAAAAAAGGTATTTTATCAAGTTGGATTAAAAAAAGTCAAGATTAATGCTATTTTCTCAACCCATGGATCACTCCTAAGGGATTTTCTAGGACCTTTCAAAGATTTCACTGCATGTTTGTTACACATAGACCCATTTAAAAAAAAAACCCATTTTAACATTTGCAATCCTTTCCATTTATGATACTTTTCTAGTAATTATGTGGAGTTGTATTTTTAAATACTATAATATCTCATTAATCAACATACAAAGGATTAGATAAAATGGACATAGAATTAATCAACTTTGGATTGAATTATATACTGAATTATTTCATCTTTCCTCCAAATGTAATTAGGTGTGGTCTTGTATGTGTACGAGAGAGAGATAGAGACAAATAAACTCCCTACAAATATTAAATAAAGAATCACTAGTTAATATCAACCAGAGTACCATGTTTACCAATATCATTATATCATTATCATCTTCATTGTTATGGCAAATAAAGGGTTGAAGGAAATTTAAAGCAGCCAGATGTGTGTTCCCAAGTATCCAAGGTGCTTGGGGGAGGGAAGGATAAACAGAGCTGACCCAGATTCAAGGTTGGAATTTAATAGTATTTAGAAATTGACCTTGATGCCATTAGTCTATTTTTAGGACTACTTAGTCTCATTATTTGTTAGACCATTTTATTTCAAGAAATGCAGGCACTAATAAGAATCCTAGAAGGAGAGACTCAGACAACTCACAGGAATAGGAGATGCTGGGTTGGGGATGGGGTAGGGAAATTATCCATCAGAAGATCAAACTAACAGGGAGCTACTTGAGAGCAATCAACAAGCATTTAAGTACTGATTATGCCCTATGAAAGGCTCTAGAAACAACAAAAAAAAGGAAGAACAAACATGTACATATAAAGACATTTAGGAAATTGATGCAAGATGATTTGGAGGGGTGAAGATATTGATTATTGGGGGAATCAGCAAAGTCTTCATGAAGAAGTTGGTTGACCTAAACCCTAAAGCAAACTAGGGGTATGAAGAGATGAAAAATATACCAGACTTGGGAGATGGCCACTATAAAGGCATGGAGGTGAGAGATAGAGTGCTATGCATGAGAAACAACAAGAAGGAAAGTTAGAACAGTTTATGTGGATGGGAATAATGTACAATAAGACTGAAAAGGTAGGCTGGAGATAAGTTGTAAAGGATTTTAAATACCACCTGAGGAGTTTATGTTTAAATCTAATATTAATAGAGAGTCAGAATAGGTTTTTTTTTTTTTTACAAATACAAACTTCTGTTTGTTTGGTTTTTTATTAAAAATTTTTTTTTTATAGGCAATGGGGGTCATGTCACTTGCCCAGGGTCACACAGCTGGGAAGGGTCTGAGGTCAGATTTGAACCTAGGACTTCCCATCTCTAGGTCTGACTCTCAATCCACTGAGCCATCCAGCTGCCCCTAGAATAATTTTTTGATGGGAGTGTGACAAGGTCAAAATTGTGATTTAGGAAAATCAATTTTGCAGCTGAGTTAAGAGGGATTGGTGAGAGAAGAGCCTTGGGGCAGCCATACTAACTAGGAGCCTATTGCCTTAGTTCAGATGAAAGGTGATAAGGGCCCAAACTAGGGTAATGACTGTGGAATTGGAGAGGAAAGGGCATATCCAAGAGGAATTGGATAGGAATGATAAGACATAAAGGCAGATTAGATATGTTTTGATTAAAGACAAGGATAACATGAAGGCTGAAAACCTGGGTGATTAAAAGGATGGCACCTCCCTTGACAGAAATAGTGAAGTTCAGGAAAAGATTGATTTTTGTGAGAAAGACGAGTTCCATTTCAGATTTACTAAGTTTGAGATGTCTCGGATCAAAATATCCAAAAGGTAGTTGTTGATACCTGTTGTATTAGAGGGTTGGTTTGGGTATAATGGAGAAAGAGTAGATGATCCCAGAAAGTAGAAGGAGGGTGAGATGGATTCCCCCTTCAGTCTTCTTCAAATATGTCTCTCCACTAACCCTGCCTTTACTCCCCTCTAATAACTGATTAATGGGTGAACCTTTTCCCTTGGGGAAAGAGAGGGAAATCAGCTCTCTCCCCCTTCAATATGATAAGGAAGTCAACGTAAGATAACTGACACTTTATTCTAACAAATGGTGGTTGGGGTAAGATAAGCAAGATGTCTGCAGGTTGGAGTTTATAGGAAAGAGGGTAAAGGAAGTCCCTAGCTGTCTAAAAATATCTTTCTCCCTCCCCCCCCAAAGTTCAGAGACCAAGCAAGGCTTGTCAGCCTGGTCTCTAAGAGGCTCAGGGTTTGGTGTCCAGACTCAGGTTGTCATAGAAGCTGGGTGAGATCTTCCGATGATGTTTTTCTCAGATTTTTCCACAACTTGGTATCATTGGAGGGGGGAATGGTAATTATGATCAGTGAGGGAGATAAATCTCTGATCAGCCTGTCACCCTTGGCTTTCTCAGGCAAGAGAGCTAGATCAACCGTCTCCCCTTGGAATCTCCTCTTCCTTCAAGATTCCAAACCTCCTTCACCATCCCCTGCTGGGGATGCAAACCTCTGCATGTCCTCCAGGTTGTGAATTTTAAAAGTCTCCATCTTGGTCTAGCACCCAAAAATTGTGCACACCCACACTACACGGGCATGTGCTAGTCAATGACAAATCAGAAATAACTAACTGCCCACCTGGGCTGTCCTAAGCCAAGCTAGAGCCAACCATTGGCACTTGTGAGACACAGGAAGTGAGGTAGGGAACAGCCTCTGAAATTTGCTCACTTCCTGTGGAGAGAGGAGACGGGAGTTGGTGTTAGGAGTTTGGACAGGGAGGACGCCCGCGGACAGCTTTCCTTCAGATAGGTCACGTGAGTTAAGGACTGATTCTTTCCACCTTAGCCCTTTGGGCCTAAAACTCCCTCTGCCTTGGTCAGAGGTTGAGTAGCCCCTCTTCCCATTTCTCCTCTCTCCTCTCCCTCTCCTTTCCCTACTCCCAGTGTGATTAAACCTCCATAAACTCCATTCTGACTTGAGTGTTTCATTTTAGGAATTTCATAAGTAAATTCCTTGGCGGCCATTGTTCAATATTACAACAATTTTAAAAAGGTGAAATTTTCACCATTACAAGGTTCTGTCCCTCAAAGTCACTGGATCATTCCTCTATCACACTGTGTGACCATGAATATATCAATAAGTTTCTCTGGGTTTCCATTTCCTCCTTTGTAAAATGAGAGGGTCAGCCTAGATGATTTTATCTTTCAGCTCTAAATCTGTGATTCTATAAACCCATGATATTAAAATAAAGAAAAAGAAAAATAGACATGGAGCTACTGAAACAGACATAATAGGGAAAGCATTCTAAATAATTAAAAAATAAAAATAGATATAATAGACTATTGTTTATGAAATGGAAAAGGGAAGGGAGGAGTGATACTGTTTAGTGATGGAAAGAGAGAGCAGGACCTGATCGTTAGTGATTATGAAATCTTATATTAGGTGAAATAGAAATAATTTTTGCTACTTTTTCACTGCAAGTTTATTCATCATGACTGGTAGCTGAAGGTACATGGGTCAACAAATTACCTCACTAAATCCACATTTTCTCTGTGTTACTCCATAACCCATAGGAAGCCAAAATAGGAGGAATTTCAAAGAATAACAACTTGGCATGGTTGGCAGGATAAGAGTTGATTCTTTTAGGCATCTCATTTTCTGAAAACTGCTTGTGTGGTAAATTTGGGAAGAGCTTGGGAGACAGCAAATTGCTAAAATCTGTCTTGTAAAAATGCATGAGAATGCATTTAATAGAGGACCAGAGGGGAAATCATACTAGTAATCAAAGTATGATATGGAAAAAAGAAAGAATGCATATTCTTGAAAAAAGGATACCAATTGTTATTTAGAATTTTCTGAGAAATCTGAAGCAAATTTATACAAGGTTAAATATTTTTATGGTTTTGTTTTTAGTACCACTAAATCACTCCTACACTGACCTATAAACGTGTGTATGTGTGTTGGTGTGTATGAATTTGATATTATTGGAAGTTCCTGATTTTCTTGACCTCTTTGCTGCATGTAACTTGTCTGACCAACCTTCCCTCCTGGATACCTCTCTCCTTGCAGAATTTTTGTGAAACTAATCTCTCCTGATTTCTTGACTATCTGTCAGCTATTTCATTTTAATCTATTTTGCTGGTTCATGATCTAGATGATAAGCATCCCTAAGGTTTTGTTCTGTACGATAATCTTCTCCAGTAACTTTCTATTTCTTGATGATTTTATTAACTCTATTAGGTTTAATTGTCATCTCTATGTAGAAAACTCAAAACATAGACATACACATTTATCTGTATACATGTCTACATATATTTATGTACATTGACATATCTATGTATATATCCCCACACATGTTATCTGTATGTGTATGTATTTATAGCTATATCTATAACTTATTAACTGAAATTCATCACTACATCATTAGTTGTCTAATAGCCATCTCATTTTTTTTAAAAATCCCTACCTTCTGCCTATTGGTTCCAAAGCAGAAGAGAGGTAAGGGCTAGCCAATGGGGCTAAAGTGATTTGTCCAGGGTCACATAGAAGGAAGTGTTTGAGGCCAGATGTTTGAACCCAGAACTTTCCATCTCTAGTCCTGGCTCTCAATTCACTAAGCCACCTAGTTGACCCAGGTATTTCAAACTAAATTTCCCATGAATATCTCAAACTCAACATGTTCAAAATAGAACTCATTATTTCCATCTTTCATGGCTTCTCAAACTCATTCTCTTGAAAGTCTCACTGTCACTCTTCTAGTCTTTTAACTGTGTAACTTTATTTTTATGATTTTTTTCTTATCCATTTCATCACATACATAACAAATTATGATATCTTGCTTTTTCTATCTCTGCATCATCCTTCACATCCAATGTCTTTTCTCTGCTCAGATAACTACCACTTTAGTTCAGGTTCTCATCATGTTTCACTTTGACTCCTTTTAAAAACTCCTTTTCCCTTTCATTTTCCTTTTATATTTGTCCATATTACATGTACACACAATTTTAGTCATCATTTTCTGACACTTTGTAATTCATGTTTTCTCTCTCCTTCCCATCCCACCCCTCTCCTAGAGATACAGTTCATAATGTTGTAAAAGAAGACACATATCCCTTATAGTAGAAACAAATTTATGAAGGAAATAAAGTGAAGAATGGTCTGCTTCAATCTGTATTCAGGCTCCATCAGTTCCATTTATGGTGGAGGATAACCTTTTTCATTCACCTTGACTCTTGCAACGGCTTCCCTAATAGGTCTCCTTTGCTCAAGTTTTCCTTCCTTTCCCTCTATCCTCCATCAGAAAAAAATCAGAAGAGAAGTACACTGATAATGAGAGATCCCATGTAGTATTTCTCCTCCTCACCTCTACCACCACACTTCCTTGAAGACAGTTCAAGTGCCACCTTCTGTAGGAAATCTTTCCTTATCTCTTAAATCCTGGTGCAACTTCTCCCTAGCTACCTTGATTTTATTTGGTATTTATTCTGAGTCTACATTTGTAGGTTTATATTGTTTCCACAGTTAGAATGTGAGGTCCTTGAGTTTATCAGTTGTTTTTTTTTCCTTTGAATCCTTACCACATTGCACTCTTTCTAATACAGGCTAAACATGCCTGTTGATTTAATGAGTGATTGATTGCCACATTTTCCATAAGAATAATATAGAGGGTTTTGTTACATGCTTTGATTAGTAACATATACAATACTTCCCTGAACAATCAATCTATAACTGTGTCAAAAACAAAGGAGTTTAGATGATGATTACTAGTATTTTTTTTTCTATTATTCTATATCTAATTCTATTACTATTCTGAGATAGCTGGCTGGCATAGATCCAGATAGAGTGTTGGATATTGAGTTAAGACGATCAGAGTTCAAATTCTGCTTCAGACACTTACTAACTGTGTGATCCTGAATACATTACTTAATTTACTTCTGCTTCAGTTTCCTCATCTGTGAAATGGGAAATACAATAACCCCTTTCTCCCAGGGTTGTTGTGAGGATAAAATGAAATGATATGGTATAATAAAATTAAGATAATATCATAATGTATATTATAATATGTATATATACTATATAATATGATTATGTATAATATTTTATTAAAACAATTTACATAAAATATATGTTATATATTTATAATCTGTGGCATAATGTAATACATAATTATATGTAAGATAAGAATAATATTATAAGAAAATAAGATAATATACTAATAAAGCCCTTTACAAACTATAAAGAGTTAGGTGAATGCCAGACACTATTATTCTACTTTAAAATGACATTTTAATGCTTATATTTGTGTTGTTAGCACTGATTACCTTACTCTTCTTTGTCAGAAAATTATAGTTAGGCAAAATAAATCAACAGAGTCATGTCTCATCATGCATTCCTTAATATGTACTTATATATCTCTAACTCTCTGATGGGTTTGAGAAACAGGATTTCTCCTTCTTAGAATCATAACTTGGCATGTTTAACCATCAGCCTTCAGTAATCACCAACAGCCATCTATAATCAACACTGGCCAAGGAATTGATTGGATTTCTGGGGTCTTTCAGTGTTGTTTTTCTTTATATCATCGTGGTTGTCAAAAATGCTTTCTTGTTTCTGCTTACCTTGCTTTGTAACAGTTCATGCAAGTCTCCACATGAATTTTTCACATTAATATATTCAATTATACAAATTCTTCCCCAGATTAATCTTATTCATTATTTCTTATGGAACAATAACATACCATTGCATTCATAAAGTACAATTTGTTCAGCCATTATCCAAATTATGGACACCAATCTGATTAAAGTTCCTTGCTATTATAAAAAAAGTGATACTGTAAATTTTTAATAATATACCTCCCTTTATATCTCAGATAACCCATTTTTAATGAAGCTACAATAGTACACTGCTAGCTCCTAACCATCCTGTTAGAGGAAAATTTTAGGATTTTTTCCAATAATCCTAGTCAAGTTCACTGGCCTATAGTTTATAATATACTTTAAAAACATATGGGAATAATATTGTCCTTTTCTGGTCCTATTCACTTTGGTCTTTCAAAGAGCAGTGAGATTGGTTTAGTAATTAGAACAGCTACTTCTTCATTACCTAAGAATGTTATTAATATGGCCAACATGATTCAAACTCATAAAGGGTTTCTAGATGTTCCCTTCTAAATTGTTTTAGGAATTGAGACCCTATTAGTAATTTTTATTCTGTTCTTTGAAATCAAGACATCATTTCACTCCATTGAAAACAAAATAGTGGAAATGAAAACAAAACAAAACAATTGAGCAACTTTGCTTTGATCAGCTATCATTGACTTATTTTCCTGAACAGAGGCTCTTGCCCAGCTTTGATACTTCTCTTTTCCATATTGTCACTTCTCTACTCTTTTTGACCTGAGCTTTCCTGGGAAGCCTCAGCTCATTTGGAATTCTAGCACTCCTGACACCATTCATACAGGAGTTTGCCATGCTTCTGTGTCCATTCATCCTCAGTTACCTGTCCCTGTTTCTATCTTCTTTGTCCTCCTTTTAAATAGCTAAGTTGGTTGATGAATTTCTTATTTTTCCAAATCCCTGTGTATTTAATGTTTATTCTCCTTCACAAAAACATAACATTTCATTATACTACTAGTCTAGTAATTTACATATCACAATTTAGCCAGTAACTTTCCTGTTTCCAGTCATAAAGATTTCCCCCATTTTTGGCTACTTCAAAAAATAGCTGAAACTTTACTAAATGACCAGCACTGACAACTAAAACATTTCCACTAGATAGGAAAAGAAATAACATAAGTGAAGGATACGTATAAATTGGAAAACAGTCTTAATACTTCAATGGGAGGCCAGATAAGTTTTCTGCAGAACATTTGTGATGATCTGTGATGGTCTCAAAATGACTCGTAATGCAATCATGGTTTTCAAACGTCTTGACATTTGTGCTATAAGAATACAAATGTTTGTAAATCTCAGTCACATGATTATACATCTAATGATCACAGAGTAACCGTGTAGAATTAGGGAGCTACACTCATTTACTGAGAATTGGTTTGTGCTTCTGAATCCTTCTGTTCTTTTAGACACAATTTGATGACAGATTGAGAAACTGTAAGAACACATTATATTTCACCAAAACCGGTCAGAGTTTTTTGTCATTACTGTAATGGTCTTTTCTCAATTCTTTTTCTTTTCAATCTTTCTGTAATCTTTGACCCTGTTAATTGCTCTCTACTTAATTCTCTCATTTCTTTAGGTTTTCAAGAACTTTTTCAAGATACTCTCTTCTGGTTCTCCTCCTGCCTTCCTGCCTAGCAGATGTCACCTTCTCAGTCTCTTTTTTCACATTTCTTCCAGATCATACCTTCGAAATGTAGGTCTTCCTCAGCCTTGTGTCCTAGGAAGTCTTTTCTCTTCCCCCCCTCCCCCCCTTATACTGCTTCACTTGGTGATTTTTGTTAGTTCCCATGGATTTAATGGCTAGATCTATGCTGACAATAGTCAGATTCACTAATCCTACCCCAATCTCTCTACTGACCTGCAATCTTATTTCTCCAACTGATTAAGACATCTTAAATTGGATATCTGGTAGACAAATTGGAGTAAATATGGCCAAAAAACAGAGCTTATTGTCTTTCCCCCTAAACCTTCCCTCACCTCGTACCTTCCCTATTATTGGAGAGGGCACCACCATCCTCTCAATCACTCAGGCTTCTACCTTAGGTGTCATCCTGGACTCCTCACTATTTTGCACCCTCCATGTCCAATCTGTTGCCAAAGCTTCTCCTCTGATTCTGCCACTACCCTGGTGCAGGCTCTCATCACCTCACACCTGGATGATTGTAATGGCCTGATGGTGGGTCTGCCTGTCTCAAATCTTCTCCCTTTTCTGTCTTTCCATTCAGACAACAAACTAATTTTCCTGGAGTATGGTTTCCATCATGTCATACTCCCACCCAATAAACTCCAGGGGTTGTCTGTTAGCTCTAGAATCAAATGCAAAATGTTCAGTTGTGTATTCAAAGTGTTAAGGGGAATTTGGAGAGAAAATACTGAACCAGAGTTGATGGAATGTAGAGAACCAGGAAGTGCAGGGGAAGCCTCCGAATCTGGGGGTAGGGGGATTGAGGATTCTGAGGAAAACTAACTGCCATGGGGGGGAGGGGTTTGAACTCAGGAGACATAAAGAGCTCCTAAACCCAGCTCTCTCCTATTATTTATCTCTCCCTACTGATGGGAAAACCCATCCAAACCATATCATGTGATTCCTGTGATCCCTTTGAGCTCCCAGACACTGAAACAACATCTCAAGAACTTTCAAGAAGCCCTAGATTTGATAGTGACCTGAACTGTTAAGTTACCTCTGTGGGCTCTCCTAACACAGGGTGACTAGGTCACCATTGACCACATCCACTGACTCATCTATTATCTCTGGCTTTTCATCAAGGACTCCATTTTGGTGTGGGCTTAGCTTAGGTAATAAGATAGGAAATGGGAATTCTAGGGAGTGAGGCAGTAAGTGTAGCCCCAACATCTGTTGGGGGCTGAAGAGATCTTTTGCAAGGTCAGTGGACTGGGAAAAGGTAGATTTATTAGTGTTAGGGACTCTCCAAACCCTCAACTCAATACCCAATCCACACTATCTTCATCAATAAATCTGTTCTCGTGAAACAGCTAGAGTCAGAGTGAGAGAGAGAGAGAGAGAGTAGCCATTTTGCTGTCTGAGCCTGAGAGGAACATCCCTCTCTGACTTGGTTAAGTAAATCCCAGTCACCCATTTAAATCACCTTTAACAAAAGCCCTTCATAACATAGCCCTTCCTCCCCTCCCCCAACTTTCTAGTCTTACACCTTATTCCTTACCACAAACTTTTTGATCTGGTGACTCTGGCCACCTTGATTTCCAAGAACAAGACATTCCTGCTCTTAGCCCTGAGCATTTTCTCTGGATGTTCTCCATACCTAGAATTCTTTCCTTCCTTATCTTTACCTATTGGCTTTCATGGCTTTCTTTACATCCCAACTAAAATTCCATTTGCTTCAAGAAACTTTTGCCAGTACCTTTTATTTCTAGTGCCTTCCCTCTCTTAGTTACTTTCTATTTATTCTGTGCAAAATTTATATATCTATCTATTTGCTTGTCTTTCCCATGTGATTACAAACTCTTCCAGGACAAGGGCTATCTTTTGACTCTTTTATCATTCTAAGAACTTACTTAGCACAGTTCCTGGCACATAATAGGTGCTTAATAAATGTTTGCTGAGTGACTGAATGAATACCAAAATTATTATGCCCATACTCATTACTTTCGGATTGTTATAGGAACAAATGTAAAATGCTTCAAACATGAATGCACTTACTGTATTGGGAAGTTTTAAATCTATCTCTTGATTTTAAAACATTCTTTTTTTTTATTTTCAGTTCCAGATTCTTTCCCTCTCCCACATCTCACCCACCCACTGAGAAGGCAAGCAATAGCATATTAATTACAAGTGAAATCATGCAAAACATTTCCATATTAGCCATATTATAAATCAAAGCAAAAAAAGAATGCAAGGCATTATACTTTAATTTGCACTCAGAGTTCATCAGTTCTCTTTCTGGAGGTGAATATCCTTTGGCATTGTTTTGTATTATTGTACTGATCACAGTAGCCTGATTTCACAGATAATCTCCATTATGACATTGCTGTTATTGTGTACAATGATTTCTCAGGTTATTCACACTGCATTTGACATCAGTTCATATAGGTCTTGCTATGCTTTTCTGAAAACATCCCCTCATAAGTAGTAATAACTCAATATTACTCCCATTAAAATCATATGCCACAACTTGTTTAGCCATTCCTCAATTGATGAGCATCCATTCAATCTGTGATTCCTTGCCTGTACCCAAAGAGCTGCTATAAATATTTCAGCAAATATAGATCCTTTTTCTTTTACTTTGATCTCTTTGGGAACAAATGTAGGAGTGGTATAGCTAGATCAAAGGGTGTGCACAGTTAACACAGTTAGGGTAAGCATAGTTCCAAATTGTTATACAGAATGGTTGGACAAGTTATAACTCCACCCAAAGTGCATTAGTATCCTTTTTTCCTCCCACATCTCTTCCCACATTTGTTATTTGGATTTTCAATCACGTTAACCAATCTGATAGAAGTAAGGTGCACCTCAATTATTTTAATTTGCATTTTTCTAATTATCAGTGATTTAGAACATTTTTTCATGTTTATATATAGCTTTAGTTTCTTCTGAAAATTTCATGTTCTTGTCCATTGACCATATATGAATTGGATAATGTCTCTTTTATAAATTCAACTCAGTTCCTCATATATTTAAGAAATGTCTTTATCATAATATCAAAATATCTTTATATACTTAAAAATATCTTTTTCTTTGTCAAAGAAACTTGATGAAAAAAATTTTTTATAATCTTCATTTTCTCTGGTACCTTTTAAGCAAAATGTAGCTTCCCTAATTATCTCTTTTAATAAGGTCTATTTTTGCTTTTTTCTGAGATCATGATTACTAATCCTGCCTTTTTTACTTCAGTTGAAGCACAATAGATTCTGCTTTAATACTTTTTAAAAACTGTGTCTTTGTATTTCAAGTGTGTTTCTGGTACACAATATATTGTTGGAATCTGATTTCTAATCTATTCTGCTATCTGTTTCCATTTAATGGTTTAGCTCATTCCATCTAGATTCATACTTATGATTTCTGTGTATTTACCCTCTATCCTACTTTCTTCTGTTTATCCTTTTCTCTCTTTATCCTGTCCCTTCTCATTAGTCTGTTTTGCATCTGACCATTACCTCCCTTAATCCACACTCCCTTTTATCATCTTCTTCCTTATGTTATTCCATTCTCCTATTAGGAAAGACAGGCAACTTATATTTCTATACCTAAGGGGGTTTTTGTGTATGTCATATACACATATATGTGTATGTATAAATAAACAAACAAACAAACAAACAAATAAATAAATAAATATTTCTTCTTTGAACCAGTTCTTATGAGGAGGTTCAAGCATTACTCCAAATACCCTTTTCTCCTCTAGTATAAAAGCTCTTCCTTGCATGCCTCTTTTTTATGTAAGAAAAAATTTTCCACTCTGCTTTTCCCTTCCCCCTTCTCCTAGTATATCTTTCTTTTTCACACCTACATGTTTTTGGAGATCATCTCATCATAGTCAACTCACACCCATTCCCTTTTTATATATAGACTCCTTCTAACCACTCTAATAATGATAAAGTTCTTAGAAGTTATATGTATCTTCTTCCCATATAGGAATGTAAACAGTTCAACTCTATTTAGTACCTTTTGATTGTTCTTTTATATTTATATTTATATTCAGTGTTTTTATGTGCCTCTTTTACAAAGCTGTTAATTTTCTTTTTATAATTTTCTTGTTTCTTTTTAAAATTTTCCCCTACAACTCATCTCTTTCTTTCACTCCTCCAGGAATTCTTTTTTTTTTTTGCATTTTAAATAATATTTTATTTGATCATTTCCAAGCATTATTCATTAAAGACAAAGATCATTTTCTTTTCCTCCCCCCATAGCCGACGCGTGATTCCACTGGGTATCACATGTGTTCTTGATTCGAACCCATTGCCATGTTGTTAGTATTTGCATTAGTGTTCTTTTAGAGTCTCTCCTCTGTCATGTCCCCTCAACCTCTGTAGTCAGGCAGTTGCTTTTCCTCAGTGTTTCTACTCCCACAGTTTGTCCTCTGCTTATGGATGGTGTTTTTTTCTCCTAGATCCCTGCAGATTGTTCAGGGACATTACACCACCACTAATGGAGAAGTCCATTACATTCGATTATACCACAGTGTATTAGTCTCTGTGTACAATATACTCCTGGTTCTGCTCCTCTCGCTGTGCATCACTTCTTGGAGGTCGTTCCAGTCTCCATGGAATTCCTCCACTTATTATTCCTTTTTGCACAATAATATTCCATCACCAACATATACCACAATTTGTTCAGCCATTCCCCAATTGATGGGCATCCCCTCGTTTTCCAATTTTTGGCCACCACAAAGAGTGCAGCTATGAATATTCTTGTACAAGTCTTTTTGTCCATTATCTCTTTGGGGTACAAATCCAGCAGTGCTATGGCTGGATCAAAGGGTAGACATTCTTTTATCGCCCTTTGGTCATAGTTCCAAATTGCCCTCCAGAATGGTTGGATCAGTTCGCAACTCCACCAGCAATGAATTAATGTGCCTACTTTGCCACATCCCCTCCAGCATTCATTACTTTCCTTTGCTATCATGTTAGCCAATCTGCTAGGTGTGAGGTGATACCTCAGAGTTGTTTTGATTTGCATCTCTCTGATTATAAGAGATTTAGAACACTTCTTCATGTGCTTATTAATAGTTTTGATTTCTTTATCTGAGAACTGCCTATCCATGTTCCTTGCCCATTTATCAATTGGAGAATGGCTTGATTTTTTGTACAGTTGATTTAGCTCTTTATAAATTTGAGTAATTAAACCTTTGTCAGAGGTTTCTATGAAGATTTTTTCCCAGTTTGTTGTTTCCCTTCTGATTTTAGTTACATTGGTTTTGTTTGTGCAAAAGCTTTTTAATTTGATGTAGTCAAAATTATTTATTTTGCATTTTGTGATTCTTTCTATGTCTTGCTTGGTTTTAAAGTCTTTCCCCTCCCAAAGGTCTGACATGTATACTATTCTGTGTTTACCCAGTTTACTTATGGTTTCCTTCTTTATGTTTAAGTCACTCACCCATTTTGAATTTATCTTGGTGTAGGGTGTGAGGTATTGATCTATTCCTAGTCTCTCCCACACTGTCTTCCAATTTTCCCAACAGTTTTTATTGAATAGTGTATTTTTGTCCCAAAAGCTGGGATCTTTGGGTTTATCGTATACTGTCTTGCTGAGGTCGCTTTCCCCCAGTCTATTCCAATGATCTTCCTTTCTGTTTCTTAGCCAGTACCAAATTGTTTTAATGACTGCTGCTTTGTAATATAGTTTAAGGTCAGGGACTGCAAGGCCCCCATCATATGTGTTTTTTTTTTTTCATTATTTCCCTGGATATCCTTGATCTTTTGTTCTTCCAAATGAACTTTGTTATGTTTTTTTCTAAATCAGTGAAGTATTTTGGTAGTTCAATGGGTATTGCACTAAATAGATAAATAAGTTTGGGTAGGATGGTCATTTTTATTATATTGGCTCGTCCTATCCATGAGCAGTTAATGTTTTTCCACTTGCTCAAGTCTAGTTTTAGTTGTGTGGAGAGTGTTTTGTAGTTATGTTCATATAGTTCCTGTGTTTGTCTCGGGAGATAGATTCCTAGGTATTTTATTTTGTCTGAGGTGATTTTGAATGGGATTTCTCTTTCTAGTTCTTGCTGCTGAGCTGTGTTGGAGATACATAGAAATGCTGATGATTTATGTGGGTTTATTTTGTATCCTGCAACTTTGCTAAAGTTGTTGATTATTTCAATTAGCTTTTTGGCTGAATCTCTTGGATTCTTTAAGTAGACCATCATGTCATCTGCAAAGAGTGATAACTTGGTCTCCTCCTTGCCTATTTTGATGCCTTCAATTTCTTTTTCTTCTCTGATTGCTACTGCTAGTGTTTCTAGTACAATGTCAAATAGTAGAGTTGATAATGGGCATCCTTGTTTCACTCCTGATCTTATTGGGAATGCATCTAGTTTATCCCCATTGCAGATGATATTAGCTGATGGTTTTGGACATATACTGTTTATTATTTTTAGGAATGACCCTCCTATTCCTATGCTTTCTAGTATTTTTAATAGGAATGGGTGTTGTATTTTATCAAATGCTTTTTCTGCGTCTATTGAGATAATCATGTGGTTCTTGCTGGTTTGCTTGTTGATGTGGTCAATTATGTGGATGGGTTTCCTAATGTTGAACCAGCCCTGCATCCCTGGTATAAATTCTACTTGATCATGGTGAATGATTCTTCTGATCACTTGCTGGAGTCTTTTTGCTAGTATCCTATTTAAGATTTTTGCATCTATATTCATTAGGGAGATTGGTCTATAGTTTTCTTTCTCTGTTTTTGACCTGCCTGGTTTTGGAATCAGTACCATGTTTGTGTCGTAAAAGGAGTTTGGTAGAACTCCCTCTTTGCTTATTATGTCAAATAGTTTGTATAGTATTGGGATTAATTGTTCTCTGAATGTTTGATAGAATTCACTGGTGAATCCATCAGGCCCTAGGGATTTTTTCTTAGGAAGTTCTTTGATGGCCTGTTGTATTTCATTTTCTGATATGGGATTATTTAAGAATTCTATTTCCTCTTCTGTTAGTCTGGGCAGTTTGTATTTTTGTATATATTCATCCATATCCCCTAAATTGGTGTATTTATTGCCATATAATTGGGCAAAGTAATTTCTAATGATTGCCTTAATTTCCTCTTAATTGGAGGTGCTGTCCCCCTTTTCATCTTTAATGCTGTTAATTTGCTTTTCTTCCTTCCTTTTTTTAATTAGATTGACCAGTACTTTGTCTATTTTGTTTGTTTTTTCAAAGTACCAGCTTCTTGTCTTATTTATTAAATCAATAGTTCTATCACTTTCGATTTTATTAATTTCTCCCTTAATTTTTAGGATTTCTAGTTTGGTTTTCTGCTGGAGGGCATTAATTTGATCGCTTTCGAGTTTTTTCATTTGCATTTCCAATTGATTGATCTCTGCTCTCCCTAGTTTGTTAATATAAGCATTTAGGGATATGAATTTACCTCTGATTACCGCTTTGGCTGCATCCCAAAAGGTTTGAAAGGATGTCTCGCCATTGTCATTTTCCTCGAAATTATTAATTGTTTCTATGATTTCTTCTTTAACTAAACGATTTTGGAGTATCATATTGTTTAATTTCCAATTGGTTTTAGATTTGGTTTTCCATGTGCCATTACTAATCATTATTTTTATTGCCTTGTGATCTGAGAAGGCTGTATTCATTATTTCTGCTTTTCTGCATTTGTGTGCTATGTTTCTGTGACCTAATGTATGGTCAATTTTTGTGAATGTGCAATGTGGTGCTGAGAAGAAGGTGTATTCCTTTTTATCCCCATTTATTTTTCTCCATATGTCTATTCTAATTTTTCTAAGATTTCATTCACTTCTTTTACCTCTTTCTTATTTATTTTTTGATTTGATTTAACTAAATTTGATAATGGTTGGTTCAAGTCTCCCACTAATATGGTTTTACTGTCTATTTCTTCATTCAATTCTCCTAGTTTCTCCATTAGAAATTTGGGTGCTATATTATTTGGTGCATACATGTTGATTAATGATATTTCCTCATTGTCTAGAGTCCCTTTTAACAAAATATAATTACCTTCCCTATCCCTTTTGATCAGGTCTATTTTTGCTTTGGCTTTATCAGATATCATGATTACCACTCCTGCTTTCTTTCTATCAGTTGAGGCCCAGAAGGTCTTACTCCATCCTTTAATTCTGACCTTGTGGGTGTCAACCCGCCTCATGTGTGTTTCTTGAAGACAACATATGGTAGGGTTTTGGATTCTAATCCATTCTGCTATTCGTCTACGTTTTATGGGTGAGTTCATCCCATTCACATTCAAAATTATGATTGTCATTTGTGGACTCCCTGGCATTTTGATAGCCTTCCCTAATTCTAACCTTTTCTTCTTCAGCTCTACCTTTTGGTCCAGTGATTTACTTTGAATCAGTCCCCCTTGTCCCCTCCCTTGATGTTTCCCTTTTTAGTCCCTCCCTTTTTGTTCCCTCCCCCACCCCCCTCTCTTTCCCTCCCTTTTTGTTCTCCCTCTTCCCCTCCCCGCCTTGGTTTTCCCTTCTCCCTACCCTTGTTGGGTAAGATAGAATTCAAGATCCCAATGGATCTGGATGTTTTTCCCTCTCAGAGTTGATTTCCCTGAGATTGAGGTTTAAGTAAACCCCACCCCCTCTCTTCCTCTCCTTCTTATAGGAGTTTTCTACCCCTCCCCTTCCCATGTGAATCTTTGTGTGAGAACAATTATTCTATTTGGTCTTTCTTTACCCCCT
Source organism: Monodelphis domestica (assembly GCF_027887165.1). NCBI lineage: Eukaryota > Metazoa > Chordata > Mammalia > Didelphimorphia > Didelphidae > Monodelphis > Monodelphis domestica. Next base: position 431,145,057 of record NC_077229.1, read on the forward strand.
ATTTATACATTACATTTTCCCCACATATTAGTATACATAGATTGATATAAATGTAGTCCTTATAGAAGAGAGTTTGAGTAAAAGAAGAAGATAACATTTTTCCCCTTTCCTTAATATTTACCTTTTCAGGTATTCCTTGCTCTTTGTTTTTCGGTATCAAACTTTCCACAGAGCTCTGGTCTTTTCTTTGCAAAAAGTTGGAAATCTTCTATTTTGTTGAATGCCCATACTTTCCCTTGGAAGTATATAGTCAGTTTTGCTGGGTAGCTGATTCTTGGTTGAAGACCCAGCTCTCTTGCCTTTCTGAAGATCATGTTCCATGCCTTACGATCATTCAGAGTAGAACTTGCAAGGTCTTGTGTGACCCTGATTGGCATTCCTTTATATCAAAATTGTCTTTTTCTGGCTTCCTGTAGGATTTTTCTTTTGTTTGATAGCTTTGGAATTTGGCAATTACATTCCTGGGAGTTGTCTTTTGGGGGTTTAGTGTAGAAGGTGTTCTGTGAGCTCTGTCAGTGGCTGTATTGCCCCCTTGTTCTAGAATCTCTGGGCAATTTTCTTTGATTATATCTTGTATCACCATGTCCAGTTTGGTGTTTATTTCTGGCTTTTCTGGAAGTCCAATTATTCTTAAATTACCTTTTCTCCCTTTATTTTCCAGATCTGTCACCTTGTCGGTGAGATATTTTATGTTCTCTTCTAATTTCTTGGTATTTTGGCTTTGCTTTATTAATTCTTGCTCTTTTACACAATCGTTGTCTTCCAGCTGCCTGATTCTGGCCTTTAAAGCCTGGTTTTCCTTTTAAGTTTGGTCACACCGGTTTTGTAGATGCGTGAATTTCTTTTGCATTATTTCCCACTTTTCCTCCCAGAAGGCTTCCATCTTTTTGGTCATTTCTGATTCAAATTCTTCATGGGTTTGTGGAGAGTTTCCATTTCCTTTAGAAGCTTTCGGAGCATTTTCTTGTGTATCGTCTTCTATCTCCTCTGTATTTTGTATTTTGGCTCCGTAGAATGTGTCCAAAGTCACCCCTTTCTTCTTATTTTTCTTGGGATTTTGAGGCTTCTGTGCTTCTGTGGAGTTTGCCATCTCTGAATGGGGAGGATTAGCTTTTCTTATCTCTGTCTGGTGTTCAGAGGCTTTAGTCCTGGGCAGATTGTTGGTTCTATGAGCTTTCCCTAGATTAAACTGAGTATGCCTTAAGGCAATGACTTTCACTGGAACTGGAATGGAAGGGTTGGACCAGGGGGCCACACTCTTCCCTGGTTCTCTCTGTTTCCCTGCTGCTAAGGTGCCCCCTCCACTGGGTCGGGTTGCTTTCCGGAAGTTGCCTTCAGAATAGCTGGCCGTGAGGCTGTCTTGTCGGCCCTGAGGGTTGCTGTTGTTTCAGAGGACCCTGCTCTCTGAGGGGGGCGGGGCTGCGGCTTCCCAGAGCCTTGGACTCTGCGCTCCTACCCCTTAGGTCCAAGTGATCTCGGGTTCTGGCTTTTGAGGGGGGCCGTACCTTTTGAATCAGGTCCAGGTCCAGGAGTAGGATTCCCAGGGTCTATGCTGTTGATCGGTTTGAATTTCGGTGCCTTAGGAGCTTATAGTTTGAGATCGGTCAGGAAGGGTTTTCCAGAGATCTGAACTTTAGCTTTCTCTAAGCTGCCATCTTAACCGGAACAATAGTTTTTATTTCTTTAACTGAAAATTGCCTATTCCTGTCCCTTGCCCATTTATCAATTGGAGAATGGCTTGATTTTTTTATTCAATTGATTTAGCTCTTTATAAATTTGAGTAATTAGACCTTTGTCTGAGGTTTTTGTAATGAAGATTGTTTCCCAATTTGTTGCTTCTTTTTGAATTTTGGATGCATTAGTTTTGTTTGTATATAAACTTTTTAATTTGATGTAATCAAAATTATTGATTTTACATTTTGTGATTTTTTTCTAGCTCTTGCTTGGTTTTAAAGTCTTTTCTTCCCCAAAGATCTGACAAGTATACTATTCTATATTCACCTAATTTGCTAATAGTTTCCTTCTTTATATTTAGGTCATTCACCCATTCTGAGTTTATCTTGGTTTAGGGTGTGAGATCCTGATCCAAATCTAATCTCTCCCATACTGTCTGCCAATTTTCCCAGCAGTTTTTATCAAATAGTGGGTTTTAGTCCCCAAAACTAGGATCTTTGGGCTTATTCATAGACTGTCTTGCTAAGGTCATTACCCCAGGTCTATTCCACTGATCCTCTTTTCTGTCTCTTAGCCAGTACCAAATTGTTTTGATAACCACTGCTTCATAGTCTAGTTTGAGATCTGGGACTGCAAGTCCTCCTTCCTTTGCATTTTTTTTCATGATTTCCCTGGATATCCTTGATCTTTCGTTCTTCCAAATGAACTTTGTTATGGTTTTTTCCAATACAGTAAAAAAAGTTTTTTGGTAGTTCAATGGATATGGCACTAAATAAGTAAATTAATTTGGGGAGGATTGTCATTTTTATTATGTTAGCTCATCCCACCCATGAGCAATCAATGTTTTTCCAATTGTTTAGATCTACTTTTAATTGTGTGGACAGTGTTTTGTAGTTGTGTTCATATAGTTCCTGTGTTTGTCTAGGCAGACAGATTCCTAAGTATTTTATATTGTCCAGGGTGATTTTAAAGGAAATTTCTCTAATTCTTGCTGCTGAAATGGGTTGGAGATATATAGAACTTTGGATGACTTATGTGGGTTTATTTTGTATCCTGCAACTTTGCTAAAGTTGTTGATTGTTGCGTCTAGCTTTTTGGTTGATTCTTTAGAATTCTTTAAGTAAACCATCATATCATCTGCAAAGAGTGATAGCTTGGTCTCCTCATTGCCAATTTTAATCCCTTAGATCTCTTTTTCTTCTCTAATTGCTACTGCTAGTGTTTCTAGTACAATGTTAAATAATAGAGGTGATAATGGGCATCCTTGTTTCACTCCTAATCTTATTAGGAGGGCTTCTAGTTTATCCCCACTGCAGATGATATTTGCTGGTGGTTTTAGATATATACCATTTATAATTTTTTAGGTAAGGCCCTTCTATTCCTATACTTTCTAGTGTTTTCAATAGGAATGGGTGTTGTATTTTATCAAAGGCTTTTTCTGGATCTATTGAGATAATCATGTGATTTTTGTCGGTTTGCTTGTTAATATGGTCAATTATATTGACCTAATATTGAACCATCCTTGCATTCCTGGTATGAATCCTGCCTGGTCATAGTGAATAACTCTTGTGATGACTTGCTGGAGTCTTTTTGCTATTTAAGATGTTTGCATCTATATTCATTAAGGAGATTGGTCTATAGTTTTCTTTCTCTGTTTTTGACCTGCCTGGCTTTGGGATCAGTACCATGTTTGTGTCGTAAAATGAATTTGGTAGAACTCCTTCTTTGCTTATTCTGTCAAATACTTTGTATAATATTGGGATTAGTTGTTCTTTGAATGTTTGATAGAATTCATTTGTGAATCCATCTGGACCTGGGGATTTTTTCTTAGAGGATTCTTTGATGTCTTGTTCAATTTCTTTTTCTGATATGGGGTTGTTCAGGTAATTTATTTCTTCCTCTTTTAGTCTTGGTTGCCATATTTGTTGCCATATAATTGGGCATAATAGTTTTAAATGATTGCCTTAATTTACTCTTCATTATAGGTGAGGGGTCTCCCTTTTCATTTTGGATACTGTGAATTTGGTTTATTTCTTTCCTTTTTTTAATTAGACTAATACTATTTTATTTGTTTTTTCAAAGTACCAGCTTCTAGACTTATTTATTAAATCAATAGTTCTTTGACTTTCAATTTTATTAATTTCTCCTTTGAGTTTTAGGACCTCTAATTTAGTCTTCATCTGAGGATTTTTAATTTGTTCACTTTCTAATTTTTTAATTTGCATGCCAAATTCATTGACCTCTGCCCTTTTAAATTTGTTAATATATGAACTCAAGGATATAAATTTATCCCTGAGTACTGCTTTGGCTGCATCCCATAGGTTTTGAAAGGATGTCTCATCATTGTCATTTTCTTCAATGAAGTTATTAATTGTTTCTACAATTTGTTTTTTAACTAACCAGTTTTGGAGAATCATATTGTTTAATTTCCAACTAGTTTTTGATTTACCTTTCCATCTACCCTGTAAACCTCAAAATTTCTTAGACTTATGAATGTTGGAAATTTCCCCCATTCGGGAATCTTATACTTGAAAAATTACCTACTGATAGTAAGAACTCTATTGGAATGTGAAACTCCTTGATATGGGAGGATCCTTCTCCTCCCTACTTAAGACTACTTTAGGACAGAAACCTTTTGCTAAACAATGGAAAGGGCTTTGACCTATGCTTATGGAGAGAACAGGAAGTCATGATTGATTTTAGAATTGATACAATGGGATGCTAAGTATCTATAAAGGTGGGGCAACTTGTAAACTTGCTTAAACCTAAAAGGGAAAAGATTTAATCAGAGTCTTCCTCTTGATGAAATTAAGTCAACCCAACAATGTTTGTAAGATTTAATCAGAGTTTTCCTCTTGATGAAATTAAGTCAACCCAACAATGTTTTCTAGGGTTCAGATCAATTGAAGAGACTGAATCTACTCAGCTGTGATTTCAAATGGGCTGTCTTTTTTGAACATCTACGGTGATTGGTAGATGTGAGAACTGAGGAGAGGGAACATAGATTTTTCCTTCAAAAATAGCGAGGTCTGAGGGAAAAGAGGAAGAGGCTTGAAGGAGAACTCAGGAGGAGGCTCTGGGAGGAGATTCTCTTGGAGACTCAGGTGGTCTTGGGAGTAGGATTTGGGGAGACTCTCTCTTTGAAGAAGGATGCTGGCCTGGTGTCATTAGAACCCTTACCTAGACAGATCTTGGGTGAGTGATAAAACAAACTGACTGATTTCTCTCTTAGGACTGAGGTCTAGGCCTTATTGGCTTGAGGCCCTTCATGCTTATTCCTTTCTTACTTTCTCTCTCTTTCTATTGATTAATCAGTGTATTATAAATTAAATTTCTCTATAAAACTCAGTTGGCTTGGGCATATTCATAATTTGGGAATATATTCCCTGGCGACCATCTTATATTAATTAAAACAAGACAGTGTAGAAAACATATTTCAGTATTCATAATTGTTATATATTTCCCTTGCTCCAACCATTTTAATTCTCACAACCCTTACTAATTATTATTTTCATTTCATTGTTATCTGAGAAGGTTGCATTCATTATTTCTGCTCTTTTGCACTTGTTGGCAATGTTTTTATGGCCTAATACATGGTCAATTTTTGTGAATGTACCATGTGCTGCTGAAAAGAAGGTGTATTCCATTTTGTCCCTATTTATTTTTCTCCACATGTCTATTAACTAATTTTTCTAAGATTTCATTCACTTCTCTTACCCCTTTCTTATTTATTTTTTATTTGATTTATCTAGTTATGAGAGAGGAAGGTTCACATCTCCCACTAGTATAGTATTTCTATCTATTTCATCCTCGAGCTCCACTAGTTTCTCCTTTAGAAATTTGGATGCTATGCCATGTGGTGCATACATGTTGAGTACTGATATTTCCTCATTGTTTATATTGCCTTTTATCAGGATGTAATTACCTTCCCTATATCTTTTAACTAGATTCATTTTTACTTTGGCTTTTTCAGATATCATAATTGAGACTCCTGCCTTCTTTTTATTAGTTGATGCCCAATAGATTTGGCTCCATCCTCTTACTTTCACCCTATGAGTATCTACCTTCCTCATGTGTGTTTCTTGTAGACAGCATATGTTGGGTTTTGGATTCTAATCCACTCTGTTATTTGCTTGCATTTTATGGGTGAGTTTATTCCATTCACATTCAGAGTTATGATTACTAGCTGTGTATTTCCTAGCATTTTGATTTCTACTCCTGGCCCTGCCTTTTCTTCTTTCACTATTTCCATCTACACTAATGTTTGTTTTTAATCAGTCCCCCCTAGTTCCCACCCTTATTTTACTTCCCTTTCTGTCCCCCTCCCTGCTTATCCCCCCCTTATTTTCCCTGTAGTCTTTCTAAAACTACCCCCCACCCTCTCCCTTCCTTGTACTGCTTCCCTCCCCACCAGTCCATTTGTTACCCTTCTACTCCCCTATAGGGTGCAAATCTATTCTCTGCCACAATGGAGTGGATTGTTCTTCCCTCTTTGGGTCAATTTCAATGAACGTAAGAGTTGAGTATTTCCTATCTTCAACCTTTTTAACCTTCCAGTGTATTGATGTTCTCCTGCCTCCTGCCATGAATTTCTTTGTGACATATAAATTGACCCCCATTTGTTTCTTTTCCCATTTCTTTTAGTATTAACCTCTTTTTTAGCTCCAGTTGTGTGTGTGTGTATATATATATATATATATATATATATATATACACGTATATGTATTTATGTATGCATATATCTATATACCTATTTATGTCTTGTCCTTTCATCCTATACAGTTTGTCACTGTTCCCTCTAAGTATAATTCTTCTAGCTGCCCAGGTGATAACAATAGTTTTTGAGAGTTACCAATGACCTCTTTTCTCATAGGGATACATAGCATTTTAACTTATTGAGTCTTTAAAAAAGGTTTTTTTTTGTTTTTGTTTTTTCCCTCTTTTTTTAAAAATTAGCTTTGATGATTCTTTTGAGTTCTGTGCTTGGGCATCAAATTTCCTGTTTAGTTCTGGTCATTTCTTTATAAATTCTTGGAATTCTTCTATTTTGTTGAATGACCATACTTTCCCCTGTAAGAATATAGTCAGTTTTGCTGGGTAGTTGATTCTTGGTTGTAGACCTAGTTCCCTTGCTTTCCAGAATATCATATTCCATGCCTTTTAGTCCTTCAGTGCTGATGCAGCCAGATCCTGCATTATCCTCATTGTGTTTTCATGCTATCTGAATGACTTCTTCTTGGCAGCTTGCAAAATCTTTTTTTTTTTTGGTCTGATAGTTCTTAAATTTGGCTAAAACATTCCTGGGTGTTGTCAATTGAGGATTAAGTATAGGAGGTGATCTGTGGATTATTTCAATCTTCACTTTTCCCTCTTGTTCTAGAATATAGGGACAGTTTTCTTGAATGGTTTCCTGTAGTATTATGTCCAGGCTTTTTCTTTTGTCATGGTCTTTTGGTAGACCAATGATTCTTAAATTGTCTCTCCTTGAGTTTCTAAATCCTCTGTTTTGTGAATGAGATGCTTCATATTTTCCTCAATTTTTCCATTCTTTTGGTTTTGTTTTATAGTGTCCTGCTGCCTTGTGAGGTCACTTAATTCTAGGTGTTGTATTCTGGTTCATAAAGACTGGATTTCATCCCTGGCTTTTTGGTCATCTTTCTCCTTCTGGTCTGATTTTCTTTGGAGGTCATCTTTCATCCTCTTTACCTCGTCTTTCATCTCCTTTGCCTCACCTTTCATCTCCCTTGCCTCATCTTTCATCTCCTTTGCCTCATTTCCCAGCTGGTTGATTTTGGCTTTCAAAACCTTATTTTCTCATTTTATTTCGAGTGCCTCTTTTTTCAGATGACTTATCTGAGTTTTTAAGTTCTTTTCCCAATTGTCTTTAGTCTTTCTTAATTGTGTTTGGATTGCATTTTGAGTTCTTCCAATCTGTATCCAATTCACTGGGATTTCTGATTTATCTTTTGCTGATATCTCCCCCTCTGTTTTGTTTGCTGAATAGAAGCTGTCTATTGTAATTTCTTTCCTCTTTTTCTGTTGTTTGCTCATATCCATCCCTTCTTTCCTCCCCATATTTGTCTGTGTTTTTGCTCTGTCAGTCTCCCCTCTTGGAACTTTGACAGAAGATCTCTCAGTGTAGTCTGTGGGGGAGGGTTGTTGTAGTTTGAGCTTCCATGTCCTCTAGATGCTTTTGATTGGATTAAAGTCCAGCAGTCAGTGATGGAGGGATGTTGGAGCCTGGGATTCCCTGAGTTCTGAAGACTTTTGATGGGATTAATTTCAGCTGGGTTAGGCTGGGTGTGCTCTGAGGCCAAAACCTCCTGGAAGGTGGAGCAATATGGAGGATCTCCCAGCTATGACTAGGCTGCCAACTCTATGCTCCCTTTACAGATCCTTCCCCACCATCTGTGTTCGATGCTCTGAGCTTGGCACAGCCCTGCCCTCAGGGTACACCCTCCAGACCAGCGCCTTTGCCCACCCAGAGATTTCTGCTGCCGTTGGAGGGTTAGAGCTCTAGGTGGGGTGGATGGGTCCTGGGATCTTCCTTTTGCCTTCCCCTTAAACTCAAGTGTTCTCAGATTCTGGCTTTTTTTGGGGGGGTATACCTTTTGAATTGAGTCCAGTAGGAGGTTCCTTGGCTCTGTCTTGTTCTTAGGTTTGATTTTCAGTCCCCTAGGAGCATTCAGTTTGTGATCAATAAGGAAGGGTATTCAGAGGTCTGAACTTCTGCTCCTTCTAGGTTGCCATATTGACTCCACCCACCCCTATTCCTATGTTTTCTAATGGGAAATGGGTGTTGTACTTTGTTAAAGGCTTTTTCTGAATCTATTGATATATTCATTTTTTAAATCAGTATGATCAATTATGCTTATTTTTAATATTGAACCAGCTATGTATTACTAGTATAAATCATCACTGATCTTTGTATATGACCTTTGTGATATGTCACTATGAACTCCTTACTTATATTTTGTTTAAAAATTTTGTATCAATATTCACTAGGGAAATTAGTCTATGTTTTTATTTTTCTGCATTTGCTCTCCTTTATTTTGGTATCAAAACTATATTCGTGCTATCGATGGAATTTGTTGAGAATCCCTCTTTGCCTATTTTTTCAAATAGTTTATATAGTTTTGGAATTAGTTGTTTTTAAATATTTACTAGAGTTAACTTGTAAATCCATCTGGTCTTGAATGTTTTTTCTTAGGGATCTCGCTCATGGCTTATTCTATTTCTTTTTCTAAGAGGTTTATTTAAGTATTCTAGTTCTGCTTCTGCTAATCTGGGAATTTATATTTCTGCAAATATTTATTCATTTCACATCCTTGGGGAAAGGGGGTCCTAATAATTGCTTTAATTTTAACTTCACTGGTTGTGCATTTAACATTCTTAGTTTTGATGTTGACAAATTCATTTTCTTTGTTCCTTTTTAAAAGCAAATTATTAAATTATTTATCTATTTCATTGTTTTTTCCCTAAAACCAATTTTTAATTTTAATTATCATTTCAATTGTTTAATTTTCAGTTTTATCAATTTCTCTTTTGTCAAGATTTCTCTTTTGGTGTTTAATTGTGGATTTAAAAATTTCCGCCTTCTCTAGTTTATTGTTGTTGTTGTTGCATGCCCAATTCATTGATCTATTCCTCTTTTACAGATGCAAATTTTCAATGACATAAAATTCTCTGTAAGTACTATTTTGTGTGCATATGACAATTTTGGCACACTTTCTCATTGTCATTATCTTTTAATTACCCACTTATTTTTTAAGACTAATTAATTAAGAATATTTTTCAATGGTTACATGTTCATGTTCTTTCCTTCCCCTCTTCCCTCCCCCCTCCTAGAGCTGGTGAGCAATTTCACTGGGTTATACATGTATTATTGTTCAAAACCTATTTCCATATTATTAATATTTGCAATAGAGCGATCATTTAAAGTCAAAATCCCCAATCATATACCCATTGAATCTTGGGATTAATCCTATATTTTTCTTCTGTGTTTCTGCTCCCAAATTTCTTTTTCTGGATGTGGATAGCATTCTTTCTTATAAGGCCCTCAGGATTGTCCTTGATCATTGCTTTGCTACTATTAGAGAAGTCCATTATATTTGATTGTGCCACAGTGTATCAATCTCTGTGTACAATGTTCTCTTGGTTCTGCTCCTTTCAATCTGCATCAATTCCTGGAGGTCTTTCCAGTTCACATGAAATTCTTCTAGTTCATCATTCCTTTTAGCATAATAGTATTCCAATCACCATCAGAGACAACATTTTGTTTAGCCATTCCCCAATCAAAGGGCATCCCCTCATTTTCCATTTTTTTTTGTCATAACAAAGAGAACATCTATAAATATTTTTGTATACATGTTTTTCTTTTTATATCGTTCAGGTACAAATCCAGCAGTGGCATAGTTAGATCAAAAGGGGTACAGTCATTTAAAGCCCTTTGGGCATAGTTCCAAACTGCTTTCCAGAATGGTTGGATCAATTCACAACTCCACCATCAAAGCATTACTGTCCCAATTTTCCCACAACTCCTTCAACATTTATTATTTTACTTTACTGCCATATTGGCCAATCTTCTAGGTATGAGATGGTACCTCAGATTTGTTTTGATTTGCATTTATCTAATTATGGGAGATTTAGAACACTTTTTCATGTGTTTATTGATAGTTTTGATTTCTTCATCTGAAAACTGCTTATTCATGTCCCTTGCCCATTTATCAATTGGGGAATGACTTGATTTTTTGTACTATTGACTTAGCTCTTTATAAATCTGAGAATTAGATCTTTGTCAGAAGTTTTGGTTACAATTTCCCCCCCTAGTTTGTTGCTTCCCTTCTAATTTTGTTTACATTGGTTTTGTTTGTACAAATCCTTTTTAATTTAATGTAATCAAAATTATTTCTGTTATATTTTATAATATTCTCTATCTCTTGCTTGGTAGTAAATTCTTTCCTTTCCTATATATCTGACAGGTATACTATTCCATGTTCACCCAATTTACTTATAATTTCCCTCTTTATATTTGTCTTTCACCCATTCTGAATTTATATTGCTATAGGGTATGAAATGTTGACCTAAACTTAATCTCTCCCATACCGTTTTCCAATTTTCACAGTAGTTTTTGTCAAATAGTGGGTTCTTGTCGCCGTATCTGGGATCTTTGGGTTTATCATACAGTATCTTGCTGATTTCATTTACTCCAAGTCTATTCTATTGATCCATTCTTCTTTTTCTTAGCCAGTACCATATTGTTTTGATGACCACTGCTTTATAGTACAGTTTAAGAGCTAGTACTGCTGGGGTCCCATAGGTCACATTTATTTTTCATGAGTTCCCTTGATATTCTTGATCTTTTGTTCTTCCAAATGAACTTTGTTATAATTTTTTCTAATTCAATAAAAAGAAATTTCTAGGTAGTTTAATAGGTATGGCACTGAATAAGTAAATTAATTTGGGTAGGATTGTCATTTTTATTATGATAGCTCATCCTACCCATGAGCCATTATGTTTTAATTCTGTGAAAAGTGTTTTGTAGTTGTGTTCATATATTCCTGTGTTTGTCTTAGCAAATAGATTCCTAAATATTTTATATTGTCTAGGATGATTTTAAATGTAATTTATCTTTCTAACTCTTTTTGCTGAGTTGTGTTGGAAACATATAGAAAAGCTGATGATTTATGTGGGTATTTTTGTATCCTGCAACTTTGCTAAAGTTGTTAATTATTTCTACTAGCTTTTTAATTAATTTTTTTAGGATTCTTTAAGGAGACCATTATATCATCTGCTAAGAGTGATGGTTGAGTTTCCTCAGTCCCTATTTTAAGCCCTTCAATTTCTTTTTCTTCTCTAATTGCTCCTGCTAGTGTTTCTAGTACAATGTTCAATAATAGAAGTGATAATTTTTTGCTTCACTACTGATCTTATTGGGAAGGCTTCTAACTTATCCCCATTGCAGATGATGTTTGCTGATTCTTTTAAATATATACTGCTTATTACTTTTTGGAAAGGTCCACCTATGCCTATACTTTCTTTTTTAAAATTAAATTAAAATTTTAAAATTTAGAATATATATCCATGGTGACATGATTCATGATCCCCTACCCCCATTACATTCCCTCTCCCTACCAGAGTTGAAAAGCAATTCTACTGGGTTATACATGTATCATTGTTCAGAACCTATTTCCTTATTATTCATATTGCCGTAATCTTTTAACATCCAAATCCTAATCATATCCCCATTGAACTACATGATCAATCATATGTGTTTTTTCTGCTTTTCTTCTACCATAGTTCTTTCTCTGGATGTGGATAACATTCTTTCTCATAAGTTTCTCTGTTTTTTGTCTACCTTGCTTTGAAATCAGTACCATATTTGTGTCATAAAAGGAATTTGGTAAAACTCCTTCTTTGCTATTTGTCAAATAGTTTGTATAGTATTGAGATTAGTTGTTCTTTAAATGTTTGATAGAATTCACTTGTGAATTCATCTGGCCCTGGGGATTTTTTCTTAGGGAATTCCTTGATGGCTTGTTTAATTTCTTTTTCTGAAATGGCATTGTTTAAGTATTATATTTACTCTTTTGTTAATCTAGGCAGTTTATATTTTTGTATATATTCACCCATTTCACCTGGACTGTCATATTTATTGCCATGTAATTTGGCAAAATAGCTCCTAATAATTACCTTAATTTCCTCTTCATTAGAGGTGATTCATCTTTGATACCATTAATTTTATTTCCTTCTTTCTTTTTTATTTATTAGATTGACTAGTCCTTTATTTTATTTGTTTTTTTTTTCTCAAAGTACCAGCTCCTAGTCTTATGTATTAGTTCAATAGTTATTTTACTTTCAATTTTATTAATTTCTCCTTTGATTTTTAGGATTTCCAATTTAGTTTTTATCTGGAGAATTTTAATTTGTTCTTGCTCTAGTTTTTTTTTAATTGCATGCCTATTTTATTGACCTCTTCCCTCTCTGATTTGTTGATTTATGCACTCAGAGATATAAATTTTCTTCTGAGTACTGCTTTGGCTGTATTCCATATATTTTGATATGTTGTTTCTTCATTGCTATTCTCTTCAATGAAATCAGCAATTCCTCCCCACCCCCTTGATTTGTTCTTTGACTCACCAGTTTTAAAGAATCATTATTTAGTTTCCAATTAATTTTAAATTTACCTTTCCATAATCCCTCATTGAATATGATTTTTATTGCATTATGATCTGAAAATTGCATTTATTATGTATACTTTCCTACATTTGTTTGCAATGTTTTATGCCCTATACATGGTCAATCTTTGTGTATGTGCTGTGTGCTGCTGAAAAGAAGGTTTATTCCTTTTTATCCCTATTTATTTTTCTCCAGATCTGTTAGCTCTCATTTTTTCTATCATTTCATTCATTTCCTTTACTTCTTTCTTATTTATTTTTTGATTCTATTTATTATTTTTGATAGGGGAAGGTTTAGGTCCCCACTAGTGTGGTTTTACTATCTATTTCCTCCTTAAGCTCCTTTACTTTCTCCTTTAGAAATCTGAATGCTAAACCATTTGGTGCATATATGTTGAGTAGTAATATTTGCTCATTATTTATACTGCCTTTCATCAAGATGTGATTACCTTCCTTATCTATTTTAATCAGATCTATTTTTGCTTTAGCTTTATCTGAGATCATAATTGCCCTGATCTTCCTCTACCTTCCATTTCTCCCAGCTCTGGCCTGTTCTCTTGCACCTATTTTTTGAAGATCATCACAAATTAAGTGACCTACATCCATGGCCTCCATTTAGGTAAACTTCTAATTGTTTTAATAATCATAAAGTTCTTAGGAGTTACATGTATCATCTTCCTAAGTAGAGATATAAACAGTTTAACCTTATTAAGTCCCTTATGATTTCTCATTAATGTTTTCCTTTTTCTCCTCTTGTGTCTTGTGTAGGAATGTCAAATTTTATCTTCAGTTCTGATCTTTTTACCAGGAATTCTTGAAAAAGCTTCTTTTTCTCTAAATAGTTATTTTTTCCTTAAGGATTATACCAAATTTTGTGGGAGGCTAATTCTTGGTTGTGATCAGTTTTTCTGTGGATTATTTTGTTTGATACTTTTTTCTATATTCAGAAATTCTGAGAAATATTGTTGTTATTAGGTCATGTATTATATAGTGTTCATGTTTCTTGATTCATCATATTCTCTTGGTAGTCTATGATCCTTAAGTTATCTCAACATATCTTTAGGTCAAAATCAATAGGTTTTGCTTGATCATGTGCTTCTTTAATGATATTATCATTTTCTTTCTTATTCCAGATTGTCCTTCACCTAAACATATTTGTATATTAATTGGAATACATTCTGTAGACAGGTAGGTGAATCAGTACATAAAGTGTTGGGCCTGGAGTCAGCAAGACAAAAATGTAAATCTGATCTCAGATATTTACTAGCTTCCACTTGTTCCCTTCCAATTTTTTTCAAGCTTCTCATTTTTCTTTCTGACATTCTGGAATATCCTTATGATGCTCTTTTGGTCTCTTGGGATTCTACATAATTCTATGCTTCCTCAGATATTAATTCATTTTTCTTTGTCTTTAAAGTTTACATAGAGATATTCATAATTTTGGGGATATTTTTTGCTCATCCCCTTTTAACATCAATATTTTTTCTTTTAACTTATCTCCTGGCAGTCTAGGTTTTTAATTGATTTCTTTTCTTGTTGAAATCTTTGGTGCTTTTATCCTTTTCCCCTTCCTTATAAATCTCCTGTCACTTACTTTCTGACTACTCCCTCTTTCATCTAGAACAACCAAAAGTCTTCCATGGTAGGTAAAATGCTATCGGGGAAATGATTCTCTTTGTATAGCTTCCCTGCTAGAATCTATTTTGATCAAGATCAATATGTCAAAACCATATTACTCAAGGAAGTTAGTCTTTACTTAGCAGGTAGAAAAGAAGAGAATGAGTCTTTATACATTGCTTACTATGGGCAAAGTTCTTTGCTGATACTCTCTTTACAAATATTATCTTATATGAATTTTCCCAACAATCCTGGGAGATAGGCACTATTTTAATGTCCATTTAATTTTTGAGGTAATGGAGGCTCAGGGAGGTTAAGCAACTTGTCCAGGGCCATATACTAGTAAATATATAAGTCCAGATTTGAATGTAACTCTTCCTCATTTTAGACATAACCAGGGCATTAGTCTCTGAGCTATTCTCCTGTGTTTGATAGGAATGAGAAAGCCTATAACTATACCCAATTATATTTAAGGAGATATCCTCCTCCCATTCATTATATTTCAATCATACCTGTTAAACATGCTGATCAACCTGATACCTTAACAGGTGGTTCAGTGAATTCAGTGTGTAGACTTTCTGATCTATGCATATAATTGTATTGAGAATTTTGTGTTAGGCTATATACATCCAATTTGTTGATGTTTGGGATAGAACAATGTTTCTCAATTGAAGAATACTTTGGAATTCACAGCAGCATAGAATCAATGGAATAAGAACCCAAAGAGACTTTAGAAGTGTTTTAGTCCAATCTCCTCATTTTTCACATGAGAAAAGCATAGGTCTGAGTAAAGTGACTTTTCCAAGGTTACAAAGATATGAAATGACAAAACTGAGATTTGAACCTGGGCAATCTGGTTCAGTATATTGTCATTCACTTCCTTTATTCCACATAGCTTCTCCAGAAATGTACATATGAAGACTCACTCAACCACGATAACCCTTCATTAAGGGATTAGGAAAATGAGCACGGCATCGTAGTTGTGGTCTGAGCTCACAAAAGGTAATATATAAGCAATGTCATAACAGTCACTGACAGCCATTCCAGAGTCCTACTTGAAAATGTTCATGTCCAAGAAAAACACGAGATAAAAGATTAGTGAAAAACCAAATCAGATCATGTAGTTGAATGATTGGGTAGTTTTACACTTGATAAAATAGTTCTGAGAAATGAGTGGGGTTTGTAAAGACAATGGAATGAAATCATTTGTGGTTCATAAGTATGGTTGTCAGACTCACTAGGTCTATCACAACTAGAACAGGATTTAGGCTTTTTTATCCTCTTTTATAGATGAGGAGTTTAAATATAGAAGTTCCTAAGACTTACTAGGGTTTGTGCTCTCTTGGTTAACACAGAACACAGGTTTATCTCTTCCTAATTATATTTGCCATAATCTTATGCCATAAGCATCTATTCTTTATCACTTCCTTAGTCCTTTCTTGACTCACGAATACAAAAAGTACACAGTTCCGGGCCATGGAATTTTAGGTCTTGGGCAATATGAATGATCTTCTTTTACAGTGCATGGATCATTTAGGATGTGGTATAATATTCAGTGATCACATATGCCTCTGAACTTATCTGTGAACTATATAACTAGGTAGTACAGTAGATAGAATGCTATCCATAGAGTCACAAAGACCTGAATTCAACCATCCTCAGGCACTCACCCTGGGCAAGTTTCTTGACCACTATATGCCTCAGTTTCCCTCATAGTTAAATGGGGATAATAATAGTGCCTACCTTCCAGAGTTGTTTAGAGGGAAAAATGAAATAGTATTATAAAGTTCTTTGTAAGCCTTAAACGGTTATATAAAAGCTAGTGATGATGATGATGATGATGATAAATAAAAGGAAGACCCTATGATCTGTTATCTAGATTGAACTTTTGCCATGACCTGAATAATAATTCCTGCAGAGGAAGTAAGGTTGACTCTCTGAAGGTCACATCCCTTTTTCTTGACTGTTTACTTCTTGTGAATCTTCCTTCTGTAGTTATTCTCACCAACAATCATTTAAAGACAATTGGAATATGATGGATTATTCTACAGATATCTTTAGATCTTGGATTTCTTGTTCATTTAATGCATTTTGTGGTTATTCCTTATGTTGTTCCAATCTCGTGGGATCTTAGAATTATAGGTTTAGAGGTAGAAAGAACACAAGAACATTGGGTCCAATTCTTTTATTTTGAAGATGATGAAACTAGAGCACAGAGAGACTAAATGACTTGCTCTGGATCACACAGGTAGTAAACCTTTGAGTCAGTATCTGAACCCATTGATGACTTCAGATCTATTTACAATCCCCAACTGACTCTCCAAGTAGGATGAGATTGTCTAAATACACCATTACCTTTAGGTGGTTCATGTTACCAATCATTTTTTTTTTCATGAACTATTGAAAAGTGGCAGAGACCCAGAATATAGGATATGCTTTTAAATTGTCTGAATCCCAATTGGACATGTAGGATATTTATTTATTTATTTTACTTATCTGTCTTTGCTATAAGATTCTTATAGGAACCATTTAGGGCAGGCTGTCTTGAGCACTACTAGCTGTCCAGAAGAAAGTCCAGGTTATCTTGAACCTGTGGCATGATGTATTGACACACTTTTATTCTCTTATTTAACGTCCAATAGTTCAAATAAATAATAAATCTTTCCAGGCATCATCTTATATTAGTGCCATGGTGAGGTGTATGGGCTACAAGATTCTGTAACAATATGAGTGACCAAAATTTCTTTCAAGTGGTTCCTGTGATATTTTGTTTTTGAAGGAACAATTTTCTGAGACTCCTGTGCAAAAGGTTCAAAGTTGTCTAGGTGAATTATTTGTTGCTCTGTGCATAACTCATATTCTGCTCATGCACTGAGAAATATACTGCTCTCATTGGCTCTCTTATTCTTTTCCCATTCATTCATCAGACATGTAACAGTTTCTGAGTGCAATTTCTGTTTTCACTTTGGAGTTGGGAGTTTAGGGGCTGTCCATGATTCTCTCCATTATATATACTTTTTACCTTTCTATAAGAAGATGCCAGCACTTTTCTCTTCAATACAAGGAGGTAATAATATTTTCTTGTGATTTTCCTTCCAAATCCTGTCTGCAGGTGCTTCCTCTTTCAGGATTTATTACTGTTCCAACACCCTTTGTTACTACCATGGTATTTCTGATGGGAACTTTGGCTCCCCCAAACTCTCAAGGTGATTCCTCTCAGAATATTAATTCACTTAAGATTAGGAAAGAATAAACATAAAAGAAACAGAGGCATCACATGCTCACAGAACTATAGCAATTGAAAAGAGGCAGGAAAATGATCTTTCTCCCCACGTGGTAACTCATAGTGGTTTTTGCCTTACTTGCTTCCAGGAAGGAAATGTGAGTAAGATATCTGTGGTTAGACTCCTTGATACCATTTGTATTGAAATACAGTTATCAGAATATTTCAAAAACAAAACAAGTTCACAGACCTTTGGTTAAGAATCCCTGCCCTTGAAGGATATTAGAGAAATAGAAGAGAAAAGAGGAAGAGGAAAAGTTTCCTTTTAATTTTCAATAGTTTTGCCTCTACTGTGCAGAGAATAATATAATTTTGCCTGAAATTGTCTGAAGCAGGATAAGAAATGAAAGATGTTGATGTGCTTCAGTTATCTACTATTCAGTGTTAAACTGAACTCCTTCCAAGTTTATATAAAAGGGTTTTACTATCCTGTCTGAAAGTATTTGAAATTAAGACTAAATCTGTAATTTTTACACCATTTTATCAAATTTCAAAATTTCTATAATGTTTCATAACTGGTTTCATGTCATATTTTTCTTAGGAAAGCTTATTCCATAGACATTTAAGTATGGAATTAGGCCATATGGAAGCAGTTTGTTCAGATATTTTGTTTATGGACAATTGGACCAGTGTTACTAAAGGATCCGGAGAGCATTTTTGATTGGATGTTCCTTTATAACATTTTAGTAAATGTAATCAAGAGAATCCATTTAAATCGGAAGGAGACTTCCAAGTTCATTTCCATGTTTATCTATGGTATTGAGGTTGGAGGGTTTATTTTGGAAATACCTTATTTCTATGCAAACATGACTATAGTTGTATATGCTAAGGAGACTTATATGTCCTGATCACATTTTAATAATAATTTATTTTGGCTTATTCTAAAAAAGTACTCTTCCAAATAGATTTTCTAAATGGAATACTGAATCATTATAAACTTTCCTACTTTTCCCCATTTTATGTTACTATTATCTTAGATACAAAGGCAAACAATAGTAACATAATCAAATGACAGAAACATAAGAAACCATTTGTAATGTGGGATAAACTGAATATGAATAAAATAGAAACATAATAATAGAAGTGTAAAATACACTGAAATTTGCTTGGAAAATTATTGAGTACATCTTAGATGCCTAATCTGGGAATTTTCAGAATTGTAGAGAATTTTGAAGTAATTAACAGCTAAAATACTACCAAGTGGTTCATTAAGAGAAGAACATATGGATGATGTCCCAAAAACAAATTAAGGAACTTTGTAAACACATCTTTGGAGACAATCTTACTATGTTCTCTTTTCCCCTCATGAAACCTTTTAGAAGCAGAGAGAGCTCTCTGTTCTTTGGAGACCCCCTCATCCCCATCCCCCATATTCTCTATCCCACCACTTCTCAGGCTAGTGAAGGTAAGATTTATAAAGTCTCTACCTAGAGGATAGTGATTTTTATAAAAAGTAGGTTACAGTAACAATGGGCTCCATAAAGGAACAATGTTACTTCACCAGTGTTGGTTGATCTCCAGAAGACTGGCCACTAGATGTTGGATTCTTCTCACACTGCTGTACATGAAAGAAAGAATAAGTGCCCAATTTCTTCTGCAGTGATAGTGTGTCAGTGTTAGCAAAGGAGACAGAGGGTGCTATGAATTATATTTATCAGATCATCAGTAAATATTAATCGAATCCTCGATATTCTAAATCAATTTTAATAGTTTGTGTTTTGACAATTTTGTATATGTATAAAACTCATATTTTCAAAGCTGTCTTGTTTGCGTTTTCTTCTGAACTTCCTTTCCTTTTTTTTCCTCTGTAATTTTCATTTGTAATATTTCAAAGACCATGTTTTCTTTTTTGGGGGGGGTGGTGAAAAAACTATCATTATCTCCTTTCTTTTCCACAAATGTCCCTCAGTGTTAAAAAAGAAAAGAAAAACAAAAAACCTTGCAACTAATAAGCAGAGGCAAAAAAAAAATAAAAATAGTGATGATTTATGAAAGGTCTCATTCTGTGACTATCATCACCTCTCAGGAAGAAGGTAGTATGTTTCATTGTTGGCTCTCTGGAGTTGTGATCAGTTATTGTATTGATTAAAGTTGGTAAAAGTTGTTTTTATTTGCAGTATTATTATGTATTTATGTATGTAATATGTAATTTATATGTGAGAATGTAAGTACATAAAATATGGAATAGTTTCCTTGTTCTATTCACTATATTTTCCACAATATCATATAGATTTTCTCAGGTTTCCATGAAACCAACCCTTTTGTCATTGTTGAAATAAAATAATATCCTGTTACATCCATATAATTTATCTAGTCATTCTCCGAGGGATGTGCTTACCTTTTGCTTCCATTTTTTGTTCTAATGAAAAGAATTGTTTTTAAATATATTTTTGTATGTATAATTATTTTCCCTCTTTCTTTGATTTCTTTGGGCTATAACCTTTGTATTGATATTACTGAGTCAAAAAGTATGCATACTTTAGTGATGCATGGGGCAGATATGCTTCTTGTGTTTTGTTATTATATAGAAATGTTAATTTTGGAGGATTTATTTTATAGCCTGCAAATTTGCTAAAGCTATTAATTGTAGCAATTAATGTCTTTGTTCATCCTCTAGGATTTTCCAATCAAGCTATCATATCATTAGCACATAGGGATCTCCTCTTTAAGTATCTATATTACTTTAATTTCATTCTCTTATTTGCCATTGGTAGCATTTCCAGAATAATACCAAATAATAGTGGGTAAAGTAGGCAACCTCATTTCACTCCCATAATTATTGGAAAAGATTTTAGTGTGTCCTAATTGTGTATAATGCTTGCTTTTGCTTTTAGACAGATGATTTTTATGATAATAAAAAGGTTTCTTTATGCTTATATTATTTAGTATTTTTAATGATAAAGAGCAACATACTTTGTTAAAGATTTTTTCTGCAACTATTGAGATCATATGGTTTTTAATACTTTGGTTTTTAATATGACTGCTTATATGGATTATTTTCTGAATGTTGCATGATCCTTACATCCATGGTATGAATTCTACTAGGTCATGTGAAATATTATCTCAGATAAATGGCTGTGGTTTGATAGAATTTTGTTTAAAAATTTTGAATCATCGGTAATATTGATGTATAATTTTCTTTCTGTGTTTCAACTTTCCTGACCTAATGGATTAGAATTATATTTGTTTCATGAAAGGCTTATGGTATGGTGCTATCTTTTAATTTCTGAGAATAATTTGTGAAGTAGGGATACTAACTGTTCTTTCAAAATTGTATAGAATTCTGAAGATTTTCTAGGCTTTTTGTGGTTTTATTTTTCAGATAGTTAGATGCTTTTTAGATGCTCTTTCCTTTGTTTTTGGATGGGAGCCACCTAACATTTTCTGAAGTTCTTTTTAGTTTCTGATTTCATTTTAGTGTTTTGATCTCATGGTATTATTAATTTCTATTTATCCCAAAATAATTTTCAGGGAGTTTGCCTATTGTTCAGTCATTTCAGTTGTGTTTGACTCTTTGTCACTCCATTTGGCTTTTTCTTGGCAAAGATACTGAAGTGAGTTGCTGTTTCCTTCCCTTGTTCATTCTACAGATGAGGAACTGAGGGAAACAGGGTTTAGTGGATTGCCTTCTTGATAATATTGGACATCACAACTTGTAATTACTCAACGTCAAATTGGAACTTAGAAAGATGAGTCTTTCTGACTTCTGGTCCAGTATTTTAGCCACTGTCTCACTTAGGTGTCTCAAGGAGTATGTCTTCTTAAGTAAAAATTTTGCTCTTCCTATCATGGTTTATAATATTTCCAGTTCTTTCCTTTAGAGCTCTCATTTCATTGAACTAGTCATTTTAATTTTCCTATTTGGTTTCTTCCAGAAATCTGAGTAGAATATATGGCATATCTCTGTCTTTGAAGCTTTGCATATAGGTGTCTAGAGTTGTGTCCTTCATTTGGGTTTATGCTTTGGACTTCCATAGTTCCAAAATATTTTTCATTGCTGTTTTTTTATTTTAATTCTTTTTGTGGATTTATTTTTGGGACTTCCTTTTAGGGCCAGACTTTGTTAATTTCTGGAAGGAATAGGATCTTGTTTGATCCTGATCCCTGTTCGATAGAATTTTACCATTTTTTCTTCTGGGAATTGAATGTTGCACTTGTTAGTAATCTCCTTCATCTATATTTATGATTATTAAATGTGTATTTATTTCCATAATATACTATTGTAGTTTTTTCACTTTAACTCTTACCTCTCTTTTCATTGAAGAAGATGGTAAAAGAGGAGCTTAATTAACATTAGTGAAATATAATCAAATTAATCTATTTCCTTTTCTGTTCCTCTCCACATAGGTTTTTATTTATTTTTCTCTTTTCTTTAAATTTTAACTCCCTTCATGTCTTAACATCTGACATTAAAATTTATTTTTCTTAAAATTCAGTTTTTCAGTGATTTTATTTTCTTCTTAAAGCACCCTTACTCTTCTCCTTCATTCTTCCTATTTTCCTTATTAAACTCAATCTATTTTTACACCAAACCCTATTCTGTATATTTATGAGTTCTATAGGTTGAACTCTTCTTTGTCTGGTTTAAATAAAAAGTTAGATCTGTATGATTCTGGTTTCTTCTACCCCCCCGTTTTTTTTTTTATCATTTTGCACTGTTCATCTCACACATTTTTATTGTCTGAAATAGGAAGTGTGCTTTCTTTATTCTTATTTCTCCCCTTTTTCATCCATCTTCTTTTTCTATTAACACAAAACAAAACTATCCCCAGGATCTCTATACGTCTTATTTAGCCTTCTCTATAACCTTTATAGACTTTAAAGTTCTGAAAGGACATGTTTCTTCTCCTTTGTTAGAATGAAATAACTAACTAAATAAGTATAGGTATAAGTTGATATTTCTCTTAGAATAACAAGAAGTATATACTCAAAGCCACCACTAAACATCTGAAATGACAATAAATTAGGAGCCTTCCCTATAAGATCAGGAGTGAAACAAGGATGCCCATATCATCAATATTATTCATTATATTAGAAATGGTAGTAATAACAATAATAGGAGAAAAGGAAATTAAAGGAGTCAGAATGGGCAAGGAGGTAATAAAACTATTTCTTTTGCACATAATGTGATAATATAAGTAGAAAAGTCCTAGAAATTCAACTAAAATTTAGTTGAAACTATCTATAATTTTAGTAAACCAGCAGACTATAAAATGAACCCACATAAATCATCAGCATTTTCTATTATGATTACAATTCTCTAGAAACCTTACCTTAATTTAGAATTATTTATTAAATAATAAAAATAGGGGCAGAGAAATAAAAGCTACTGGCTGGTACCTCTTTCAGTGATCTACTCCCTGCACAACCTCCCAAAGCAGCCCTAGCACTAGCCTGACAGCAAACCTACCCAATTCAGGATTCTAAGGAAAAAGGCCCTATTTCCTTCCATACTCCAATTTATGCTCCTTGTGATGTCTCTTTCCTAAACATTTTTGATTGGAGGATTCTGATCTCACTCCAGTCAAGAAGCGAGTCTTCTGGATACTTGGAGTCACTGAGAAGTTTAGAATGGCTGTATAGTGCACATATCCACTTTTCTCTGCCTAACTTTGCATAGCTTACTTAGTAACCTCACTCTCTTCAGAGTCTTAATTACATATAAATAAAGAACTTGTCTCTGCCTTCATTCAGGATTCTGGGAAGAAGAATCTTCAGATTAATATTTTCCCCTTAAATCTAAAGGGGAAAAATTAATCTGAAGATTCTGGGGTGACAAAAAAGGGGTATAGGTTAATTTTAAATTTCCACACTATAAATCACCAACAATGTCCTGCAAGAAGAGATAGTGAAAGATATAACCCATTTAAACTAACCATAGATCAAATAAAATTACTAGTTAGTTTATGAGAGAAAAAATAGAAAGAATTGTGAGATGAAAATGAAGTTTTGAATACTTTGAATTGAAAAGTTTTTCTACAAACAAAATGATGCCAATATTAGAAAGAAAGCAGTAGGTTGGAATAAAATTATAGACAGTTTTTCAGATATAAGTATCATTTAAAATATGTAGAGAATTTTATTAAATAATATGAGAATATAAGCCAGTCCTTGATTGATAATAAAAAGCTATATATAACTGTATGAAAAATGCTCTCAATCATTTTTGATTAGAGTAATGCAATAACAAATTTGACCTATGATAGCATACCTCATATCATAAAATGATGAGAGCAAAATGACAAATGTGACAGAGGTTGTGGAAAAAAGGGAATACTAATATCCTGTTGCTGGAACTGACCCAAACATTTTGAAGAGCAATCTGAAATTGTACTCAAAGAGTTATAAAACAGTGTGTATGTTTTAACCTTGCAGCATCACAATGAGGTTTATTACCTAAAATGATTGAGGGAAATGGAGAAGCAACTATATATTCTAAAATATTTAGAGCAGCACTTTGTAGTGGCAAAGAATTAGAAACTGTCTATCAGTTGGGAAATGGCTAAGTAAGATGAAATGCTGTTGTACACTAAGCAATGATGAACAGGCTAATTTTTGAAAAACAAGGAAAGACCTAAATTAAGGTAAAAAGAGCAAAGTAAGCAGAACTGAGAGAACATTATGTATAGCCACAGAAATATTGGTTGAAGAATGACTTGTGTATGTCCACCTGCAAAGATAAATAATAGAAATAAATAAGACAGTTTTATTTATACATATATCTGTTTTTCTTCTTATCAAATAATGACTTTTCTAATGGGGAAGGAAGAGAGGAAGCTAACTGGGTATTTAAATATAATAAACAAATAAAAAAACTTTAAAAGAAATAACTTTATCATTGTATAGCCCTTTCAAATGCTCAGACGTGTTTTCTAATTTTAGATTTACTTCTATATTCTCATATCAAAGTGTCTGCTTAGCTCTGGTCTTACAAGGAGTGCTGAAGAATTCTCTATTCTTTTAAAATAAATTTCTCCAAAGGTCACTGGTTATGACTCAGCAATATTTGTCATTTCTTTCAATGGAGGTCATCATGGTTTGGGACCTTGAACTCATCAAGGGTAGTTAGATGTTTGTACTTTTCCTGTTTATCTTGATTATTGACTCCTTATTAGCATTTTTTTCTTAGTCCTTTGCTATCAAAAGACCATTCTTCTTGGTAGATAAAACAAAAGCAAATTAACAGGAGAGCAGCTCCTTGTACATTTTATTGATTATCTTTTCTAAGTAATGGTCTGGTCCCTTCTTTGATAGAATTCTTTTTTCCCCCTAATATTGGTTAAAAACAATCTACCTCTTTGTCATCATTAGGTTTTTCTTCCTAATTTCACATTTTTCAGAGCTTTAGCATACATGAGCAAATAGAGATCCTGTTTTAATGATGATTAAGAGCAAATTAAATTAACGAGAGTGAAGTCAAGTATCTTGGGCAAGATAAAATAGAATTAGGATAAGAACATAAGATTTTGTTTTTACCATTTCCCCCTTTTATTTCAATACCTTCACAATCTGTGTTTTCATTCATTTTGTACTCTATCAAAGCAGATCACACCTTTTTATTTTGTTACAGATTTTTGAAGTGTTGCAGTTACTACTGAGCTAATCATCTTATGGCCAACAAGGGAACACATTTCTAACAATCTAGATCTACTCTCAGAAGAAAGACATATACATACATACATGCATTTATACATTTGTGTGGCTCATTCTTATATCTTCAAAATAGTGAAGTAATTATTTTTAGCAAGTCTTTTATTTCAAGAACCTCATTAAGAGTTGTAGTGCAGCTAAAGTTGAGTCTATCACATAGATAACTGAATAACTACTAATAAAACACCAGAAAGGGTAAAGATCTTATGAAAGTGAGCTCCCAATCCCAAGCTCTCTACATAGCAGTCCTGCAGACTTCAAATCCTGACTTTTCCCATTTTAATCACTCAACATGAACCTTTCACTGTCCCCAAGAAGGAGCAGTTACTAATTCTTTCCCTGTACAAAAAACAAAGGAGAGCGAGCAGCTGGGTGGTTCAGCGGATTGGGAGTCAGACCTAGAGACAGGAGGTCATAGGTTCAAGTCTGGCCTCAGACACTTCCTGTCTGTGTGACCCTGGGCAGGTCACTTAACCCCCATTGCCTAGCCCTTACCACTCTTCTGCCTTCTAACCAATATACAGTATTGATTTCAAGATGGAAGGTAAGGGTTTAAAAAAAAATAAATGAAATAAAGGAGAGAACACTAGGAGGAACAGAAATGGTATGAAGACCTAGGCACCACTTCATTGTGTCAGTCAGCTAGAGAGGATATTACTTCAATGCCCAAGGGAAAGGGGACTTAATACTTATTGGGGGTTATGCCTGACTCCATACTTTCATTCAGATGAGAAGGCAGCCTATGTTGATCCATCCAAAATTGTTTTAACTGTCCCCCCAGCATAGATCATGAATTCTTTACCACTGGATTACTGTAAAAAAGATACTTGATAGCCACCTGTTGGGAATATTATCTATTCCTTTTCAAGGACAATTGGATCAGAATAGCTGGTCTTATTAGCTTCCTTTCAGCTCAGAGATCCCATAATTCTACCAAACATGTAGTTATTTAGAAAGTAGGTGATTAGAAATTGTGAGAGCCTCTCACTTTTTGAAATCTGATTTTGTAAAATGTAAATTAGGGAGGGCCAGCTAGGTAGCTGGTGGGATCGAGAACCAGGCCTGGAGAAAGGAGGCTCTGGGTTCAAATATGACCTATTTGTGTGACCCTGGGCACATTGATTAACCCCATTTACCTACTTCTTATTATTCTTCTGTCTTGGAACCAACACCAAGTCTTGATTCTAAGACAGAAGGTAAGGGTTTTAAAAAATATATAAATTAGGGAAATTATTCCCTTGATAAAAATGATTGTTTTCATAAAGTATTTACTACAAACTTCTTTTAAACAGCTATATCTAATTCATTTAAAACAGTTCTTTTAAGGCCTAGTTTGAAGTGGTGATAAATCTATAGAAGACTTTAAGTAAATAGGTATGTTTGCATCTAGATTTTTAAAAAAGTATTTTATTTCCCCCCCTCAATTACATGTAAAATCAATTTTTAATTTTCTTTTAAAAAATTGAGCCAAATTCTCTCCTTCTCTTCCTTCTTCCTCTCTTCTTTTCCTGAGATTGCAAGCAATCTGACATACATTTTACATGTACAATAATGTAAAACATTTTTTCATGCTTATCATTTTGTGGAAGAGAACTAAAAAAATGAAGAAAGAAAGTGAAATATATTATGTTTCATTCTGCATTCCTGGTTCATCAGTTCTTTCTCTAGAGGTGGATGACATTTTTCATCATGGGTCCTTGGGGATTGCCATTTTATCACTGTTTTGCTAAGAATAGCAAAATCATTCACACTTATTCATCATACAATATTACTATTATTTTATACAATGTTCTCCAAGTTCTTCTCACTTCACTGTGAATCAGTTCATGTTAATCTTTCCAGGTTTTTCTTTAATTATCCTTTTAATCATTTCTTATAGCATAATAATGTTCCATTACAATCATATACCACCACTTGTTCTACCTTTCCCCAATTGATGGACATTCCCTCAATTTCCAGTTCTCTGCCACCACAAAAAGAGTTACTTTAAATATTTTTGTAGAAATAGGTCCCAACCCCTACTTTTTAAAAAATGCCTTTGTTATACAGACCTAGTGGTGGTATTGCTGGATCAAAAGAATCTACACAGTTTTTAAGCCCATTGGGCATAGTTCCAAATGACTCTCCAGAATGGTTTGAACAATTCACAACTTCAGAGAATTCTTTTTAAAGTTTTAAGTAGCTTATAATTTCTTATTTGTGATGTGGTTCCCTGAAAAATGGAAATATGACTTCATAAAGCTGTAACCTTGTCAGGGAATGTGGCAACATGGTTAATTAAATTTTCTATCTTGCTTCACATAATATGTGTGCTTCATATAGCACACATAAGTAACCAATTTTCAAAGAATTAAAAAGAAAGTGCCCAATCCTGAACCCATACTGAATAAACTTAAATAGATGACAGAAGATATTTTCTAAGAACTTGCAGATTCCCTTTGAGTCATCCTTAGGAATATGAAATCCCTTCATCAATAAAGTATGCAAAGCCTGGTATTTAAAGCCTTTCCTTTATGGTATTCACTTATTTTTTCAATCTTATATCATATTACTCCTTCAAACATTTGATTATTGTCCAAGTACACTGAAAACTGTTCTTTGTAAGTGATATTTTGTACTTCACCTCCCTACCAATGAAACAAATGGCTCCCATAGCCTTGTTTATAGGATATGCAATGACATTGCCATGTAGTTTACTTTATCCAAGGACAAGGGAAAGACCAATGGCCAATGATATGCCATGTTTGAAAACTTTTGAATGTGTGGAATATGCTTCTTCTTCACTCTGCTTCCTAGCTTCCTTCAAAGATTGGATCAGGCTCAACTCCTTCGTGAGGTCTTTCCTGATTCTCCTTAGTTACTGCTTCTCTCTCTCCCTCTCCCTCCCTCATGGATATATTCCAAGGCTTTGTTCTGAGACCAATTAATAGGCTTTGGTTTTTGTTATTATTTTTAAAATTAAAAACGTGTGGTTTAAATGATTCTGCCTCAGAGCTATCTCTGATATAATATTATAATATAGATATTAGAGTTTTACAAATTAACAGTAATTTTTTTCTTAAGTATCCATGAATGACACAATCAAAGTTATAGCTTCTTTTCCCAGAGATTATAAGCATTGATTTTTTGCAATTTTAGCAAATCTATGACTCTCAGCTTTTGGAAGAAGAACTCTCTATTTTCCAGAAACTGGAGGGAAAATGGAAAACAATATGTCAAAAATTAGTTATAGAACAACACTTCATGCCATACACCAAGATACAATCAAAATGGATACATGACTTAAAAATGAAAAGTAATACCATAAACAAATCAGGAGAGCACAAAATAGTTTATCTGACAGGCTTGTAGATAAGGGAAGACATAGAAAAACATTATAAGATTTAAAATATATAACTCTGACTATAGCATGTCAAACTAAAAATTTTCTGCACAAACAAAAGTGATACAACCAAGATTAAAAGATGAATAAAAATTGGGGGGAAAGCTTTATAGCAAGTCTATTTGGCAAAAGCTTCATTTTTCAACTATATAAAGATCTGAGTCAAATTTATAAAACTATAAAGCATTTTCCAATTGACAAATGGTCAAATAATATGAACAGATGAAGAAATTAAAACTATTTTTAGTCACATAAAAAAATCTCCGAAACACTCTTGATTAGAGAAATGCATATTAAAATAATTCTAAGGTACCACTTCACACCCCTAGGACTGGTTAACATGACAAAAAGGAAAATGATAAATGTTGCAGGGGATGTAGAAAAATCAGTACACTAATACACTACTGGTGTGAACCAATCCTACCATTCTAGAGAGCAATTTGGAACCCTGCCTATGAACTATAAAATTATGCATGCCCTTTGATTGAGCAATACCAACACAAGATCTGCATTCCAAAGAGATTAAAGATAGGGGAAAAGAACCTACCAATGGAAAAAAAATCATAGTGGTTATTTTTGAGGGAGCAAAAACCTGGAAACTGAAAGGATGTCCACCAGTTAAGAAATAGTTAAACATGATGTGGTATATTCTTGTAATGTGTCAGTCAGTATGTTAAATACACAGAAATTGGCCTAGACCAGAGCAGATTAGAAGTAGTTTATAAACAGCTGACATTTAGGGCATCATGAACATTCCATTGTCCTTTGGAGCACCTCGTTGCTCTCCAAGGTCCTGGAACACAGAACTCTGACTTTTGACAGACACGGGGAGGTTTAAATATGAAATAAACTAAAGACCCAGAGCACACGTATTAGGAGGAAAATTTTTCCCTGGTTCTGTTATTTGGTAATTGTTATTGGGAATCAAGGTGGAAACTAATAACATAGATCCTGTTCTATATAACAACTTCCTGTATACATTGGGCATCATGTCAGGAGATATGACAAATGCTATTTTGTTTTTTTTCTGGGATCGTTTCCTGCATATCCCTTATGGGATTTTCACACTATTTCCTCATTGCTATTACATTATCCTGGGTTATTAATGAATGGAACTGGTGATGACATTGACTTTAAGGACTGTTTTGGCTTATGTATCATTAATATGTTTATGTTAAATTGTGTTATACAAACGCAGATTCTTGTTCTTTGGCATTGGTTATAAATTAAGGGCAAGTGTGCAATGGATAAAGAGGGATTCTGAAATGAAGCAAATGCTAATGGTAATGAAGGATAAAATAGAAACAATGGAACAATGTATGAAGGAGATAATGATTTTAAGTAATGGTGTTTTATATGATTTAAAAGATAATGCTATAGATAAGGAAATTAATGAAGGAAATGTTAAGAAAATGGCCAGATTGGAAAGAAGGGATGCTGAATGTAATAAGAATCAGGTTTCTTTGTTCCCTCTAAGAGATATATTGGTTGTGGCCTAGGACGAAGTATATAAAGTTAAGACACATACATTATTTACCCCCTGAGGATTTAGAAACTATCAGACATAGAATCCCTTTCTTTTCTGATGAACCTAATAAAGTGGTAAAGGAATTTCAGAGGGTGATTGAGTCTTTGACCCAGACTACACAGATTTTCTTTTTCTTACTGATGGAGGAATTACTTACCAAGAGGGAGAGGAACCAATTCATAGAAGAGACCAGAAATGATCCATCTTTAATCCCATGGCCACAGGATTTTGAAGGAATAGATATGAATTCAGGCCCTGATTATAGAAGGATGAAACAGATCAATCATAGAAGTAATGAAAAGGCATTCCAAATGCCCAAATGCTTGGTTCAAATTTGAAAATGTAAACCAGAAACAGAATGAATTGCCAACCAATTTTGTAGAAAGTTTAACAGATGCTGCTGAATTAATATTAAGACTCAATGTGTTGGCTGATGATACAATTGCCCTCATCAAGAGACTATTTGTTAAAAATGTCTGTTCCAAAATAAAAGCTATTTGTAAAGAACAATTGCCCAGACTGGGAAGAGATGGGTTTGGAAGAGTTAAAAAGAAAAGCAACTTATTTATGCATGGGTAATGATGATAAGCATGAAGTCAGGGATACAGTAATTGAGGATTTGAGAAAAAAATAAGGGATGTTGAAAGTAAAGCAAGGGATAGTGAAATAAAGGAAATAAAAGCAGTAGCAGCACTTAGATCTGTGCAACCAAACAACCAGTATAGGCCAAGAGAAAGCAGATATGGACCTCCAAGATGTTTCTTATGTAATCAAGTAGGACATTTTGTGAGGGAATGTAGATTCAGAGGACAATTTTCTAGGCAACTTAATTGGAATAATGGAAATAATAGGCAATTTAATGATAGAAGACATAACAATAATTGGAATAACAATAATTATCGGAGAAGAAATAGTAATAATTGCCAAAATGCTTGTTGTCAGGGAGCTCAAGCACATGGCTTGAACACAATGCAAGAATAGGTAAAATCAGGAGCAAGACCCAAGTACAGTCATTAGTGGACATAAGGGTGATCAGAACAAAGGGGCATGTTCACTATGAAGGTGTACCCAGAGTTCTCCAGTATTTGAAAAAACAAGAGAATATGGATTGGAATAAAATGGAATTGAATGTAATGGGTATAAGGTTAGTGATTTTATAAATAATGTGATTGAAACAAAGGACATTATAATTAGTGTTATGTAATATTTATAGAGAAAGATGGGTGGATATGAAGAACAGGGGATATGGAAGGTTTGTAGCAGGGAATGGAGGAGTTGAAGGGAGAGAGGGAATATGGCTGCTGGTGAGGCAAAGGAGAGAGATGCCCCCTGCAGGGAGGCTATTTTTGAACAAAATGGTGTGTCCAAGAAATGAGCCACTTATGATAGCCTGCGGGGATGTCTTCTCTATGGATTGATGCCAAAGATGCCCAGAGCAGGTAAACACAGACACTCTTGAGGGACAAGCCTTTCCCTAGACTTTGGTCACCCAGCAGGGGTCCGATAAAGACCCTTTGTAGTTGGATGACTGAACTGAGGTTCAGCTCCCTCTATGTCTCAGAAAAGATCAGAAAAGATCATTTATCTGACTGCGATATTCAAATAAGATAAATTTTAATAACTAGTTCAGATTGAAGAGGTATCAAGGAAAAGGGAAGAGGGATGTCCCTAAATAAGGTTGGAGTCTTTCTCAGCTTTGGAGCTGATGCCAGGCCTCACAGGCTGGTGGAGGGTTTCTCTTATTCCTGTCTATACTATATCTGTGCTAGTTTTCTTAATTTCAAAACCTTAGCAGTAAACAGCAAGCAACATGAAAAGTTCTGACTTTCAGAGCTGGTTGGGCATGCCTCTTCAGGCTGAAGAAAATAGATGCACTTATATCCAGAGACTGTGAAGCCAAAGCTCTTCCCACTTCCCACACCAGGAAGGAAGTGCTAGTCACAAGACCAATTGTCACTCCCAGCTGCCCCTTCCCCCACCAACTGTCTGTCTTGTCAGTTTCCTCCCTCTCTAATATTCCCACTGTTGCTTGTTTCAACACAGTGGCAGAAAGTCCAGAACTTGTTTTAGTTTCCTTTCCATAGTTAATAATTGTGAGGAAAAGGAAAATTATAATATAAAGTTATTGGAAAATTCTAGCAATTGCGAAATAATGGAAAATAGTGAAGAATATAAATTGGATAAAGATAATGTGATTGTAAATGAGAACAATGATACCAAGGTAGAGATTATAAAGATTAATGGGAGTAGTGAATAAGCTGATGATGGTGCTAAAGATATGATATCCTGGGAATATCATGCAATTTAAGTGGATACAAATTGGGATGAACAGGAAATGACTGAGATTTGTACTGATGTTACTGTGCTAGCACCAGTGTGGGAAACATTTCAACTACCAAATACTATAGAACCATATGTTTCTGTAACTATTGGAGACCAGATTTATGACCTTCTGGTTGATACTAGAGCCAGTCAATCAGTTTTGCAAAGTTTTCCTAAGAATTGTAGAGCTATTGGTACAATGGAAGTAATAGGTGCTACTGGTAAACTGTAGAGAGTAGCAAAATTACAACCCAAAATGATTGTTTTAGGTCCATTATCTGTGGGGTATGCATTTCTGTGTATGCCAAACTGCCCAATGAATCTTTTAGGTAGAGATTTTTATGTAAACTAAGGGTGACAAGCCAATGTACTGATATTGGTGATATCTTATTACATCTACCAGAAGAATCTCTGAAAGCTTTTCCATTGCTGTTCTTAGATTCAGTTAGTACAGAGAGTGACTTAGATTCAATCTGTCCAATACCTGAGGATATCCCTAAAGATTTTTGGTTAAAGTCTTCCACAGATGTAGGTATATTGAAATCAGCTACTTCAGTCACGGTGAAGACTAAGGAAGACTAGTTCCTGTGTACCTCAATATCACTTGATTAAAGAAGCAATTGAGGGCATAATACCAATCATTGAATCCCTAATCCAACAAGGAATCATAATAACTTGTTTCTCAGAATATAATACTCCTATTCTTATAATCAAAAAGCCAAAGTTAGATCAGAATGGCAAAACTGTATATCATTTTATACAGGATTTAAGAGCAGGAAATAATTATGTAGTAAAGACTCACCCTGTTGTACCAAGTTCAGCTGCTATAATTTCTTCCATTCTAAGTCAGGCAAGATATTTCACTGTGGTAGATTTATGCTCAGCTTTCTTCTCAATTCCAGTTCATGAGGATTCTCAAAATGTCTTTGCTTTTACCAGGGGAAAAAAAAGCTCAGTAGACCTGGACTCATTTTCCCCAGGGATTTACTGACTCACCTAGCCAATTTTTACATCTCTGAATAGAGATCTGAAAACTATAACATTCAAAAAAACTAAATTGGTGCATTTTTGTGGATGAAATTCGTCTTGCATCCCCAAATGCAAAGATGTGTCTGAGAGATAGTAAGATTCTTTTGTTAGAATTATATAAGTGTGGGCATAAAATCTCCAAGGCAAAATTACAATGGGTTTTGCCTAGAGTGCAATATCTTGGTTTTGTGTTATCAGAGGGTTCAAGAAGTATAACACAGAAAAGAATAGTAGATATTCAGAAACTGAGTGCTCCTAAGACCAAAAAGCAACTCAGAGTTTTTCTTGGAACAACTGGATTCTATAGACAATGGATACCTGGATATAGATTTAACCAGGAATACAGAATTGGAACCTCTGAAACTAAAGCCTGAATATCTGCAAGCCTTAAGTAAGCTTAAAGAAGCCATTTTATCTTCTTCAGCTTTGGGTATCCTAGACTATACAGAATCATTCCCACTATTTGTCAATGAAACCAAAGGTATTACTTTTCATGTACTGACACAGACTTTAGGACAAAGTTATTGTCCAATTGGATATTATAGTTGTCAACTTTATCCAATAGCTGCAGGTACAGTTCCTTATCTAAGGAGTATAGCAACTTCTGCAGTGTTAGTCCAAAAGTCAGCACTAATGAGAAAATTTTGTACTCAAGCTTATTCAGATTAACGAATTTCTAAGTATGAAATTATTCTCCTGGGTAGTGAGAACAGCCAGTTGAGGAGGTGTAGTGTATTAAATCCAGCTACATTTCTTCCTGTTTTGCCAAAGAATGGTGAACCATTACATGAGTGTATAGAAGTAGTATATCTAATGTATATGCCTAGGATGGATTTGAAAGACACTCCTATTGAAAATCCAGACTTGGCATTATTCATAGATGGTTCTTCGTATCTGTGTGATGGAATTCGATGTACTGGTGCTGCAGTGGTCACAGAATTTGAGACACTGTGGTACCTTGTATATCTAGCAACCTTAGTGTTCAAGGAGCAGAGTTGGTGGCATTGAAGCAAACATGTCTTTTAGCTGACGGTAAAAGTGCTAATATTTTTACAGAGTCTCATTATGCATTTTCAGTATATCATGCAGCAGGGAAGATCTGGAAACAACAAGGTTTTATTACTGCATTGGGAAAACCAATTACACATGCAGAAATGATAACTGAGTTGTTGGGTGCTATACAAAAACCTAAATAGCTAGAGGTGATCCATTGTAGAAGTCATACTTGTGCATACTTGCAGCAGAGATTCAGCCTCTAAAGGAAATCATAGAGTCGATATATCTGCTAAGTTTGCAGACTGATATGCTCCAGTGCATGTAATGAATTTATCAACTATTGATGATTTAGAAAGAGCTTATGTGGACTCAGAAATTCAGACGTGGAAGTAGAAATCTGGAACAAGGAAAGAACATGGAATATAGGTTGCAGACACTGGAAAACCACATTTACCAAAAGATTTATATACCTATTTGTGTCAAGCTATTCGCACAAAAGTGCATTTTGGTACTCACGCTGTAGTAGGTTTTGTAAAAAGGCAATGAGTAGCACCAGGAATAAATACTGCTGCAAATAAGATCTGTACTAGTTGTTCTGTTTGCCAAAAATTCAATCAAGGTTTATTCAGAAAGAAAGGTTTGTGTGGTAGACCTTTGGCATATTGTCCATTTGAGAGTTTGCAAATTGATTACATCAGCATGCCAAAAGTTGGAAGGTACAAGTTTTGTCTTGTAATTGTTGATAGATTAACAAAATGACCTGAAGCTTTTCCATCTACTACTAATACAGCTAGCTTTGTGCTGAAAGTGTTACCTATGGAAATTGTTCCTAGGTTTGGTGTACCAATTACCATAGATTCTGATAAAGGATCTCATTTCACTCAAGATATCCTGAAAAGTGTCTGTGAGAATCTAGGAATAACACCTAAATATCATGTTCCTTATCATCCACAAAGTTCAGGTCAAGTGGAGTGTGTGAATAGGGAACTCAAGACTATGGAGGGGAAACTTTGTGCTGAAACTCATCTAAAATGACCAGATATTCTTCCCATAGTTTTGTTTTACCTATGTACAAGACCAAGAGCAGATTTATATATATCATCTTATAAAATTCTCTTTGGACATGCTCCATTGCAGGCAAAAACTTGTAAGACTGTTTATGCATCCCTTCTAGGAGGAGATTGTCAACTTGTTTCATATTTAAGTGCATTACAACAATGGCTTAGAGAATTGCATGATACGGGAGTATTGATCCAATCTGGTACATTGGATTATTCTCTTTATAATTTTCAACCAGGTGATATGGTGTATGTGAAAAATTTTGCAAAAACACCAGCAACTGAAGAGAGTTGGGTAGATCTTTATACAATTGTGTTAATTTCATCATCTTCAGTGAAAGTATCAGGAAGAGATTCATGGTATCATTGCTCACATATTAAATTTGCTTATGGAATTGATAATGAAAATGTACAAATTGTTGGAGAAGAAAATGAAGAAGAATTCATGGAAAGCTAAGATTATCAGTCAAATGGAATCTGCAGTAAAAAAGATCAGTATGGAGAGAACCATTACAGTGGAAGGGGACATTCAGATGGAGGAGAACATTGCTGATGAAGAGGAGGATTCAGAAAATTGATGGACATTGTAAAAAGACTGAAAGACTTGTAAATATTAAGCAGATAAAGTCGTTGAAGGGAATTTTCAATGAAGAGGATCAAGTGATTGATGGAATAATAATGTTTCTAAGGAATTTGGGTAATGTAACATATATTCATAAGCATTCACCAATACATTTTACTACCATGAATTTAGGAGAGGAAGAATTCTTCAAACAAGATGAGAAGAAAAATCTGACGTTGTGGTAACTATATTGCATACAACAGTAACACAACAATAACACTGGCATAAAAATAGCAAAACAACATAACATAGCATGAATAACAACATAACAAACACATATACACAAAAACAAACATGGTTAGGTTTCTTTTAATCACTGGCTGAAGGAGTGAAACTATATAGCTAGGTACTAACAATGTTATATTTAGTTATAACATAATTACTAACAAAAATAGTTAGATACTTAGTTTAGAATAGTAATAGTATAGGTAGATAAGATTAGTTTTAGGAGATTTTTATTAAAATAGGGCTATAGTTATATAGATTACAGTTTAAGATTGATAAGATAAGGTAAGACACTGAATTGCATTACAAAATACATTACAACATATATAACAACATACATTACATAACACATATGACACATGACATATCACACAAAATGTAAATACATATATAAATATATGTAAACAATGTGCATTATAGTTAGGATTATAAAATTAATTGGATTATAATGTATGCATATGTAACACATGTGTAAATATGAAATGTATATGTATAGCATGCATGTGTATATTATATGTATACATCATATGTATATATAAAACTTATGCACATAAATCATATTTGATAAGTTCTTAACATAGAATATGGTTATGTCTAATTCTCATCTAATATTAAATGTACTTTGCATAAGTAATTTTGATGGCTTGGTTTAATTCTTTGGGTAAAACTTATGCAATGTTGTTTATTATATTTTTCAAAAAGTTTTGTCTATGTTTGCTGTTTATGCATTGCAATAGTAGTAGAATTTTCTGTATTAGTTGATAAGAGTAGCATTTTATGATTTTAATGTTTTGCATGAATTTGTGTTTGTTTTTTTTATTTTGATGTTATTTGCTTGTTTTGCTTTTACATATGTTTGATCTGTTTTTTGAACTTTGTAATTGTTCATTGTATACTTTCCCTTTATTCCTTTCCTTGATTAAATCCCTAGAACAGGATAGTATTAGATAGGATAAGATAGATGAGTTAAGTTAATTATTATTTTGGGTAGAAATTGGAGTTTAAGGAAAATATAGCTTTATTAGTGCAGAAATGCCAAAATAGTGTTTTCAACATGATTTCAGCTTTGTGCAAAGTGGGGGACTGTTGTAAGGGATTTTTAGCAGGAGCAAGCTGAAAGCAGGAGATCCTGTAGGTCAACATTCTGGAGCTCTCAGGAGCTGAAGAACTGGACCTTCCTACAATCAAAATCATCTTAAGGAAGTTGTAGAGATAGTGGATAACATTACACTGGTGGACAGTGTATGTTAATCCATCATTGCCTTTCTGATCCTGATTCATGCAATGCTACTCTTCATACTGGGACTTCTGCTTGACCCAAAGTGGACTCCAGTTGTGTGAGGTTAACTTTGACCTTTGTTCTTACTTCTACCAAACCCTCCCCAATATTAATGAGTAATTAAGGAGTTAGTTTAGAATAGGTATAAAAGGTTGTTAGGGTTTTAGTCTCTGATTTGTGTGAAAAGTTAGATATTCCTTGATCCCCTTCTCTTCTCCTTTTAGTTAAATAAATCTGTTCTTTTGTTATACACACACACACACACACACACACACACACACACACACACACACACACATATATTTAGTTTGAACTCTTATTTAACCCACCTATCACATTTGGTGTGCCAGGTAGGAGCAAGAACAACGTCACACAACTGGAGTCCACTTTGGGTCAAGCAGAAGTTCTAGTATGAAGAGCAGCATTGCAGGCATCAGGATCAGAAAGGTAGTGATGGATTAACACACACTGTCCACCAGTGTAATGTTATCCACTCTCTCTACCACTTCCTTAAGATGATTATGATTATAGGAAAGTCCAGTCCCCTGGCAGCTTCAAGTCTTCCTCTCTCATCCAGAGAAGAAATCCAACTGCTCCCAGAAACTGTCTGTGTGATCAGTTCCTCAGTTCCTGAGAGCTCTGGAATGTTGGCCTGCAGGATCTCCTGATTTCAGCTTGCTCCTGCTAAAAATTCCTTACAACAAATAGCATACTATTGTGCCATAAGAATTGAAAAACAAGATAATCATTAAAAAAAAAAACCTAGAAAGACATATATAACTGATACAAAGTGAAGTGAGCAGAATCAGAAGAATGTTGTGTATAGTAACAACAATGATGTATGATGATTAACTGTGAATGACTTAACTCTTATCAACAAGACAAGGATCTAGGACAACTCCAAGAAACTCATGACAAAAAATGGATATCCACCACCATAGAAGGAATAGATTCTTTACTTTATTAAATGAATTTTTAATTCCCTCCTCCATGAATTTTTGAAAATTTGAAAAAATGAAAGCAACATGTGCCTTCTTTCACAACATGATGAGAATGGAAATATGTATTATATGATAATATATGTACAATTTATATAATATTTTGTGTATTTTTTGGGTTGAGGGAGGGATGGGAAGGAGAGAGAGCTTGGATTGTAGAATATCAGAAAACTAATATTGAAAAATCATATTGATATTCAATCTGTTAAAATTATTATATTTAAAAAAAGACATATGCCTTAGTAGAAACACATTGTTGATGGAATACTGGAATGGTCTAATCCTTCTGAAAATCATGGCACAATTTGAAATCATGTTAAAAAAAATCCTCTGACATGATTAATGTGTCCATATCCTTTGACCCAGAGATACTGCTGCTAGGAATATACCCAAAGTCAATGAAAGGTAAAAACGTCACATATATGCCAAAAAATTCTTAGCAACATTTTTTTTTCAGTATAAAGAACTGAAAACAAAGTTAGTGCTCATGTACTGGAGAATGATTAAACAAATGGTGGTTCATGAATTTAAATATCTACCCTTAAAAGTGATGACTATGAAGAAGTCATAAAAATATGGAATGATTTTTATCAACTGATACAGAATATAAAAGGAGCCAGAAATCATATATATTTACATGATATGATACACAAACATTCACACACATGCAATGTCTACAACAATGTAAATGAAAGAACAAGAAAAGAAATTGAAAACTGTATAATAATAACGTCAAGTTCAGCCCTGGAAAAGAGTTAAGTACATTTTCTTCTCTTTGCTGAAATGGTGGGACTGTGGGTGAAGAATATTGCATATTCTGTCAGTCACCTGCCCCCAGTAAACTTCTTTTGAAATCTTTGTTACCAAGGCTAGCTTGTTGGTTAAGGCAGGGAGGAGGTATATGTTTGGAAAATAAAGAATAACAATAAGATTAAAAAAACCCCAAATGTTCCTGAGCACATTTGCTCTTTCTCAGGTCGGATGACTACCTCCATACGTACCCAGCAGTGTGAGAAAACCCTTGGCTAAGCACACTCTAACTTCCTTTAATGTCGTTGTTTACTCCAGCCTTGCATGACCAGCAGCAGGGTAATTGTTTCAAGTCTGGGTAAAATAGTTCTCTTTTCATAGACCCCCAGCAGGGCAGAGGAAGTTAGTTTAAACTGTATCTCTTTTGGAAAAGAAATACATATGCTACTGAGAGATTATCTTTCTCCATTTCATCCCTGGGGCAAAGGGCAAAATAATTTGTTCTTCATGTCAGTTTGAATATGTGCTTATATCAGAACATTATTGAAACTCTTTAGAGATCAGAAATTGTAATGTCTAGCTTACCTTAGATAAAGACTATAATCTTTGAGAAGCTATGATTGTTTAAAATTAAGGTTTTTCTCTAAATGAATACATATTAAAGGATCTTTTCTTGGCATCAAGAAATATACTTAAAATATGGAAATGTTTGGTATTTAATCACTTATTGAATTATAAATAAAAATAAAATTGTGATAAATTCAGTATTCCTGCTTCTTCCTACTTTAATAAGTGATTTCATATTACATATTAAAAATTGCACAGATTTTTTTCCGACTTCTGCTTCCAAATTATATACTTATCCTTTCGTTCATTGAAGCAGAGATCAATATATAAAATAAAATAAAGGCAACATCCAGGTGGATTATAAATTTTCTCTAGAGTTTGATTATGTTCCCCTACCCAGGTGTCATCTAAATTGGCGAGTATCAGAGAAATTTAGCATTTCAGTCTTTGTTTTCCGTATAGTAAGCCCACATGGCATAAGCAAATGATCTTTGTTTCCTATTATTTCCTCCAAAGTATTATCCTTTTTTGAACACCACAGTTCAATCTTTATTGCAAGTTAAACTGAGTAGTACACATTTAATGCCATATTTTCTTTATGCATTAATGGTTACCTCTGCTCAGAATATTAATTATTGCTTCTTTGTGCCTCTAGTCACTTCTTCAAGATGGGGGATGAACTATTGCACCAAATTTATACAGGGGACAAATAATTTTAAAAATCACAATTTCACCAGAACCAATATACCAGATGTATTAAAAATTCAGCCTACTGGTCATATTCTGCCACAAGATTTCCAAGTGAAGCCCAAACCAAATTAAACAATAATTGGGAAATATTTAACAAAATAAATAAAAATACAACGAAACATAGATAAAGTTAATATGTGGTTTTCTAAGTCAACATGTTGCCCCTGGATCCTTTCCTATGGTTTTTAGTGGTCTCCATTTGTATATGAATTTGACACAACTGCTCTATCCTACCACCAGGAATTTATGAGCTGAAGTGACCAGGTTGCCATGCATTTCTCTAAAAATGGCTTCAGCACTGAGGGGCTTCCTTGCTATGTATATCTTTCCCAGCAGAGAGCCTATTACCTGTGAAACTTTTCATTAAGAATACAGTGTGAACATTTTCATTAGAAATGGTTAATGCGCAAGAGATGCTCTGTTGTTCTAATAGGGTGAAGGGTGTGAACAAGAAGATAAGAGAAGGAAATATTTAACTGGAAGCATTCCACCTGGCTCTCTCTCAACTTTCTTTAATTGGAAGAGGAAAATTCTGTCTGGAAAAACAGCCAAGATTTCCCAGACTGGGAGGAACTGACATTATGGGACAGCATCTCTTTAGGTCCTTCCTCTTCCATCCTTCCCTTCCCCACCCCTCACATCCAGCTCATTTGCCTTATCTATAGCTCCTAGGACCATAGATTTTGGAGTGGGAAAGAACATCAGAGGTCACGTAGACCAACTTCTGACCTCAATTTAGAGATGAGGTAACTGAATCAGAGATGAAGTGACTCACTCTAGGTTGATGGAATCAATACTAAGTATAAGAGAGGATTTGAATCCAAGTCCCCTATCTCTAAATCACCTGGTCTCTCTACTGCCCCAGGATCTTTTTTTTTTTTTTAGAATAAAAGTACCTTTGTCACATTGTTTGTAGGTCAACCAGAAGCAAATAAACTCATTCAAAAGTTTGGTAAACCTTTTAAGTGTTATATAAATGTCAGTTTTTGTTATTCTTCTCACTATTCTTTGCCTTACAATTTAGAGTGCTGGGACCCCTTCCCCCAAATTCTCAAAATCCTAAAATTGAATAACCTCATTCCAAACCAAATATTAATCAATAGTAATGAATTAATATGCTATCACAAATTTATATTGAAGCAAGGGCTTCTTGAAAAGCCAGTAACAACACCAAAGGAATCAATGTATTACAGAGTATTTTCAATTCACTTAGAGAAAGAGACTCAAGGATCATAAAGTTAAAACTGGAAGGGATGTTGAAGGTCATCTAGTTCAACTCATTCGTTTTATTAATGAGGAAACAACGGCACAGAATGACTTGCCCAGGGTCACACAGGTAGTAATTAGTAGAGCAGCGATTTGAATCCATGTCTTCTGATTCCAAATACAGTACTCATTCCACTGTATCATGCTGCCTCTTGATTCTTGTAAAGAGAGAATAATGACCCTGAATAACACCAAATGAATGAC
The DNA here is from genome assembly GCF_027887165.1 of Monodelphis domestica. Taxonomy (NCBI): domain Eukaryota; kingdom Metazoa; phylum Chordata; class Mammalia; order Didelphimorphia; family Didelphidae; genus Monodelphis; species Monodelphis domestica. The sequence continues at coordinate 431,187,434 of NC_077229.1, forward strand.
CAGGTAATCTGTAAAATTGGCCCAGGATGTCTCTAAAGGTAAGATCATACCTAGTAGTGTTCAAAACCTCAAAAAAAAATCATACTGGGCTTCTTCAGGCTCTTCAGACATCTGTGTCTGAATAAAACTAAGCCAAAATTTACTGAAGAGATGGCAATGTGGAAGGGAAGTCACAGGAGAGTCAAAAGTACCTTTCACATAGTAAATATTTGTTGAAGTGAATAGAACATGCAGGTAGAGAAGTGTATGCAGAGGAGGAGAGGTGTAGATCCATTTACATTACCATGGTGATGGGCAAGCCAGTGATGGGCTATGTGAGCCTGTTGTAAACCTCAGATCTTATTGGGCACTGGTAGATATAGTCTCTCTATGCCCCAGGTAAGGACATTGCATCCACAGTCATTCATGGCCTGTACTTTAAAGTCCCTTTGGGCTTTCCTGGGGTGCACTCTCCATGTGGACATGACAAGAAGCTCAGAATTGAAATATCCAGATTGAAAGTATCATCTTTTCTCATCACAGTTTCCCAGGGTTGCTTGCCACTGTGTCTTCAGAACTCCATATCTTTAGTCTTTACTTCCACATATCTTCTCCTTACCCCAAGTCCCTATGTGCCCAGCACTCACTATCTCAATTTACACACACTCTCTCTCTCTCTCTCTCTCTCTCTCTCTCTCTCTCTCTCTCTCTCTCTCTCTCTCTCTCTCTCTCTCTCCCTTCTCTCTCTCCTCTCTCCCCTCTCTTTTTCTCTCTCTCTCCCCCCTTTCTCTCTCATTTTCACTTTCTCTCTCCTCTCTCTTCCCCCCCCCCCTCTCTCCCCCTCCCCAATATATTAGTCCAATGCTTTTCCACATCCACACATTAACCACTGAATCTGTTAAGCTCTGGCAGGCTCTTGCACACGCCAAACTAACTCTTATATTGTGGTCACTCTGAAACAAAACCTAACTGTCTGCCCATACTTCTTTATGCCTAGGGGCTTGTTTCTCTTCAAGCTCCATCTTTTGCATGAAGCCTTTCCTAATTATTCCCATTTACTACTGCCCTCCTTCCCCGGCTACCTTGTATTTAAGTACCCAGGGCAGATTTGTTTTGTTCACCTTATATTCCTGCTGATCTGTATATATGTGTGTGCACATGTGTCTCGTGCGTCTGTATGTATGGAATACATTGTTGTTTTCCACCCTATTAGAATATAAGTTCTTATGAGTGGAGATTGTTTTGGTTTTTGTACTTGCCTCCCTGGCACCTACAGCAGCACCTGGTACCTAGTATTTAATGAGTGCCTGCTGATTGATTCAGACCACACTAGTTTCCTGTCCCTTCATTGTGGTGCTCAGCACCAACATATGTCTAGAGTACATCAAACCGAAGCAATCCCACCCCAGGCCTTGTGCTTTTGAGTGAGACTAGATGAAATGTGTCAAATGGCAAAGTGACTTGGTGCCTGAGCTGCATTTTATTTTCTTTTGGCAGATCTTGTCAGGTTCATTCCTAGAGACATCCAATTGACTCTAAGAAAATTTCCTACAGCCGTCACCCCTACTAATGCAGGAGTCTCTGGGTGTGACCCCACCCCCCAGCACATGTACATACACACACATCAGAAAGAATGAAATCCCGCCTGTCTTGACTCCCTAGAAATAGAATGGACAGGAGAAATGGGAAATGGTGCAGACTCTCAAATGAATGGGGGTGATTGCCCTTGGCCTGCCTCCTTTTTGTTGTGGCTATTATCTCTGCCATTGGGCCCTCTGTCAATTCTGGGTCAGGATGCCTAGAATTAAGCTGTGCTTAGGTTGTCTAAACCCTTCAAGGAGACCACAGAGAGCCCCTGACGGCCATCTCCAGGGAGATCCACATGTTCCATGGCCATCAAAGGCTAGCAAAACTATGATGTCAAAGGAGGTGGAAGTTGGTATCAGCCTGGGGGGAGGCTTGAATTTAGGCCTCCAAAATTCCAGGACTTGCATCAGAACAGCTTCTAGCCATAGAGGCCAAGTTGAATTTCATGCTTCTCATCCACATCAATGACAAGCTCACATAGGACATTGTCAAATTAGCATTTGATCCTGGAGCCCAGGGGACAGGAAACTCTGATACACTACGGTAGGCTACATCAGATTGGCTACTAGGACACTGTGCTTCTCTTGGACAATGGCATCACCAGGACCTCTTTCCCCTCTCCTTGCCAAGGTCTGAGTCTTTATCTATGGGCTTGCTGGGGTGAGGTGGTGGGGGGGAGGTGGTGGGGAATGGTGGGGGCTGTTGTTCTCCTGTAGGAGGCAAGAAGCTAAAGAAAATAATTGAGCTACATTTTAAAGGACTCAGAACTCATAGGTTCAAATCCTGCCTTCTCTCACTTTGTAAAGGACCAATCAGCACAAGAATAGTAGTTATTTTTACAGTAACAAAGAACTGAAAGTTAAGTGAGGGCACATACCCTGGAGAATGGCCAAATAAATTGTGCCATATGAAAGCAATGTAATAATTCCCTAGTGCTGTAGGAAATTATAAAAGGGATAATTTCAGACAAATCTAGAGACATGTATAAATACTTGCAGGGTAAAGTGAGCAAATCCCAATCGAACGTAATGGACTTCTCCATTAGTGGCAATGCAATGTCCCTGAACAATCTGTAGGGATCAAGGAGAAAAAAAACACCACCCTCAAGCAGAGGACAAACTGTGGGAGTAAAAACACCGAGGAAAGGCAACAGCTTGACTACAGGGGTGGAGGGGATACGACTGAGGAGAGACTCTAAATGAACACCCTAATGCAAATACTAACAACATGGAAATGGGTTTGAATCAAGAACACATGTGATACCCAGTGGAATCACGCGTCAGCTATGGGGTGGGGGAGAGGAAAGGAAAATGATCTTTGTCTCCAGTGAATAATGTTTGGAAATGCTCAAATGAAAAAAAATAATAAATTTTTAAAAAGTGAGCAAATCCAGGAGAACAATTTTTGCAACATGAAAACTTTTTAAGGACAAATGACAAAGGAGTTATAATCAATGCAATGATCCACTGTGACTTTTGAGGACTGATGATGAAGCATGCTAAACACCTTCTTTCTGACAGAGAGAGAATGAATATTCTGTATATACATTTACAGACACAGATAAGAGGGGAATTCATTTTGCTTGACTATGTGCATACATTTTAATAACATTTTCCTTTAATTACATGTAAAAATAAGTTTTAACATTCTTTTAAAAAATTTTAGCCAAATTCTTCCTCTTGTCCTCCTTACCTCCCTCTGGAGATAGCAAGTAATCTGATATAGATTTTACATGGACTGTGCATATATGTATATACATATATTTTAATTAATTATTTTTATAAACATTTATAATTTTTCCTCTAATGGCACCTCCTAATTGAGGAGGAAAAATATCTTCTCATCACAAATATTCAGTCTAGTAAAAACAGAAACCCTAATTGGCCATGCTTACAAATTTATATTTCTCATGGCATTAGAGGTTGTATACCGATAGGGTGGCACATTCCACCATCAGTTGTTCAGATTCATTATTTAGCCTTACAATGATCATAGTTCTAAATTTTTTCAAAGTTGTTTTCCTCTTTAATATTGATATTGGATAAATTGATCTTGCCCTTTTCTATGTATGAGTTCATCCTGCATACTTTTACAAAGATGTTCTTACTCTTGTTTCTCAGTGTGAGAAGAAGTGGTCAGGAAGGAGAAGGGTATGAGGGTAGTAGAGATGCCAAAAAAGAGAAAGGGAAAAAAGATGATCATTTAAAAACATTTTTAAGAGAATGAGAGAAAGGTGAGAAGGAATCATAGACAAGCAGTACAGCTTTGAAAGTAACATGTTCAATTTATTATCTATTTAAAAGAAATACAACCTGAACATAACAATGATTTACCTTTCCTGAAAATTACATTCTTAATATTTTTGTGGATTTTTTTCATTAATAGCCTGAATGCTACTTTGCCATTCCAACAATGGAGAAAAAAAAACACAATACAAATCATGAAGACAACCTTCATTATGTTGGGTGAACTTCTTGTGGAAACTTATGGTAAGACATGGATAACATGGATAGGAGTTAAATTTAGGATGGGCAGGTATAGAGGGATTATGATCGGCCATTGGTGGAGAGATTGTGTAGCTATTAACCACACTGATGACTTTATAGATATATCGAGCCATTGAAATTCATTTTTCACAACCTGAATAAAGTACAGGTCTGACCATGTTTCTTACTTATGATGTTCTGGGAACAGTGAAGGGATGACTACAACAGTAGCACTCATCAGGCCAAGATGGCAAAGTAAGAAACACTTGAGACCTACCAACCATTTTCCAAACAACCACAGAATAACAAAAATGCCTCAAAATGAGTAATGGAGTAGCATAACTAATGGAAGAAGGAGCGAAGCAGTGCTCTGGCCCTGAACAACATCAAGAGACAGCAAGGAAGACTTGACCTTCTGGGTTAGAGGAGGAAGCCTCAATGGGACTTGGACACGATATAGCACAAGTTTCAGGAAAAAGAGAACAGTTGCTCAGTTCAGCCTCATCAAGGTAAGATCAGAAACCAACACAATAAAGAACAAACAATAGTAGAAAGAAAGTGGCCTTGCATAATCTATCTGGAACAGAGGCCGGGTGAGATCCAGTACATGCAGCAGTGGGAAGAACTTAATCCAACAAGGTCCAACCTTGGAGGGACTGGGCAGATCCCAATTCCAATGTGCAGCAATTGCTGGAAACCTCCACACAGCAGACCAACAAGGCTGCCTCTGAAGCATGCTTAATATAAGACTGAGACTGAGGCACAATACAAGCCTTGGACAGTACTCCCTCCACCCCAGGAATGGAGCTAAGCATATAGACAAAATCAAGGGGGAAAAATAACCCTGAAATGAGCAAAAGAAAGAGAAAAAGGCTGATGCTAGAAAAATATCTTAACAAGAGAGATGACCAAAATAAAAGTTCAGAAGAGGACAGCAATACAAAAATGAAAACATATTAAGCCTCTAAGAAAAAAAATTTAAAGGATGTCAAGCCCCATATGAACCCCCGGAAGAACTTCCAAAAAAGGATAGAAAAACAAATAATAAGAAAAATTAGGAAAGAAATGATAGGTAAAAAATCAATAGTTTATAACAAAAACTTACTGAAGAAAACAGTTCCCCATAAAAAGAAATACAGATGGCTCAGTGGATAGATAGCCAGGCCTTGAGATAGGAGGTATGGGATTCAAATTTGACTGCAGATACTTCCTAGATGTGTGACCCTGGGCAAATCACTTAACTTCTATTGCCTAGTCCTTACTACTCTTCAACTTCAGAAATAATACACAGTATTAATTCTAAGATAAAAGGTGAGGGTTTTTTTTAAAGGGGGGAAACAAAATACAATACCTCAAACAGGAAAATAACTCCTTAACAAAGGAAATACAAATTCTCAATGAAGAAAATGACTCCTTAAAAATTAGAATAGACAAATGGAAGCTAATGACTTTATGAGAGCTGGAAACAAAATAAATTAAAAAGAATGAAAAAATAGAAGAAAATTTTAAACTAGGGATATCCTGGCAAATGTTTAACAACTCCAAAAAACAAAGTATGATTTCTACTCATTTAAGTTTAATTCGCTCTATTAACACCTTTTAAAGTCTAGAAAATAAAATTCTTTCGTTGCTGTTGTTGTTGAGTCTTTTTTTTTAGTCTTTAGACTTTTTGTGACCTCATTTAGAGTTTTCTTAGCATAAATACTCAAGTGGTTTACCATTTTCCATTTTCTTCTTCAAAAAGTTTATTGTGTTTCCTCTCTGGGGAACCTAACCCTGGTCTTCCCCAGGAAGGGAAGGGATACTCACCATTATAGTAGTGAAGGACAACCACCTGATGGTATTGCCAATTTCTGAGGTATAAGTTAACACACTAAATTTTAATAATCCTCTTTCTAGTAAGCCATTTAAAGCTGGCTCCAGCACATCCCTATTTTAAAGGCCTTCACAACTAGACTCCAACTTCTCTTTCCAAGCTCACTGTACATTGTTCAACTGCATTTTTTCTTTGTTTCAGCTAAATTGGCCTACCTGCTATTCCCCAAAGTGACATTCTATCCCTTTTGCATAAAGTTGTGGCTGCTACCTGCAAGGTACCTTGTCCTTACCTCTGCTGCTTAGATTCTTCAAGGTTCAGTCCAAGACTGAGGCAAAGCTGGTGTTTTAAAGCCTAGTATTAGAATTCTAGATCTTTGCAATCCCCATGCTATCATCATGTCTGTATATGATAAAATATTAGTTCTTATTAATTTACTCAAAATTAATCCCTCTTAGATCAATATATCAGGATTTGATGAACATAAATATCCCATTCTTTTCACAATCTGATCAACTACCATTTGATGGTTTTGTCTAGAATTCTAAATTATTTTAACCTATTCTCATAAGACATAGAAATTAGTGTATTATAGTATATGCATGTATGCATATGGATGTAGTGAGTGGGAGGAGTAGATCATGAAGAGGTATTAGATTTCAAGAAAGATCAAATATAGACATACATATATATTTATGTAATTAAATACATGCATATTAATGTAAATATGTGTATGTATTATATTTCTTTGGCATAAAAGTTTCAGTTTCCCACTCCAAATCCAGTCTCAAACACTTACTTGCTGTGTGACCCTTAGCTAGTCACTTAATCTCTGTGCTTGTATCGTCATTTGTAAAATGTAAAATACCTATTTTTTAATGTTATTGTGAGAATCAAAAGAGATTATTCTTGTAAAGTATTTAGCACAGAGCGTAGCACATAGTAGGAGCTTAAGAAATTATTGTTTTCTTCCCCTCAAATGCTTGCTTTCTTTCCTTTTGTGACATAGAAAGTGTCTTCTTCATATCTTCTACTTGGAAGTTTGTCAACTCCTCAATATTTAGCTATAATTCAAACAGATAATCTGTAATAATCAGCAGTTATAGAGTATGATTTTTTTGTTTCAACTCCACGTTACAGAAGTACTTTGGGAGATAATGTCTTGTATCTTGGTATAGGAAGAAGAGAAGGGGAAGGAGGAATAAGCATTTATATAGTATCTAATATGTGCCCAGAACTGTGTGAATCATTTTACAAATATTTTCTCATTTGATCTTCACAATAATCCTGTGAAATAGATACTGTGATTATCCCCATTTTACAGTGGTGGAATTTGAGGCAAATAGAGGTAATATGATTTTCCGGGGTTGTACAACCAATAAGTTTCTAAGGCTTTATATGAACTCTGGTATTTCTGACTCCAGGTCTGACCCTCTATCAGTTGCATCTCCTACCTACTTTATACTTTATCTCTACCCTATCTTTATTCTTTAAACTAAGGGAGCAAGTCCCATAATTTTATCTTTTTTCTTACATCTTTATTTAGGAAACCAAAACTTGAATCTGTCCAATGCTGGAAGTAAAGGAGCAATGATTCTCTCATTACCCAGTATTGTCTTTAGGCAGTAAAGCCGAATCAAAGGCACACTAAGCAAAGAATCAGAAATTCTCAGTTCTACTTAGGACTCACTCCTCATTGTACTATAGTAGAAAGAACACAGATTTTGCAGCAAATGTGGGTCTACTGTTTACCAGTGTGACTGTGGGTTGTCAGTTCATTTCTCTGGGAATTAGTTTATTCATCTATAAAGTAAAGGGGTTGGACTAGCTGGGATATAACCACTCTTAATACTATGATTCTCCTTATTGTATGATGCTAGAATGATGAACAAAGAGTATAGAATGGAATAGCAAATAGAATGCTGAGATTAGGAAATCCTGCTTTTAAATCTTCCCCCTATCACTGGTGAGCTGTGAGATCACTGGAAAAAAATTTAATACCTCTGAGACTTAGTTTGATTGTCTACAAAATGGGGACAATAATAACTGTAGGAAATTCCAATTTCACAGTTTTAAACATATATAAAGTACCTTATAACTTGTATTCCATAAAATCCAGTTTTTAATTTCTATGTAACTCAGTTTCTTCATTGAGGAAATATATAATTAAAAATAATGATAACTATGATAATTAAACTACCAAGTTCTCAAGACTGCAGTAAGAAATGAATGAAGCAATGAATGTGGTAGTGTTTTGAAAAACAACTAAAGGGTATAGTAGTTTTAGTCATGCCCAACTCTTTGTGATTCCATTGAAAGTTTTTTTTGCAGAGATAATGGAGTGGTTTGCTGCTTTATAACTGCATGTCTTCTTGGGAAAGATCTGATGTGATTTGCCATTTCCTTCTCCAAATGATTTTACAGGTGAGGAAAATGAAGCAAACAGGGGTTACTTGCCCAAGGCCACACAGTTAGGAAGTGTTTGAGGCCAGATTTGGACTCAGGAAGATGAGTCTTCCTGATTCCAGGACAAGATATAATGGTACTAATGTTATTGTTAGTGTATTTTGTCAGAAAGGAGAAGGAAGGCATTGGGAACAGAGAGAGTCCCTCTGAAATTATGTAAACTCTTTGGGAAATATATGTTTATTAGTAAGTCATAATCTAGTTTCTTATAACAAGCTTTGGAAAGCCTCAGATTCTGTAGTTATAATTTTAAAAACTGCACAGTTTTGAAATGGAAGCAAAGTAGAGGCCCATTAATTACCAAATAGCTAAACACATTGTAATTCATGAAAGTAATTCAATGTTATTTGAATCATATAATGAATACAGAGAAGTATGGAAAGACTTATGTGACATGATGTAAAATGAAGTAAGTAGAACCAGGAAAAAATGCAGCATCTATAACAATGCAAATGGGAAAAACAACACCAAAACCTAAACCAATTTCTGGGAAATTATGATCCAGCTTCACCTGCATGATAAGACATGAGAATGCACTTTCTTTCCTTCTTTGTGTAGAGAGGGGTTGATGGCTGTGGTTCACAGCATGCAATATTGGACTTGGGTGAAGTGCTGTTCAACTTTGTTGAATGTATTTTTTTCTTGTTTTTATTACTTGTTATGAGGGATGGTTTTCTCAGGGAGAAAGGGGAAAGGAGTATAAAGGGAAATTAAGATTACACAAAAACAAAAGTTATAAAATTAAAATGAATTTTAAAAATACACAGCTTTGGAATTTAAAACTGAGATCTATCTTTTCTCAAGTTGATCAATATATACCTTAAGTAAGGTTCAAGCTGTGATTCCAAGGACCAAAGCCAGGGAATATACCTCCTCTGGAAAGCTATACTTTTTCTTTGTTGCATGAGTAGATCTATTTAAATATGCATAGCTGTAATTGTATCCTTATACCATGCTAAGTGTAGTTGACTAACTCATCTTCATGCAGGCGTTGTGATGAGTACATCTTTAAACAAATCCTGTAAGTGATGCCATGGACTTCTCCCTTTGCTTTCTTGTCACTCACCCCTAAAGATGATGAATGCTGATGTTGAGGAGATTTCTTCCTGTACACACAAGTGAGGCTGAATCAGACTCTAGAAATCGTTGACTTAAGATATTAAGAGAAAACAGAAGCCACACGTTTTTATGCTAAAGGGAGAAAAGGGTGGCTTTGAAAGCAAGCCAGAATCACATTCAAATCCCCCCCTATATTGCTCTTTGTCCGTATTTTTCATTTTTTCTTTGCTTTTTTTGTGCATGAATTGGGAACTTATATTTGCTTATATAGGGAACTTATATAGACTTGCTAAGACATGTCAGAGTCTATAAGGGGAAGGTATTTCTTTTCAATCCATTCATCTTCCTCTCCTCTATTCTGCTATTCAGTGAATGGTCTGCCTGTTTCTCCATCCAAACCTTCTGTCCCATGCTGCAATAGGAGCCTTAGTAGAAAGTTTTAATAGAAGAAGGCCAAAATTCAGATTTAGCTATTTAGCCTGGATGGAAATAATTTCATATTAATTAACCATAATGAATTATTTGAAAGATTTAGAAAGATCTTTGCTACAATCAGAACCATAACTAGAATGGGGGTGATTGTTATTTTGTCCCATTGGATTGATATGATGGGACATAGACTTCCTTCCAGAACTGGTCCTTTTCCAACTATAGATCATATGGTATCAATTTTGAACCGCTTTCCTTCAGTAGTGTTCCTCCTGCCAGTAACCTCCACTCTTTTCCATAGCCCTATGGTTGGAGTTTATCAGTGATGCTCCAGGGGATAGGGCTGGATTTTGTGAAGGAGAGACTGTCTGTTCTGCTGGCTTGATTGTACTAGAACATTTTCTATATCCACCTTGCTCCCAACAGAGTTTGCCCCAGCTACCAGAATTTGTAGATATCCTCATTTTACTCATTTATGAGGAAATCGAGAAAAAAAAAAAGAATTGTTCAATGGCTAATGGAGCCAGTACTCAGCATTAAAGTTTTCTGAACCAAAAGTAATATTTTTTTTTTGCTACTATGAAAAAGTCTAAAATGTATACTTTAGAGTGGTATTTACATGGTCTGAGAGTTAATTTAATTTTCTTTTTTGTGTATGATATTCAGAAAGTATAATACTTTTTTACTTCACTATGAATGTGTGTAAATCTATATTCATATAAATGACCCTCCCCTACTCTACTTTTACCATCTTTTCCTTTATTACCCAGATTTAGCACCCCCTCTCCCCAAATTAATGAGTTTCAATAAAGGAAACTGGTACACTGAGGGCATCTGCATAACTCACCATAATGTTGCCAAACACTGGCTAAAGAGCAAAGAGCTTTGGGATGCTTCTCTGGACTTCAGGGCTGAGGTTAGAAAGATGCTTCCTGTCCATCTGCTGCTCAAATTTATGGATATCTTTCTGTGCCATCCATAAGACTAGCATCAAGGTATAAATTGCCTGACCAGAGAGCAGCTGGTGAAGAATCCATCTTCTACATCAGAACCTCAGTTGTGCTGGAGTTGTGATTGCTGGTGTCTGGCTATAGAAAGAAGTATATGGCCTAGTACTAGAAGGACCCCTCAGGGTCATCATATCTAACTCTTTCATTTTATAGGTAAAGAAACTGAGAGCTGGAGAGATTAAATGATTTGGTCACAACTGCAAAGCTATTATTAAGTGTGAGAGGCAGAATTCAAACTCTGGTTCTTCTGACTCCCATTTCTGCATTCTAGGGAAGAGTCCAATGTCCATTATCACATCCTTCATTCTATGAACAGTGGTTTTTAAAGTATTAACTAATTAATAGTAAGCTTGAGATCCTATTAGCTTTTTTGACTAACAAATGAATTGTCTGTTTATTAAAAGGATCCCTTCTTTTCCTCTATTCTATGACTGAGTCCTTTGGAAAACTTTTAATCAAATCCCTATGGTATGCTCTTATTATTACAACACTGGAATATAAACTACTTGAGGACAGGGATTAAGATATTTTATTCTTTTTTGTATTTAACACTTTATACTAAAATGTTTGATAAATATTTGTTGAATTTAATCAGTAATTTGTCTAACTTCCCTTCTTTAGCTAGTATAGTATTGAGCCCTAGGCTGGAGTCAGGAAAATCTGAGTTCAAATCCACCCTTTCAGCTGCAAAGTGGTCATGGGAACCTCTATCTGCCTCAGTTTCCTCAACTGTAAAATAAGGATAATAATCACATCTATACCATAAAGTTGTGGTGAGGATTAAAATGAGATTATATTTATAGATCAGCACAATGCCTGGAATATCCTAGGAACTATATATAAATTTTAGATGATTATTATTTATTATTATTATATTATCTTGAAGTAAATGTATTTTAAATGCTACAGAAGGGAAGTTAGACAATATTCTTTCTCCTTTTCTTTCCTCCATTCCTACATTGGCCTGAATCTTTTTTTTCCCTTAGAAGTGAAACATTAGTCTCCAAGTATAAGTCCCCTGAAAGAAGTCTGGCCTTGATTATACCTCAAAAAGTCACATAGAACAGCATGGCTGACAGGCCCCAGGATCCCTGGCTTTAGGAGAGCTTGTTTCCATCTTTATCTCTGACACTGAATCATGCCCTGGCCTTGAGCAAGTTGCTTCCTCATCCATTAAATATGGGTGGAACCCATTTCTTCCCTCTTTCTTAAAGATGTTATGAAGATTAATGAGGTCATGTCTGAAAAGCACCAGGCAGAAAGGTATTATTCCAAATACAAAGTGTTACAATGAAACTGCTATCCTTTATGTACCCCATCTCCTTGTGCACATGCTGGCTGGCAAGTCACAAATCTAGCAGAGTTTGTTAGAATTCTAAGAAGAGCTAAATCCATGAGGGAAGTCCAAAAGTCTGTTGCCAGGAAGGCTTATTGCTTTTGGGATATGAGGAACTTCTTTGCTTCCATCCCTTCCATTTATAAGAGGGTGCCAATCACAGTACTTACTAATATAAAAAGGGTGTTGTTTAAAATTAATGAATTTGTCTTGATAAAGTGTTTAGGTGCTTGAATTAAAAAGCTTTGTCAAACCACAAGACATTTTGTGAATCTTGAGTTTCTCTTTCTTGTTTTGCTTCCCAAAGGATATTGGCTGGGCTTATCACTCTCTCAGGATTTTTTTTAATTACCCTTAACTCATTCTCTTTATTTGCAATCTTACACTTCTATTGAACTCACTTGTTTCCCTCTGGGAAAGTTACCATTTAGAGTTTCTCACTGTAATTTTTCTGTTTATTTGTTTGTGAACTGATTACCCAACAAGTCTGGTTGAACAATAGTGCCATTGGTATTGTTTAAAAGTAGGTATTATTTTTACATGTCAAAACCTTTTGAGGTATGTTTTTTATTAATTTATCCAAGGCTTCCATCCCATGTTACACCTTGGTGATTTACAATAATTAGGATAATAATGCAATGAGAAATAAATAGTGTTTCCAACTTTATATTTCTATGGTACTTAATAAGAATAGATCATGCAATATTACCATATCACACTGTTTACTACAACTTAGGAAAGCACAGCACAATCAGAAGAGCCTCTGTTTCTAAATCTGTTTCTAAAAAGATTAGGATCATATTAAACAAATGAAAAAACCTCTCAGAATTAATATTACCAAAATGGAAGGGAGCTTAAATTTAATTCATATTTAGAACATATTGAATAACATCCTATCTTTAACTCTTTATGCTTGGGTGAAGAAACATTGTAGATTGCAACATTTCTATCCTGCCTATTATTTTTCCTGTGTAAGTCATATATTCTACTTTTATAATTCTACTTATCTCTTTGGAACCACTAAGGAGTAGCATGTTGCAGTTCTATGTTCTATAAAATCCTCTGTCTCATGAAGTATTGGATCCATTTCCTTTATTTATTCAAAGATATCTGTCCTTGTTTGCTAGATCTGGATGTCATATTTCATTCTGCTGTTGCTGTTTTTCTTACTGTTTATGTTCAAGGTCTTTGAGCTTACTTCTTCCTGAAATCTTTGGTTATTTTGGTCTCTTTCCCCCTTTATTTTCCTTACTGTTCACTATCCGACTCCCTCCCCTCTGACTGTGGTTTCCTTGGGGACTGAATCTTAAAGTGTTTCAGCCTACTTCAACATTGGGCAATTCAGAGCTTTTTAGTTTACCACAACTGATCTTTGCATGATCAGAATTGGCCCCACCTGGATGCTCTGCTCTTTCCCTCAGCTTTGGCGTAGTATTGCACATTATTCTCTTCTCTCTTCATTCACTGTCCTACTCTATTCCTTAATTCTTTGGTCCAGTACCATAGTTCAGAGCTTTTCAGGACTAGTGCTGCAGAATCATCTGCGCCTGCTGGTGTGATAGGTTGTCTTCCGCAGGCACTGGCAATTCTTAATGTTATAGCTTTGGTGCTACAGACTGACTTTTGCTCTCAACGGGCTGTGTCTGCCTGACTTTCTGTTGGAGCTAAGGCAAATTTTCTCAGCCTAGAGCCGGGGTCTCCATGGTATTGGAGAAACAGATGGAGAACTAACGTATAGTGGTGGGTTTTGTTGTAATCCTGTATTGTATCTTTGGGTCTACTAGTATACCCTCACTGAAGGAAGGGGAAGGTATGCTAAGAGAGCTTAGGGTCAGTGAGTATCAGTATACACACACACACACACACACACACATGCATATATATATTTCTTTTTCAATTCTGGGTTGTTCTCTGAAATTGTTTTATCTTTGGCATACAATTTCTATTTTGGAAAAGTTTGAGAAGTTGTAGGAATCACTTATCCCCTATGTTGCTCACATGACCTGGTAAAGAAACTTAACCATAATTAAAGCTTTTATTTTTTCTCAAGTTTTCAAAAATAAGTCTAAACAAATCGTATTTCTGTCCCTCCTCCCAACTAGCAGAGTTGCAATCAATCAACACATACTGTTAAATTCCTAGCACTGTGGGCCACCTCCCAGTTGTATTCTCATTTACCATTGACAGATTCCAACTTAGCTGAGGCTGTATGCACACAAGCAAAAAGGTAGAGAGTTCAGAAATTGAGACAGTACTAATACCTCTATGCTATTCTCCTGAATTTAAAGAATAGAAAAAATATTTTTGTCTGCAAATATCCAGAATGAAAATCTACAGTAAGTATGAGTATGCAGATATTCAGTCCTATTTTAGCAGTTAAGGAAGGACATAATCTTTCTGGTGGACACATTAGATCAAGAGTGATTTCTTAAAAGAGGCTTTTAAAATATAAAGATATCAATAATTTTGAGAACAACATTATTTAATATCAATAGAAAAAGGAACAAATACCAGCAGAATAATAATCCTTGCCCTCAAGGAGCTTACGTTTTAATAATGGAAGATAATACATTAAAATAAGCTGAAAAGTTGTTGGGGGAGGGGAGGAGACAAAAATAGAGAAATTCAGACTGCAGCCAGGAGAGGGATGAGACATGACTGGCCTGAGCATCCATCTTAAGTTGAGGCTCTGTGAAGAATCCATTCATTCAGAGATAAAGGCCAGAGGATGAAGAGGTCCTTCTAATATGTGAATTCTAGGGCTCAAGTGAATTTCCAGTATGAAGATATTTCTGGAGAACAGTAGAAGTTTGGAGTTCAGCCTGGAGAGGAATGATTGCTGCCAATCTATATATAAATAATACACATTCACATGGACTTAAAGATATTCATGCAACTCTTCTTCATGAATTTAATATATATATATATATATAAAAGAAAATACACTGTATAGAAATACTTAAATATATAGGATAATACTTTAAGCTCAACTGGATCATGATAACAATTATCAATGAAAACAGAACTACTATTTTACAACAATAGTTCACATTTACATATTCTATGATAACATAGTTTTAGAGTTGGTAAAGGACCATGAAGGTCATCTAAGGCAATCCCTAGAAGTTAGGGATAGGGAAACTGAAATCAGAAAGCAAGAAGGGAATTGTCCAAGATTACATAAGCTGGAAGTAGCAGACATAGGATTTGAACCCCATAAGTAATGAAAGGCAAAAGAAAGAAACTGTCTTGTGAATGATTCTACATAACCATAATTCATCTCAGAAGTCATATTTCAAAGTTTATGTTTTTTTTTCAGTCTACTTTTTCTGTTAGCTATCATTTTAATGAGATTCCGAAATGATAGAAGAAAATATGTTGTGGTCATGAATCTTTTTTCTCTCTTGAGTAAAAGAACTAAGAAGAAAAAGACTATTTGGAATATTAATCATATGACTTAGGTGAAAATCAATACAATATTAACATTAAAATTGCTGATGTTTTAATATGTTCCAGGGAAACATTTATAAATGTTTAAAAATTACTCAAATTATATAATTTGATTCTATTGACAGAACAATGTAAAGAACTCATTTATTTTATTTATTTTTTACTTAGCTCCACTTCTTGGTGAGCTAAAATGAAACAACTCCTTTTTGTCTCAGTTTCTCTACTGGCAAAGTACAGAAAGCAATACATAGCACTTATATACTATACTGGCATCTTAAGAGGATTAATGAGTTAGGTATTATAAATTGCTTTGAGTCCTTTGGATAAAATTCTTTGTGTAAATATTATTAATTTTGTTAAAATTGCTAGCCTCTGAAAAAGTTGCAGAAGTAAAGGAATGACCTTGTGTCAGGCAAGGGGCATTGAAGACAGATGATACTTTTCCTGACCTGAAGCTCTAGGACCAGTGGTAAAGAAGAGGAAAAGAGAAATTAAGAGATTATAAAAAACAATATTTTGGTAAATGTTCTACTTATTTCATTAAATTAGTCAGATAACTTATCATCATTTGTTTTTCCCCTTCAAAGTGATAGGTGAAGTAATTAAATGCAGTTAATTACAAAGCCTAATACCATTAAAACTGATGAGAGGAAGTCCTGGGATCAGAATGGAGTGTTCTTAAATTTTAAGACTTTCTGATTCTCTCCTTGTTCTTGTTTTCATCTATTGAAACCTTATGCATCTTTTATCTTACTTAAACGCCATTTCCTTTATTAGGTCTTCCTTGATTCCTCCTCTCAAAACTTTTAAGACACGTATTTATACTGTTTGTTCCACTTTTATATACCCAATGCAATCTATTGAATATTATAATTAAATGAATTCTGTTTAATCCAGGTTATCTCATGAGATCTATAGACAAAACTATTGGAAAGCAACAAATAGATGCAAAATGAAACAGACTTTTCAAAGTAATTTTATCCAATCAATTATTATGCAAAATTACATTTTGATTCAACCTCTTTAGTATTTAATATGCTATGACAAAATAGGGGGAAATGGCAGATAAGAAGATGAAGTCAAGAATAAAAGGCAGACCTCATCACAGAAAGAAATTACATGTAAGAAATTTGCACTGCAGGTGAGAAAATTTTAAAAACACCAAAGGATTAATTTTCAAAAATAACTAAAGGAACAAGAGGAAAGGAAAAGGGAGAAACTATTAATTACCTACTTTGTGTTAGGCAATGTGATAAGCATTTACAAATATTATCTTATTTGGACTTGAAAGAGTGGAATTAATAAAATAAAAGAAAGAGAAAAAGAAATATCTGGCAAGATTGCTGTAAAATAATTCAATAAAGGAGACATCAGCAACTAAACAACCTAACTAGAGGAATTTTTCATCACTATTGCATATTTTAAAATTAAAGTTTATTTTACACAACAAAAATCTACCTCCTCTTCTTCCCTCCAGCTCCCCAACTGAGCAAGTAGAACAAAACCCCTGTTGCAAACATATCTAATCAAGCAAAACAAATTCCAGAATTAGCCTATATCCCCCCAAACTATATCTCAACTTGCAGTCTAAATCTATCACCTATCTATTGGTGAATTTGGTAGCATCAATTGTCTTCTTGAAATATAGTTCCTATTGCAATGATTAGAGTTTCTAAGTTTTTCAAAGTTGTTTGTGCTTATGATTTTGATGTCACTGTATAAACTATTCTCCTGATTCTTCTACTCACCTCATTCATCTCACTCATTTGGTTGATACATTACCCTCAGGTTTCTTAGAATTCCTTCCCCATACATAATTTCTTACAATACAATAGTATTTCATCACATTAATATGCTACAGTTTGTTCAGTCATCCTCAAATCAGTTAGCATTTCCTCATTTTCCAATTTTGTGCCACTAGAAAAAAAAAGACATGTTATTTTTTATGTCTTTAGAGTTTGTTTTGTTTAGGATTAATATCTCTCAATACATACTCTCTTTTATTCTCTTTCTTCTCTTCTTTTACTCCAGGTTCCCTGTTGAGTAAAATGAATTTCTGCACCCATGTGCATGTTCTGTGTGCATATATGTGCATGAATCTTTTTAATTCTTTAGTTGAGAAAAGGATTCTAATGTCCTCCACTCACCGACCCTTACTCTTCGTTTTTGTAGACTTTTTGACATATTGTAATAATTATATCCTCAAAAAATGGGAGGAATCAGTAAGGAAAATTACATTTGGCATATAGTCTTTATAAACACAAATGGTCTAATTCCTTGAAAATGATGGACTTCTTGGTAGAAACAATCTTTGTAATAGAGAAGAAGAGTGCTATGTTTGGTTTGACATGCACCTTAGATTTTAGGAGAGAAGATATGAAAGTATTAATAGAAATTATAAATAGGATTCTGAGGTACCAAATTCTATAGAGCAGTGATGATGAACCTTTCAGAGAGTGCATATCCAGACTGCATCTTCAAGCTGCCTGTGAGCCCCCTGCATTAGCCAAGAGAGTGGAGGGAGGAAGTGCTCACATTGGTCTACTGTATAGATGGGTGGGACATGTAAAAAATGTCCTCAGGCATAGTGGAGAGGGGGAATGGAGTAGCCCCCCTCTGGCACACTGGGGCACCTGTGCCATGTCTTAGTCAGCATGGCCATATAGGAATAAGGATCTTTCAAAATTGAAATTCCAAAGAAACAAAGTGGATAATTCAATTTGAGGAAGAAAAAAGGTAAAATTTCTAAATAGCTTAATTTGGATACAAAGAAAAGTGACCATCCAACATAAACAAGACAATTATAAAAGATAAAAATGAAGTCAGATAATGGGGGACAAAACAAGAAAATAAAACTTTAGTATTGCACTGTAAGAAGAGAATTCAGATATAATGGGAGTTATGTTTTTTTTTAACACAGCCAATGAGAGACTTTGTTTTGTTTGAGAACATACTTGTTAAAAAGAATGTTTACCTTTTTAATGAGGCTGTGACAAGACCAAAAAAAAGATAGATTTGGTTTTTTAAAATGGCACTTTAATTAAAAAAAGAAGAGTCAGGAATGCTAAAATTTAGGAAGAATGTAGGATATTGAGGACAATGTAGGACAAGACGTCTTTTTTTCTTGACCACATATGATAAAATTAAATGTATTAAGAGTTTATTATTATCAACTATATGCTAGGCAGCATGCTAGATGCTAGGGATACAAAGACAAAACCAAAACAGTTATTGCCCTCTAGGGAGATCAACAGAAGAATTTTTAAAGAGATAGGATCCTTGAAAAGATGGATGGAACTATAGTGACGGACAAAGGAGAAAAGACAGATATTAAATTCTGATTTTTCTTTAGTTATCTCTACCAAAGAGAATGATTTCTGGATAGAAAAAGAATTAAAATGTGTAACAGAGAATTGATACTTAAAAAAAGCAGGGAGATAATGCAAAAATACTTAGTAACTTCAGAAGAGTTCACATAATCAATTCCAGATGCACTACATTCACAAGTGATTAAAGAAATGAAAGATGTGATAGTTGAGATACTGTCAGTGATATCTAAAAGGCTTTGGAGATTGAGAGAGATATAACCATGCTGAATTAGGGGCAAATGTTTTCTTGGTTTTCTAAGGAAATTAAGACAATATAGTTTTAAACTAGTTAAATTTGATTCCTAGCAAAATTCTAGAACAGATCCTTAAAGAATCAGTTGATTCCCATTTAGAAAATGAATGTGATAAAAATATTAATGTGTTATAAAAATTTAGCTGGAGGATTATTACAAGATTTATAAGTATTTATCATTAAATAGAGAGAAATAAATGTGGGGGGAGGGAGAGAGAGATCTCAGACTTTCCAACTTTATGCATAGATCTGATTCATCATTTAGTTGGTTATCTGAGTCCAAGGGTTTGCCAGAGATGGTCAAATCAGATAAGAAAGAGCTCAGAGAGAAAGGCCAGCCCAGAGACTGGTAGGGAAGTCAAGAGGCTCAAATGCTTACAATCTCGATTTTAAAACAAACACACTCCTCCCTCTGTGGCCAAATTGCACTGGTTCTGGTGAATTGGCTCTGGCTGTGCTTGGACACAGAGTCAGGACTTCAGGCACCTGATTCTGGGACATCTATTTCCCACCACTTGGATATTCAGGATCAAAGTCCCCTAAATGATTTACTTCACACACATGGCTTCATGAAGAAGAGGCCATGCCACACAATCCTTTCTTTCTCCTTTCAGGGTTACTAGACTTATAGATCAGAGGCTGTATTTTACATGGGTTTAGTGAAGCATTTGAAAACGTCTTTGATGTTAGTCTTGTGGAAAATAGAGAGAGCTATGGGCTAGAAGAGAGTACAATTAGGTTGATTCAGAATTTGTTGAATGTATGAAACTGAGTCTTTGTTTGATGCCTTTTTGGAAGGAGGTTTCCACTAGAGAGTTTCAAGTACCTGTACTTGGCCTCATGCTGTTTATTTTTATTTTTAATTAAAAAAATTCCTTGCCTTTGGTCTTAGAAATGATGCTAAGGCAGAAAAGTGCTAATGGTTAGGCAATGGGGTGGTTAAGTGACTTGTCCAGAGTTGCACAGCTAGGAAGTATGAGGTCAGATTTGAATCCAGGACCTCCCGTCTCTAAGCCTGACCTCATTTTCCTTAAATATTTTTATTAATGTCTAGGAAAAGGGCTTGGGAGGCATGCTTATCAAATCTTCAGCTAACATGTTTGTGGGATAAATGCCTAACACAGAGAGTTCAGATTTAAAAAAAAATGATAGACTAGGAAATCAGGTTGAATTTTCTAAGTTGAACTATAAAAAGGATAAATGCATACTTATGCTTGGGTTTAAAGACTATGTTTTACAAGTATATGATGAGGGGTGTGTGGTTAGACAGCAATTGATCTGAAAATATCTTTTAGTGAACTTCAGACTTAACATGAATCAATAGTTTAGTATGGCAACCCTGAAAGATGATGTAATCTTAGACCCTATGATGATAGGCTTAGTGTCTAAGACCAGGGAGGGGATAGTGCTGTGGTACTCTACCCTGAAGAAGAGACATGAAAATATATGTTCTTGGAAAGCAGAAAGTTGGGAAAACATTTTATAGCATTCCTTGTCAAAACTATCAACAGGCACACGAAAAAATGCAAGACATGCAAATTAAAACAACTCCAAGGTACCATCTTACACCTATCACATTGGCCAATATGATAGAAAGGCAAATATTAATAAATAATAAAAATATAAATAATAACTCCTCTATTGGTAGAGTTGTGATCTGATCTAAACATTCTACAGAGCAATTTGGAACTATGCCCAAGCGGCTCAAAAGTAGTGCATACCCTCTGATCTAGCAGTACCCCTCCTAGGTCTATATCCCAAAGAGATTTTTAAAAAGGGAAAAGGATCAGTTTGTATAAAAATATTTATAGCAGTTTTTGTGGCAGCAAAGAATTGGAAATTAAGAGGTTATCTATCAGTTGGGAAATGACTGAACAAATTATGGTATATGATTGTAATGAGATTCTATTGTACTATAAGAAATGATGAGCAGGATGACTTAGGAAAAACCTGGAAAAACTTACATGAATTGATTCAAAGTAAAGTGAGCAGAACCTGGGAAAACATTGTACACAATAACAGTCATATTTTTTTGATGAACTTCTATGAATGACCTAGTTATTCTCAGCAAAGTAGTAATCCAAAACAATCACAGAGACTCATGATGAAAAATATCATCTGCCTTCAAGAGAGAACTGATGAAATCTGAATGCAGAATAAAATATACTATATATATAAAATATGTATAGTATATATGTAGACAATAATATATGCTATATATGTATATTCAGTTCCTTTCTTCCTTTTTTATTTGAGAACTCTACAAAATGACTAATATGGAAAAATACTTTACATGATTGTACATGTAAAATCACTTACAGATTGTTTACCATTTTGGGGAATGGGGGAGGGGTGGAAAGGAGTGAGGGATAGAAGGTGGGAAGAAGGGAAAGAATTTGGAACCCAAAATAAAAAAAAATGAATGTCAAAAATTGTTTTGTGTGTAACTGGGGAAAATAAAGTAATATTAAAAAAGGAAATATGTGTCCTCATCTTTATGAATGATGTTTATAAGTTTGAAAAGTTGCATATTGACCTTGGCTGATGTATTGGTTAGTTTACCTAATTTGTTCCCTCTCCTTTTAACATTTCTTATTGTTTTCCTAGGCAAGGGAAGGGTAGGGATAGATTAAAAATAAGTGATATAAAGTGATATAAAAACAAAATATATTAATAATTATTTTAAAAATACTTGTTGAATTGAATTGAAATGGCATATTTTGGATAGAGAAAAGAAGACTTTGGATCAGGGCAGGAAGTATTATTTCTGTCTTCCAAGTACTTGAAGGGAATGTCAGAAGAGGTATTAGACTTGCTTTGCTGAGATGTAGAGGGAAGAACAAGTAGTAGAGGGGAAAGTCCAAATGACCACTTTTAAGATTTGCTATAGAGGATGTTTATGACTCAGAAATTCCTTTAAAATCGGAGATTCTGTAGTTCCTCAAAGATTCCTTGGCATAAAATCACACAGAAAACTTTGCTCAAGGATCCTGTGATTACCAATAGGACAGCAACAATAACCACAATAGACATTCATGTGGTACTGTAAAGTTTACAAACAACAATTTTATCAAAACAGTTCTGGTAGGTCAATATACTATTTTTCATCTTTCCCTTTTTCTATATGAAAAAATTAAAGCCTTCGGGTTCTGACACATCAAGAAACAATAAAACAAAATCAAAAGAAAGAAAAAACAGGAAAAACTTGAAATATCTATTTGAAAAAAATAAAAACTGACTGAGAAAATAGTTCCAGAAGAGACAACTTAAGAACTATTGGACTACCTGAAAGACATGATTTAAAAAAAAATCTGGACACATCATAATATAAGAAATTATGAAAGAAAACTACTCTGATTTTCTTGAATAAGAGAATAAAATACAATTTGAAAAAATCCACAGATCACTTCCAGATAGAAATCCACAAATGACTACTGCCAAGAATATTATAGCTAAATTCAAGAGTCCCCAAGTCAGATAAAATATTGCAAGCAGTCAAAAAGAAATAATTCAAATACCATGGAAGTACAGTCAAAATCACACAGGATTTAGCAGCTTCCACCTTTTAAGGGTCAGGAGACTTGGAATGCTATTTTAGAAGGCAAAAGATCTGGGTTTACAACCCAGAATCACCTACCTAGCGAAACTGATTATATTCTTTCAGGGGGGGAAATGGTGATTAAAAAATAGATTTCCAAGCATTCTTGATGAAAAGAACAGACCTAAACAGAAAATTTGAAGTCCAAACACAAGACCCAAGAGAAGCCTAAAAAAGATAAATAAGAAAGAGAAAATATAAAGAATTCAATAAGGTCAAATTGTATGCATTCCAATGTGGAAAATTATATTTTTAATTCTTAAATCTATTTTATTAGTATTAGAGCAGTTAGAGGGGAATATACATAGACAGAAGGTGTGGGAGTAAGCTGATTAGGATGATATGACATGCAAAAAATCAAGGAGTGATAAAGAGAATTTTGTTGAGAGAAAAGAGAAGGAAGAAGTGGAATGGGACAAATTATCTCACCTAAAGAGGGGTGAAAAACTATTGCAGTGGAAGGGAGGATGAAGGTGGTGAGGGGAAATGCTTAAATCTTACTCTCATCATAATTGGCTCAGAGAGGGGAATAACAACCATACTTATTCAGGTATAGAATCCTATCCACTTTCAGAGAAAGAACTGTTGGAGTTGATTGGATGTAGAACAAAATGATACTGTCTTTCATATCAGTGTATTTATGAGTTTTTTTTTTGGGGGGGGAGTTGGTTTTATCTAAGTATTATCTTAGAACAATGACCAATATGGAAGTGTGTTATGCATAATAATATATGTGTGGCTTAGATCAAGTTGCTTATCTCTGAGTGGTAAGAGGGAAGGGAAGGATGGAGATGGTTTAGATCTTATAATTTTGGAAAATATATGTTGAAAATTATTATTACATGTAATTGGGAAAATAAAATACCCATAAATGAAAAAAAATAAAGATGCCTCCTAACACCTTAGGACTGTGCTAAGGACAAGAAGTGACCTATAAAGCACATTCTGGGGACCCAATTCCTCAGTGCAAAGTAAAATTGGGATGTCACCTCAGAGCTTATATGAGCCACAAAAAGATCTCTGATATAGATTCAGAAGTTCCTTCCAGTGGATAAAGTTGTAAATTAAACATGAGTTACCATCATTCAGAACCCATTAATATATTTTCCACAAAGTTCCCCATAAAAAGAGTGCAAAATTTAGATATAGAAAACTGAAGGCTTTTTTTTTTTGGTTTATTTTGCTCTGACATTATGACAGGAGCAGTGGAGCACTCTGGAGGACTCCTGTTGTGCCTCACTCTTGCTATGTGACTATATTTTCTTTCTATTACATAAAAAGACATGGCATCCTTCATGCTCTTCCTCAGGCTTCACTATTCGCTCTATGTTGCATCCACTTCATATTTCCCAGCTTCTTTCCTTTGCCTTCTTTGTGATATTCATTATTAGCACTTTAGATTGCAGTGGTACTTCTGGGTTTTGCCACCTTATAGCAATGCTGGCAAAAAAGAATGCACTGAAAAGATATCTTACTTTAATGGGAAATTTAGAGATCAGTAGAAGAGTTTGTCATCATCTGAATGAAATATAGAATACTATCATCCATTTTTTACTTCTGATCCAGTTTTTTTGTATATTTGTACTGTCTGCCCCATATATATATATATGTGTGCACATACATATATATTCTGTTAGACAAACTCAATAAGGTGTCCATCCATATGAATATTGAAATATGATCAATAGATATTTGTCATCAATTTGGCCTTTTCTGTTTGACTGTCTAACACGTCCTTCGAGTAATTTCATATTTCTCAGCAATGTCATCATTAAGCAGGTTCATTAAGAGAATGACACTCTTCTGTGATTCCTTCTTCAACCTAACTCTTCATTGGATCTCCTCCATTACAATGGCAAACACCTTTCACAATCTTCCTCTTTTATACCTAACCTGATGTTTATTGTCAGAGGATCACTAAACATGGTTATTTCCATTATTACATATTCTAAGCAATTCTTAATGATCTTCACATGTGCATAGAAAACGCTTTAGAAGTGTTTTTAAGGTGGTATTTTATTTTTACAATCAACATACAATAGGCAAAATTATTCTAGGCAAAAAAAGGCAAAAAAAATATTCATTTTTCACATTTTCAGTCAAATGATAAAGATGTCGAAAATCACTTTTAAAAAGTCAGATTGGATCTCATATCTTCCTGTCTCCAATCCCAGTACTCTATCCACTATGCCACCTGTCCTACCCATTTCTAGCTATAAGTGAGTTGCACTTACTTGGCTCGATATCCCTTAAATTTGAAGGACCAGTAAGAAAGCATCTATGACACATTATTTTTGCACTGTAGAAGTAATAATAACAATGGATAATTTTACTATAAAACTTTAAGGTTTGTAAAGCTCTTTACAGAGACTCTTCTATTTTATCTCCATCACAACCTAGTGAGGTAAGTGTTCTTACTATTCTCATTTTGTTGATGAGGAAACTGAGGTTCAAAAAGGTGCACATATTTTATATGCCTCAAGAGGACCCCACAGAAAACATTTAGTGTTTTCTTCTACTTATAAGCTATGAGACATCACATTCCCCTTAACTGAAATTTTGCCTCGAGTTTGTATCTGAAGGGTCCAGTTCTGTGAATTTTAAGGTGAAAATTAACTAATCTGAAACTACTTTATGCTAATACATGTATCTAAAAACTTATCCAGTGAAGATTCTGGGTTCTATTCCAAGTCTCAGGTGTGCCTTTAAAGATTAAACTCAAGGAAAACCTCCCTGTTTCAGTAGCTTCTGCTGTGTCACCCAGAGAATTGACCTCAATAGTGAGCATTTCAGTCCTGCTGGCATGGAGCTTGGTACCAGAGCAGTCTAGGGAGGGTGGTATTTAAGGGTAAAAAGTGATGGCTACCTGCTTGACTTCTGTATGTCTGGAGGCATGATGTATAAGAGTACGGTCTTTTCCTTAGCAAGGCTTGAACACTCTGTGTTTACTCAATCCCTTCAGCCTCCTTTAAAGGTGGCCATTTCCCACATCCTCTTCTTCTTTCATACACTTGAGTAAACACCCTCTGCTTTCCTCCCACTGTGCCCAGCTGGTGTCTCCAGCGGTTGTTGCTGCCTGTACCTTAGGTGGGATCTTAATCACTTCTGCCACAATTTCCCTTGGTAGGTTGGAGCAACACAACAAATCATTCACATGTCTTTCCTTTTAATTTTCCAAACTAGCCAGCAAGGAAGGAATATTGTGAGCTGTTCTAGAGCACAACTCACTGCCAGGTAACCAGAAAAGATTTTCTATTCATTTATCTGTTCTCATCTCATTTTTCCTACAGCCTTGTAAGATAAATTAGCAGGATGACCCCAGTGTTCTGGTGGTGAGTCTTAGACTTGGCTCTTTGGGCAGGATTTCAGTGGAATTGTCTCCTGCTCACTGGGAATATTCCATGCCATCAACCTGAGGTTTTTCTCCAGCAGTGGACTGAATAATGATGTTAAACTAATTATGGCCTTGCATACTACACTCTGCTTTGCTGTAATAGCTTTCCACCAGCTGTTTTCTTCAGTAGTTGCTCATTTCAAGTAGGTACCAATATTGCTGGAAGATTGGGGAGGCAGCAAGCAATTTTGATTCCTGCATCAAAGGGAAATCTGTGGGCTTTAAGGGTCCTTCAAAATTCACATAGCTCCCAGGCTCTTCTCATAGCACTCTTTTTTGTTCTCTTTTTCTAGGCAACAAAGTTTTGAAAATGATACAGAATCTCAAGTTTTAATTAAGCTTTAGCAAAATATCTACCCACATTCTTACCTATCTTTTAACCATTCTATAACTTGCTTGTTTTATTCCCATGGATCTGGCAACCATGCCAGAAAACACATCTTATAAGAGATTCAATAGAGCCATTTTCTGCAGTAGTTACTGTAGATTAAATAACTGTTCCCATCTGGCTCATGAAATATATAATCTGTATTCCTTTCTGGATAATAAATACAGTAAATAACAATGTAGTATCCTGTGCACCATCGATTTTGGTCTGTGCCATTGACTTTCCTCCATTAGCTATCTAAGTGTTCATTTCAGTAATGCTTTCCTTACCTAGCAAAGTAAACATCTTCCATACCCCGTAGGAGTCATTTCTGCAAAGAAATGTGCATTTACTAGTTCTTCCAACTTCAGGAAGTTGGATGTATATTTGAACAAAAGCATGACAGGGACTAGTGAGCATTACGCTGTCCATGGGAGGGCACTTAGCATATGTGATGGGATGATGATAAATCCACCTCTGAGTTCAAAGTCACTGCCAAACAAAACAGAATTCCTTCCTCTTACTTCACCTGTAGCATTAATCCAGGCAGCTTATAAAATATTCAATTCAATGCAACACAACCACCATTTATTAAGTTCTTACTATGTGAAAGGCAGTGTGCTGGTTCCTAGGGGATAACAAGACAAAGAAACAGTCTCTAACTTCAAAGAGTTTACATTCTTTAGGAATGGGATTCATTCTTTCAGTGGCTGAGTTGGTAACAAAGTCTCTGACAAATATGACTTTTGCTAGGGTCCCGGAGGGGCTGTTAATTCAAGTAGTGTTCACTGACGAGGAATGTGGCTTTGGTGGGATATAGCAGAAAAATACCACATTTCGATTTGGAAGAAGTGGATCTGAATCCTATGTCTGCCATTTACAAAGTGACTTTGCATATATCTTCTTTTTCCAAGATGGTTTCCTCATCTGAAAAATCATGATAATAGTATTTGTCACTAGGATCAAATGAGCAGATAGGCTTGTAGTACTTTATAAATTCATATTCAAATATTGGAGGGGATGTGAATTTTTTGTGGATTTGTTCATATGTAAATTTATATATAAATGTTAGACATAGTGTGGAAAAATGGGGGCACAATATATTGTTGATGGAACTGCAAACTGATCCAACCATTTGGGAGAGAAATCTGGAATTATACTCAAAGAGTTATAAAACAGTGTATATCTTTTGACACAGCAATACCACTATTAGGTTTATTTCCTAAGGTGATCAAGGAAAAAGGAAAAGAAACTATATGTCCCAAAGTATTTATAGCATCTCTTTTTATTGTGGCAAAAATATTGGAAATTGAACGGATGTCCATTATTTGAGGAATGGCTGAACAAATTGTGGTATATGATTGTAATGGAATACTACTGTGCTATAAGAAATAATAGACAAGATGATGAAAAAAGTAACCTAGAAATGCTTAAATAAAGTGATATAAAGTGAAGTAAGAAGAGCCAGAAGAATGTTGTACATAGTAACAATAATCACATATGATGATCAAGTGGGAATGACAACTATTATCAAAAAGACAAGGATCCAGGGCAATTCCAAGAGATTCAAGATGAAAAAGGATATCTACCACCATGGAAGGAGTGGACAAGAGTCAAAATGTAAATTGAAACATACTCTTCTTTTTATTTCCTCCATGAATTTTTCTCTAGTGTAAGCAATATGTATCTTATTTCACAACATGAGAAACGGGGAAATACATGTTATATGATAACAGATGTACCACTTATATCATAATATATGCTTTCTTGGGGTAGGGGTAGGTATAGAGGTGGGAAGGAGGGAAATCTTTTTTAAAAAAACTTTATTAGTTTCTTGTTGAATAGGAGGGTTTTGAAAAGAAGTAGGGCTAATGATGACCATATCAAAAAAAAAGAAAATGACATCAATGAATTATTTAAAAATACAAATAAGAGAGCATAAGAAAATGCAGAATGGGACCCAGACAAGCAAAGCAGTGTTGGAGCTACTTTGTTAAAATTAAAATGCATATGTTTTTAAAGCTGTATATAATGGAAATTCACAAAAGCCATATGTGTTCCTTTTTCTGTTCTTTGAACATAGAAATGTTTATATTTGTTAATGTTTATCAAATTCATGGTAATAAAAGAGAAAATTTTTTAGAAATACAATAGCATAAAATGGGAAAAATAAATCATTGAATTACATTCATAAAATATGATTTTTAGGGGCAGCAAGTTGTCTCAGTGGATTGAATACTAGGCCTAGAGACTGGAGGTCGTGGGTTCAAATTTGACCTCAGCCACTATCTACCTATGTGACTCTGGGCCAATCACTGAGCCACCCTTACTTATTAATCCTTAATGCCATCCTGCCTTGGAACCAATACTTGGTATTAATTCTAAGACAGAATAAGGGTTTAAAAACATGATTTTTAGGTTATTTAAATTATAATTTTAAATAAAATTGTTTTAAATTACAAGATAAATGTATATACACATATCAGCTGTTATTATTATTATTAAATATGCAGATCTGAGTGTGAAAAGATCTGAGTTTCAGTCTTTTATGTCACTAAGTTATAACAATCTTCATCAAGTCATCACCTTTCTGAGACTCCTCTTCTGACTTATAGGGAGAATAATACCACAATACCTTCATTATAGGACAAGGATATTGTGGGGATGAAATAAGTTTAGTGGACCATAGACCTAGAGTTGGAGGGGACCTCAAAGACTATTTTTTATTCATTTATTCATTCATTCATTCATTCATTCATTCATTCATTCATTCATTCATACCTCATAGAGACTAGAGTCTTTTTCCTTCTCAATGATTGTTCCTGCTCTTGTTTCTAAACAAATCCTGATTTGACAGACAAAGAAACCAAGGCCAAGAGAGATGAGGAAACTTATCAACGGTCAGACAGGTAGTAATTGTCAGAGACAATATGTGAACACAGATATTTTTTGTCACAGAGACCATTTGGTCTCTATCTTCCCTCATTTTACAAATGTAGAAATTGAGGCCCAAGGGAGATTAAAGGATTTTTTCAAGTAGTAGAGGCAATAAGTAAACCCAGAACTTCGGCTCTAAAGCCAAAGCTTTTTCCAGTGATTTATATTGCTGGAGATAACAGACCTGAAAGTACTTTGAAAAGCTAAAAGCATTATTTGAATGCAAGTTATTTAACCCTATTTGCCTCAGTTCCTCATATGTAAAAAGGGCTGGAGAAGGAAATGGCAAACCATCCTGGTATCTTTGCAGGAAATTCCCAAATGAGTTCACAAAGAGTCAGACAGGACTGTAAAAATGGAGATTTGAACCCAGGACTCCATTTCCCAGAATTCCTTGCTAACTCCCAGAATGCCCTCTAATCTCACTGAGATTTCCACCTGGGCGAGGTAAAAAATTTCTATTTAACCTGGCTGTAAAGGCTACTGGGGCTTTTTTCCTACTTCCACTTTGGAGCACCCGGGGCTCTCCACCTAGCAGGCAAGATGTGAGTGGTCGTGAATAGGCTCTCTGGGCCTAGACACGTGCTTTTCTTACTTGTATTTTCTTAAATTCCTTATCTTAAATAAAACTCTAAAAATATAAGACTCCTTCTAGCAGAGAAACTAATTTCTACCTGCCTCAGTTTCCCCTAAATTTTAACTGTTACAGGACTGAAATGACTAAACAGCAACAAAAATAATAGGATAGGGATCAGGCTTGTGATTTTATTAGTATAGGGAATTCCTGAAAGAAGACATTCCTTTTAACTATGCAAATCAGTCCTTCTTTAAAACTTTTAGTCTAAGAGAGATGCCCCAAGCATTAAGTGACTTGCCTGGAGTCACACAGCAAATATAGGCCAGAGGTAAAACTTTAATGCATGTCTTTCTTCCTCCTCAGGTGACTCTATTCTATATACTACTTCATCTCCTAAGATGATAATAATTCGCATTTATATAGAGCTTTAAAATTTGCAAGAAACTTTATCCACAGTAACCTTGTGACAGGTAAGGTATTATGTCCATTTTACTGATAAGGAAATTAAAGGTCGGAGAGTTCACATGAGCCACTCATGCTCATATGGCTATAAAGTAACTGGGATAGGATATGAACCCAACTCTCCTGACATCAAGCTCCAGCAAACTCTTTCCACTACGCCACATCATATGAATGAACAAAATTTCCAAAAATCTTCTCATTTAAAATCAGGAACTGGGGGCAGCTGTGTGGCTCAGTGGATTGAGAGTCAGGCCTAGAGCTGTGAGGTCCTGGGTTCAAATTTGACATCAGGCACTTCCCAGCTGTGTGACCCTGGGCAAGTCACTTGACCCCCATTGCCTAGCTCTTACCATTCTTCTGCCTTGGAGTTAAAAATAGTATTGACTCCCAAGATGGAAGGTAAGGGTTTAAAAAAATAAATAAAAATCAGGAACTGAAGCACTGAGGATAATTAAGTTTATTCTTTGTTAAACAATACTGCTGTCCTAACAGTGATTAATGAATACTGAATACAGAGGTAAAAATCCAAGAGATTCTGCTGAATCAGTCAACAAGCATTTTAAATGGCTACTACGTGCCATTCATTGTGCTAGACAAAGATGAAATGGTTCTTATCCTAAAAGAGCTTACATTCGGTCTGAGAAGATAACATGTTTATGATTAAATCATATGCATGAGCTTCTAGGGTTCAGAGGGAAGAGTTACCAGCAAAGGTACCCTATCTCCATTTTCTTCCCTTTCTCTGGGCTCTCTTGACCCTATGGACTAATCAGACCCCACAGGATCTTCCAAGGAGGAAGAATTGCTTGGATATTCCTACACCAGATCATCACAACTTAACTGCCCTGCCTATATTTGCTACCTTTTCTACTGTGTATAGCATGATGATGAAAAGGGCATTGAGCTTAGAGGGAGAAGCCAAGGATACGAATCCCAGCTCTTCCATAAATTAATTCTAAGTACCTGGGTAAGTTGCAAACTTTTCTTGGTCTGACATCCCTCAGCTATAAAACAAGGAATTTATATTAGATCACAAGTGCCAAACATGTGCAGATTGAACCAGATTAAAAAGTAACTGGGGCAATTGTAACTAGGAAATATTTAGCAAAATAATTTAAAAATACTAAAAAAAAATGATAATTTAACATTTTAAATGTAAGACGATATTGGACTCATGCGACTCCTTGTGAATGGATTAATGGTCCTTGTTTCTATGAGTTTGATGTCACTGGATTAGATGACCTCCTTGGTTCTTTCCACCAGTTCTAAAAATGCTTATCATCATGGTATCTTACACTGTTAGGCAGATTGTGTCAGTCCTTTTGGAAGCTTACAACTCAAAGCCAGCCTTTCATCTTACCACGTAGTTCTTTCTGGAATCTTCACAGGATTCACCAGTTCACTGGAGAATGTAACCATGTTCTAATTGATTTCCTCTTTCTGATCAAGAGCAGAGCCATTATGAAGAATTATGGAATTATTTGTAAAAGGTACAGGCTTTCCAAATGGCTCTCTCCTTAGTAACCTAAAGGAATCCCATGTAGTCATAAAATTATAGGTAACAAAGAACTTTAGAGATCATTTGGCTTAATATTCTCATTTTAAAGAAGAAAACACTGAGATCTACTGAGTTAAGTGGCTTACTCAATATTACCCAGCTTCTTATTGCAGTGCAGTTCAAAGTTCTGTTTGAAGTCCTATACTGCCACTTCTAAGTTATATAACTTTGGGCAAGTTGTTTAACCTCTTTATCTGTTTTCTGATCTGAATGGAGTCTATTGACTATCTGCTCTAGACCTGATATCAGATATAAATCATGACAACTTTTAATGGTAATTCATTTCATCTGACTTTTTGACCCCATTTAGTTTGAAACTGGGATTTCCTAAAGTCGATTCAAGTTCAAATATTCAATTATTCACTATATTAACAAATCTGGGGAAGAATAGCATTAAAACAGTAAAACATTTGATGAAGACTGAAAGTAATAATAAATGAACTGCAAAACAATATACATATACATTCCTAAATTACAAAATATCAGGCTCCTTCTCCTCCTCACCCCTTAGAATAGTTTTGGAAATAAGCCCCACCAAAAGTCATTGAATGGGGGCAAGATATAATCACAGTCTTATCTTTACTATATTCTTTGGTGAGTCATGCCTTATGTATCTGTATATATGAAATCATCTACTTTTTGGTCACCTCCATCTTCAGTGAAGCTTTGGATGTATTTTGGAACTTCACTGATCTTTTCATGGCCAGAATGTCTCATTTCCTTGCACCACATTTAATTATACAAGAAAGAACAAGAATTTCTCTACAGGTATGCTTCTTAAAAGACTCCTGTGCTCCTCAAGGTCACAAATTCAGTTGGGGTCTCCTTCTTTACTCATATGTTTTCTTTATCTCTTTTGCCCTCTATTAATCTTGGTACAAACCATCAGTCCTTATTAGAGTATCCAGGAGAGAAGAATCTCCAGGAAGTATACCCTATCCCCAATTTCTTTCCTTCCTCTGGGCTTCCTTGACCCTATGGTCTAATTGGACTCCACAAGATCTTCTAAGCAGGAAAAATGACTTGACCTTTCCTACTACTTAGGGAAGTAATCAAATGAGAGTCACCAACCACAGCACTTCTAGTAAACTGGTGGTTCACTAGACTTACCATCATTACTGCCCACTGCTGAACCCTCAGGACTTCTTCACTCTTCCATCAACCCAGCATGCTTCTCTTTTATATGTATCTACCCCAATTGGAGTATAAACATCTTATTAATAACATGAACTGTTCTAATTTTTTTATTTGTAAGTCCAGCACTTGGAATAGTGTTCAGAACATAATATTTAACAAAGTCTTTACTTATTTCAACATGCCCCTCAGGAATTGGGATACTTAATTATTTGCTTGTTTCTTTATGTATGTATATATTAATTTGTTTCTTTATTTATTATAATGATTGTCCCTGTTCCAGATTCAGGCAGGTATCCTTTGAAGAATAGTTCTTTGCCTGGCTCAGCACTGCCTCTTTCACATTCAATAGGGATGATAATTTCTGTACTCCCTCCCTCATAGGGATATTGTGTTAAGAGAATTTTTGTAAAATTTAAAGTGCTATAAAAATAAATGCTATTTTTATTCTTAGAAACTGGATAAAAATCCATGTCACTGGATTCAAAATTAAATTTCTCAGCAGACGGAGAGTCAGGTTTAGAGATGGAAGGTCAAGTATGGCTTCAAATCCTTCCTAGCTGTATGACCCTGGGCAAGTCATGTAATCCCCATTGACTTACCCTTAGCACTCTTCTGCCTTGGAACCAATATACATCATTGATTCTAATATGGAAGGTAAGAGTTTATTTTTTTAAATTAATTTCATCAAAGCAAGAGACTTTTAAAAAGACTTTTTATGCCTTTTATTGAAAAGAAAAAGTGAAAAGAAAATGCAATTTAAGAAATCCAATTTATTCGACATCATATTCAGCCCTTATCCTAGTGGAAGGGTTCAAAATGTCAACAAACTATTCATCCTTGTCTATTAGAAAGTAAGTGCTAAACTGCAGCAGTATTTTATTAAACCAAAAGGAAGGAAGGAAGGAAAGAAAAGAAGCTAGGAGAAAAGGAGGGAAGGAAAGGGGGAGGTACAAAAGAGGGAAGAAAACAGAAAGGAAGAAATAAAAAAATCAAATAATAAAGGAATAAAACAAAAAGAAAGGAGAAATTAAGAAAGAAAAAGAAAAAGGGTAGTAGAAATTTGAGAAAAAAGAGGTAAGCAAAGAAGGGAAAGAAGGAAACAAAGCAGAAATTAAAAAGAGAAGGAAAGAAGAAATAAAAAGATGTAAGAAATTATAGAAAAAAGAAAAATAGATGAAAAGAAGGAAGGAAAAATAACAGGAAGGGGAAGAAAGGAAGAAAAAAGAAAGGAAAAGAGAACTATGGAAGGAAGAAAGGAAGGATGAAAGAAAGAAAAGAAGGTAGAAAAAGATAAGGAAGAGGAAAAAAGAAAGACAAAAATGTCCCAAATCCCAACTTCTTTTATAAAGGAATATACATTATTTGTTTTATTTATACAAGTTGAATATGTATGTGGTGAAAATACATCTATCATTCAAATTCGTCTATATTCAAGACCCTGACATGAACTCTCTGCTTCAAATTAGCCTTCCTGCTTATTGTCTCTGGAGCACATGTATGCTTGCTAGACTCAATGACATGATATTACCCCCATCTGGAATTCTCGTTCTCCCACTTCTGCTCTCTGCTTATTCAAACCTGTCTTTAAGACTTAAATTTGATCCTACCTAGGTTGTAAAGACTTCTTTACCACCCTAGCGCAGAGAAATAGCTTTCAGACTTTTAAAACCAAAACTGTCTATGCTTCTTATTTGGTTCTTAAGTGCATACTGATTTGTTCTGTGTTCTTCAGTGGTTATGTGAGATCTGTTCAATGAGAACAGAAGCTCCTAGAGCTCTCTTCAGTGCCTAACAGAAGGTGTTTCACATAATAAAGACTGTTAATACTTGCTGGTGGAAATGATACTGTGTAGTGTTAGATCAAATGCTCAGACTTCCACTTTGTATCTATGGGCAGCCACAACTTGAGAGCCCAAAATAGTCATATCAGAAGCCATAGTTGGAGAAATCTGAAGGTGGAGTTAGACCTGGAAATAGATGTAAATGAAAACCAGAATAAGGTAATGTCTAACAGCAAATTACTTCCAAGATCCTCTCAGCATAGACATTTGTCTTTGAAATGTTGGAGGAAATGTTTGCTCTCAACTCATTCATTTTTTTTTTTGTCAGAAGAGATGGATGATGCTGCCTTTTCCAACTCAAAAGCCCTTTCATGATGGTTCAGAAAAGTACCACAAAAAGGAATCAGAGTCTGAGGTGAAAGTCAGTGAACCAGTGCCAAGGTTCCAGGATTAAAGTTTACAACTGGTGGGTGAAAGGAACCAGAACACAAAATGAGTTAGATCAGGGACATCAGAACTAGAAGTCGTGGAATTCCCCAATTGCAAACAAAAGTTTCAGAGAATGGTATCCAAGCCTAAAGCTGAAGGTTAAGCTAGGAGGCACAAGGAGTCCAATAGCTGAGTCAAATATCCAGTTTTGAAGTAGCTGTTATGTCACAAAAATAATGGCAGAGGGGATCAAAGTGGGACCACCTAGAAACTACTATTGAATCATATGTTCTGGTTTTGTTGGCTTTCAAAACCTTTGGTCTCTTTTTTTGGTTCAATAAGGTTAGCCTCTTAGAATGAATATGAACCAGGCACACATTCTAGGGGGAACATTGCCATTAATGATGCTCTTTCTCTAAAAGTGTCAAAAGTCATGTTCTCCCAAGGGTATACCAGCACATCATATCTATGGGACACATGATAGGATTATCTGAGGGAAAAGACATGGAATCATCAAAAGAAATTTTAGTATGTGGTTAAATGGGTCACCAATTAGGGTAGGGATCCACCTTGCTAGGATTTTTACTGTGAAACCTTAGGCTTGGCTTTTAACCATGACTAGTGGCAGGGAGTTATCTGTGCCATGTTGCAAGTTTTAGTTACCTCTACTGATGTATCTCCCTATTTGATTAGAAACCCCTCAAGGGGAAGTATGCAATCTTATATAAACTTTATATTTCCCCTAGGATCTAGTACAGGTTTCATAGGCAATAGTACAAACCATCTGTTACACTGGATTATATTCCTTTTCTAGGTTCCTTCTGAAGTTGTTATAAAGAGCCTTGGACTTTAAAATGCTAAATAAACCAAGGAAACACCAAGATCAGGAAACCAGCAGTGATGAAGTGGATAGGAAAGTCTGGTTGGTCTTTCCAAAATACTGAACTTACATCCCTAAGGAACTGCTCAGTCCTTCCTTCTTGTCAACAGTCTGTCGACAACATTTATTAGTCCTGTATTCTGTGATATTACTTCTCAGGGGTATGGAAATAATGCCACACTTTTTTTTTCCATGGAAGTGTGAAGTGAGTCACAGTAGGGAGAAGGGAAATTGTACCAATGTACGACCTTTAGATCAACAAAATCCTAGGAAATCTATTAAATAAGGACTGTTCCAACAATGGCAAAGAGATGAACATCACTAAGTAATAAATAGGATAGGGATTGAGCCTGTGATTTCAATGTTATATAGAGGTCCCAAGGGAGGAAAGTAATCTCTATCAATGCAAATCAACACCTTCTCTTCAACTCATCATCTTAGAGATTACTTAGAGCCCTGAGAAGTTAAATGACTTGCTCAAATCACACACTCGTTATAGATCAAAAGCAGAATTTGATCCCTGGTCTTAACTCTGAGATATTTTCTCCATCTACTTGACTTATCAATTAAATAGAACACCATAAAATTCAGTTGATTATATACAGATGATGGTAAGTAAGAAAGGCTTAATAGGCAGTTCTTAGTATTTAGAGTCAGGAAGACCCAAGTTCAAGTCCTGCTTCAGAAACTGACTATATCATCCATATCTAGGCAATTGGGTAGTGCAGTGGATAAGGGTGCCAGACCTGGAGTTAAGAAGATCTGAGTTAAAATCAAGTCTCAGACCCTAGCTATGTGACCTTGGGCAAGTCACTTAACCCTATTTATCTCAGTTCCTTCATCTGTAAAATGAGTTGGAGAAGGAAATGGCAAATCACTCTAGCATCTTTGCCAAGAAAACCCCAAAAGGGGTTGCAAAGAGTCAAACAAAACTGATCAACAGCAATATAGGACCCATGGCATTTCACTCCCATTGTTTCAGTTTATACATTTATAAAATGTGGGTAACAGTAGTACCCATTACAGGGCTGTTGTGAGAATGAAATGAGCTCATGTCCATATGGTACTCTGCAAAGCTGAAAGAGCTATATAAATGAGATTTATAGTTATTATAGTAGCTGTGTGATGCTGGTCAAGTAACTTAACCTCTCAGTATGTCAAGCAACTCTCTCAGACTATAAATTATAGAGAAGTTGCTGATGTACATGGGTGAAGGGGAGTTTCCACCATGGGAGTTCACAGAATCTATGAAATCATAGATCCAACCATGCCACTATATACAATTGCTGCCTGTTCATGAAATGTAGGCAGCAGCTATTGACTTCCAATTCAATTCTACTCAGTTCCTGGAGGTGGAGGAAGTCCCACTATCACGTTAGCAAGAGAGAAAGGGTCATGCTCCATGCTCCACTGAGAACAGTCACATGCAGAGTCTACGCTGTGGAAAGTGATTTGCTGCTTAGCACTTTCCTTGTATTCCATGGGCGGCAAACCAAGAAGTAAGTATGGTTCAGTAGTATAGAAAGCAAAAAGAGCACCCTGGGACTGGAAGTTACCTTAATCTCCTGCATGTTAGTCAGTTCCAAAGTCAACAAACATTGCTGAGCTCTCAAAGGGTGCCCAGCACCGAAAGGACTAGAGCTTGAGCTACTCATGTTTTCCAAGGATGTTTTCCTTTGCTCACATAGAAAAGCTTCTCCAAACACAAATTCACATGAAATCTTAACCAAAAGGTAACAGAAAGGAGAGAAAGAACTTATTTTCTTTGGGGCCCCTTTTCCTGAGCACATTTATGTGAGGGACAACCTTATTAATAAACCATATCCAAGATGGAAAGAGACCATAGTACAAATTGCAATAGCCCTCAACTGTCGCACAACTTTGAGTAAGAATCACTTCTCTAATTTAGAAGTTACTTCCTGTCCTATGTATTCCTTTTATTTTTCTTTCCAATTAACTAAATCTTGGTAAATACCTTCACTGAGATGGAAGGTAAAGCACCTTATTCATCTAATAAGCCAGAATCAGCTTGACTGGCAGTTTCAACTTTGTACAAAAGGTTAAGATGTGACTTTACCACTAATTTCTTCATAGTGTCAACTGAGTAGCACGTACTTAGAAAATCTGAAGTGTGAGGGGAGCTGCCTTGAAGATGGTAAGCACAAAACTTCACCTTCCCCACATTAGAAATATTAGCCAATTTTAAATTATCTTTTTTTTTTACTTTTATTTGGTACATATTTCAAGGAATGTGTTTTTATTTGTGACTCAGTGGCATTTTTCTCAGTGTCCAAATTGTACATAAAGATTAATGAACATAACCATATAATCCTAGGATTTTTGAGCTTAAACTTTTTAATTGTATCTCCTTATTGTAAAGATGGGGAAACCCATAGAAACTAAATGACCTACTCAGGGTCATGTAGTCATTTAATATCTTGAAGTTCTTCATTGCTGAGACAGATATTAGCATAAACTTTAATTAGTTCAAATTGTTCCTGTTGTTCAAAATGTGCTTATTCTTGATAGATGAAAATAAGTTTGCTAATGTAAAGCAAGAGTAAACAAAAATTTAGAGGGTGAATGTTGAGTCTACTCAA
Source organism: Monodelphis domestica (assembly GCF_027887165.1). NCBI lineage: Eukaryota > Metazoa > Chordata > Mammalia > Didelphimorphia > Didelphidae > Monodelphis > Monodelphis domestica. The sequence continues at coordinate 431,226,393 of NC_077229.1, forward strand.
AATGGTTTCCAGCCTCTCAACTCAATTTAGTCACACTCATTTTCATGTCAACTATTTTCTAATTTAAGCACCTATAGCAAAGGTTCTGCCTGGCAACACTTGATAAATTGTATGTATTTTTAAGTAATATAGCTAAAATTCTTTAAGCATCTTTCAATTATTTCATTTCTCATGAATTTAGAATCCTATTTGAATTATTTTTAAGTACTTAGGTTTTATTTTTTTTTTCAAATTCTTTAGAGCAACTGAATCAGGTGTTTTACTATACTTTAATGAATTAATGAATCCATGCTTTCACCAAAATGGGTACTCCTTTCAATAGTAGATTATAATGTATCTATGACTGTTCATTTGATATGACTTTCACCCATGTCCTTTCATAATTTCTCCATTGGGGGTATACCAATAGGCTGAAAAATCTATTTGGTTTTCATTTGAAGATGTATCATTTCAACTTCACCCTTCAATGACTCTGAGAACACTGAATTTGAATAAATTTTCACATACTCTACAACTGCCTTTTATGACAACTCAAAAAGTTCAGACATTTTGAAATATTGATAGAAACTCTACCCTATGAAATTCATTTGTACAAGAATTACCTATTGCATGTGCACTATATGTATAGTATTGGAGGGGATATGAAGAAGTAGAGGACAGGGTCCTTTCCTAGGGGGAAGGTCCCCATTCCAGTTGGGAAGTGTACTTTTAATTGTATATTGAATCATAAAATGTTATCACTGAAAGTGGCCTAAGAGATCATTTAATTCAATCCTCTCAATTAACAAATAAAACTGAGATATTTGATGAATGAAAATAATAATAGCTAGCATGTATATAGCACTTCTAGATTTGCAAAGTTTTATACATGTTATCTCATTTGATCTTCACAAAATCTTGTGAAATAGTTACTCTCATTATCCTCATTTTATAGATGGGGAAACTGAGATTGAGGGAATTTAAAATGAATTACCCAGAGTCAAATAGATGGTAGGTTTTTGAGGAGAAATTTGATCTAAGATTTTCTTGACTCCAACTCACTGGCCATGCTGGCCACACCATCTAGCTGCTTCTAGTTGGTAGAATCTTGAGAAAGACAATATTGTGATATTAAGGGGGACTGGAAATACTTTTTGAAGAAGGTGTGATTTTATCTGAGACTTGAAGAAATCCAGGTAGTTTAGGAAGCAGAGATGAGGATGGAGTGCCAGACATGGAGTAGGGGTAATAAAAATCTATCATTGAGAGATGTAGCAGTAATAGTAAGGAGGCTAATGTCAATTGTCTTTAGAGTAGGTGGAGAAGTGTAAAGTAAAAGAAATCTGAAAAAGATAGCCATTAAGGGCTTTAAAAGTCCATTAGAAGATTTTATATTCAGTTCTAAAGGTAATAAGGAGGTACTGGAGTTTGGAATAGAGGCTTATGATATGATGAAAACTGTGCTTCAGGAAGGTGACTGTGATAGCTGAATGAAGGAGAGTTCAAAGGATGTGTGTAAAGTAGGAGATGTTAATTGGATATACAAATGGAGAAGTCTAGTAATCAGTTGATAAAGCTGGACTAGGGTTCATGAAAGAACTCTTAGTCATCCAAGCAGTTGACAGCATGGAAGCTGATGAAATTAATGAGATAAAATTTAGAATGAGAAAAAAAGAGGATCCAGGTACAGCCTGGGTGTTACCAGTGCTTAGCTGGTGGTTGAAGGATGATGGTATGGAAAAGGAGACTGAAAATTCATAGTCATGTATGAAGAAAAAGCAAAAGAGAAATGAATTTAAGAAGCCAAGGGAAGAACTAGATGATGGTGCAAAAATGATCAGTCCAAAAGTAGTATTGAGAAACTAGAAGTATATCTACTCCTGGCCCAATAGGTTGGGTTTTGTGGGGGAAGAGGAGAGATGGAAGAAGCAGAATTAAAAAGGAACATCCAATACCAGAAAAATGCCAAGGATATTGTGACTTCCAGAGAGTCAGATTTCCATTGGTACCAAGTTATGAAAAGAACGTGAAATTAACAATCTAGGTTGAAGGAGAGATTATGAACAATAAATTGGCCTTGAAAGAACCCTGAGAAATAGGAGGATAAAGGAGGATATAGAATGTAGAGGAGTAGGGCTGAGATGCTTTAATACTCACATTTGCTTCTATATCTGCTCAAAAGCTTAGATGGCTTTGGATCTCTTTCAATTCAGATTCTCATTGACTTGTAGGTCCTCAGACTTAGATTATTATTAATTTTAAAAGGTCATTTATTAATTTAAAAGGTCATTGGTACATAATACACAGTAAGTAATCTAGTGTTTAAGAAACCCAAAGATCCAAGCTTTGGTGGCAAATGTTCACAATTGGAAAAAAAAACTGTGAAACAGTTTGACAGAAACAAGATATAGACCAACAAATTCCCCTGGATATCAAGATAATGTCAAAATGGGTACTTATCATAAGCAAATTAAGGAAGCATGAACAAATTTACCTCCCACCTTTATTGATAAGGGAAGAATTTATGACCAAACAAGAAACAGAGAGCATTATGAGGAATAAAATAAAGATAAGCAAAACTGCTGCAACCAAATAGATAATTTTTGTAAAGAAAACCACTACAAGGAAAGTAGGAAATGAAGGGGGGAATTTATATACCAAATTTCTCTGATTATGTCCTTATATATAGGGAACTGAATCAAATATATAAAAATAAGAGCTAGTCTACAATTGATAAATGGTCAAAGGATATGAATAAAAAAAATCAAAGCTATCTATAGTCACATGAAGAAATGCTCTAAATCACTATTGATTAGAGAAATGTAAATTAAAACAATCTGTAGTACTATCTTACCTATCAAATAGGCTAACAAGACAGAAAAGGAAAATGAAAAATTCTGGAGGGGATATGGAAAAATTGGCTCACTAATATTCTGTTGGTGGAGTTGTGAACTGGTCTCCACCATTCTGGAAAACAATATGGAACTATACCTAAAGGGTTATAAAACTGCAATATCACTACTAGGTTTGTATTCCAAAGAGACCAAAGAAAAAGCAAGAGAATCAGTATGCACAAAATATTAAGAGCAGTTCTTTTTGTGGCATATAAGAATTGAAATGAGATGCCCATTAGTTAGGAAGTAGCTGAACAAATTATATATGTGATTATAATGGAATTATATTATGCTATAAGAAATGGCAAAGGGAATAGACTCTTTTACCTTCTTTGTATTTTCTAATCATAGTATAGTTCCTGGAACATAGAAAACCTATAATGGTTTTCTTATTGTTTCAAAGGTAAAAAAAATTAAATCAATAAATAAAGTGCCCAAACTTTATCACACTTTATTAGGAATTCCCTAGTTTAAAAATTGTTTTGTTTGTCCTTCATTTTTGAGGAGGACTTGCTCATGAATTGGATTTAAGAGAAGCAGAGTTGCAAAAAGTTGTTAGCCTTAGTCTCTTCCAGAGTCATCAAAGTCCAGTGGCAAGAAAAAGGTCAGGATGACTGGCGAGGGCCTGGGATGCACTGGATGATGTTGGCTCCTTCAATGTCTGACCAAGCACCAAGTACCCTGCAGCACTTGCTTGAGTCACCTTCATAGCCATTGCAACAAATTGTTCTCAATTATCCATTTCACCAGGAAAAATCTTCATATTGGGGTAGAAACCCTGCTAATTCACCAGTGTGTTTGAGGCTTGTTTACCCATAACTTTGTTTAGCCCATCTACTAAGATGGTCTACCAGGGTGTGGCTGCTTCTCATGCTACAGTTTCTTGAAGCCACAAGTGAGAGTTGAGTGCCAGGTGGACATCAAAGATGAATGAGCAGCCCTGATGCTAATCTCCTTGAACATTCATACACCCATACTAATAACTTGTATTGTTTTCTTCTAGAATATAAGGATATATATATCCTATATATATATATAATAAATATAAAGGATATATAAATATCCTTTTTGAGGATAGGAGCACTACTTTTGTACCCTAATTGTCTAGCACAAAGCAAATGACATAGTAAATATTTTAAAATGCTTATTGAATTTAATTAAAATGGTCAGAAACATTTGAATTAAAATGTATTTTGCAGACACAGGCATTTGTCTCAGATCATTAAATAAACTATTATTTTCAAGTTAAACAACATATGCCACTCTGCTGAATATTCTACCTCCCTACCTAACCCTAACCCTATAAACAGCAGGGTTTTACTTATGTTGAACAGCAGCATCATTTATTTCTATGGTCTGTCTTACCTATATGACATATATATGTCAACAAGGATTGTCTAAATGCTGCTTGCAGAAAACCATGGATAGATACCTGTAAACTTGCCAACCCTTTTCCAAGAAAATCTTTGATTCCAGCCTGGAGTGTAGTAGGAGATGAACCACATTGTTAACCTGTTTGTTCTCTTCTGAGAGAGAGTACCAGACTAGAATTGCATCTATTTGCCCCTCTAATTAATGCTGATCTAAGGATATGGCTTTAAGTTCACATCATTTTCTAATCTACTATCTCTCTCTCTTTATTAAATTTTTATTTGGTCATTTCCAAACATTACTCATTGGAAACAAAGATCATTTTCTTTTCTTCCCTCTCCCCCCCCCCCCCACCTCTCCCACAGCCGATGTGCAATTTCACTGGGTATCACATGTGTTCTTGATTCAAACCCATTTCCATGTTGTTGGTATTTGCATTAGAGTGTTCATTCAGAGTCTCTCCTCAGTCATATCCCCTCCACCCCTGTAGTCAAGCAGTTGCTTTTCCTCGGTGTTTTTACTCCCACAGTTTATCCTCTGCTTGTGGATAGTGTTTTTTAGATCCCTGCAGATTGTTCAGGGACATTGCATTGACATTAATGGAGAAGTCCATTACCTTCGATTGTACCACAGTGTATCAGTCTCTGTGTACAATGTTTTCCTGGTTCTGCTCCTTTAGCTCTGCATCACTTCCTGGAGGTTGTTCCAGTCTCCATGGAATTCCTCCACTTTATTATTCCTTTTAGCACAATAGTATTCCATCACCAACAGATACCATAATTTGTTCAGCCATTCCCCAATTGAAGGGCATCCCCTCATTTTCCAGTTTTTGGCCACCACAAAGAGTGCAGCTATGAATATTATTGTACAAGTCTTTTTCCTTATTATCTCTTTGGGGTACAAGCCCAGTAGTGCTATGGCTGGATCAAAGAGCAGACAGTCTTTTAGAAACCTTTGGGCATAGTTCCAAATTGTCCTCCAGAATGGTTAGATCAATTCATGACTCCACCAGCAATGAATTAATGTCCCCACTTTGCCAAACCCCCTCCAGCATTCATTACTTTGCATAGCTGTCATGTTAGCCAATCTGCTAGGTGTGAGGTGATACCTCAGAGTTGTTTTGATTTGCATCTCTCTGATTATAAGAGATGTAGAGCACTTTTTCATGTGCTTATTAATAGTTTTGATTTCTTTGGCTGAAAACTGCCTGTTCATGTCCCTTGCCCATTTATCAATTGGAGAATGGCTTTGTTTTTTGTACAATTGATTTAGCTCTTCGTAAATTTGAGTAATTAAACCTTTTTCAGAGGTTTTTATGAAGATTTTTCCCCAATTTGTTGCTACCCTTCTGATTTTAGTTACATTGGTTTTGTTTGTACAAAAACTTTTTAATTTGATATAGTCAAAAGTATTTATTTTACATTTTGTGACTCTTTCTAAGTCTTGCTTGGTTTTAAAACCTTTCCCTTCCCAAAGGTCTTAACAGGTATACTATTCTGTGTTCACCTAATTTACTTATACTTTCCTTCTTTATGTTCAAGTCATTCACCCATTCTGAATTTATTTTGGTGTAGGGTGTGAAATGTTGATCCAAACCTAATCTCTCCCACGCTGTCTTCCAATTTTCCCAGCAGTTTTTATCGAATAATGGATTTTTGTCCCAAAAGCTGGGGTCTTTGGGTTTGTCATAAACTGTCTTGCTGAGATCATTTACGCCAAGTCTATTCCACTGATCCTCCTTTCTGTCTCTTAGCCAGCACCAAATTGTTTTGATAACCACTGCTTTATAGTATAGTTTGAGATCTGGGACTGCAAGTCCTCCTTCCTTTGCATTTTTTTTTCATGATTTCCCTGGATATCCTTGATCTTTTGTTCTTCCAAATGAACTTAGTTATGGTTTTTTTCTAATTCAGTAAAGAATTTTTTTGGTAGTTCAATGGGTAGGGCACTAAATAAGTAAATTAATTTGGGTAGGATTGTCATTTTTATTATGTTAGCTCGTCCTACCCATGAGCAATCAATGTTTTTCCAATTGTTTAGATCTAGTTTTAGCTGTGTGGAAAGTGTTTTATAGTTGTGTTCATATAGTTCCTGTGTTTGTTTTGGCAGATAGATTTCCAAGTATTTTATATTGTCTAGGGTGATTTTAAATGGAATTTCTCTCTCTATTTCTTGCTGCTGAGATGTGTTGGAAATATATAGAAATGCTGATGACTTATGTGGGTTTATTTTATATCTTGCAACTTTACTAAAGTTGTTGATTATTTCAAGTAACTTTTTGGTTGATTCTCTAGGATTCCATAAGTAAACCATCATATCGTCTGCAAAGACTGATAGCTTGGTGTCCTCATTGCCAATTTTAATACATTCAATTTCTTTTTCTTCTCTAATTGCTACTGCTAGTGTTTCTAGTACAATATTAAATAATAGAGGTGATAATGGGCATCCTTGTTTGACTCCTGATCTTATTGGAAAGGCTTCTAGTTTATCCCCATTGCAGATGATGTTTGATGATGGTTTTAGATATATACTGTTTATTATTTTTAGGAAAGGCCCTTCTATTCCTATACTTTCTAGTGTTTTTAAAAGGAATGGGTGTTGTATTTTATCAAAGGCTTTTTCTGCATGTATTGAGATAATCATGTGATTTTTGTCAGTTTGCTTGTTAATATGGTCAATTATGTGGATGATTTTCCTAATATTGAACCATCCTTGCATTCCTGGTATGAATCCTGCCTGGTCATAGTGGATGACCCTTGTGATGACTTGCTGGAGTCTTTTTGCTAGTATCCTATTTAAGATTTTTGCGTCTATATTCATTAGGGAGATTGGTCTATAGTTTTCTTTCTCTGTTTTTGACCTGCTTGGCTTTAGGATCAGTACCATGTTTGTGTCGTATAATGAATTTGGCAGAACTCCTTCTTTGCTTATTCTGTCAAATAGTTTGTTTAATATTGGGATTAGTTGTTCTTTGAATGTTTGATAGAATTCATTTGTGAATCCATCTGGACCTGGGTTTTTTTTCTTAGAGAGTTCTTTGATGGCTTGTTCAATTTCTTTTTCTGAAATGGGGTTGTTAAGGTAATGTATTTCTTCCTCTTTTAGTCTAGGCAATTTATATTTTTGTAAGTATTCATCCATATCACCTAGATTGCCATTTTTGTTGCCATATAATTGGGCATAGTAGTTTTTAATGATTGCCTTAATTTCCTCTTCATTAAAGGTGAGGTCTCCTTTTTCATTTTGGATACTGTCAATTTGGTTTATTTCTTTCCTTTTTTTAATTAGACTGTCTAGTACTTTGTCTATTTTATTTGTTTTTTCAAAGTACCAGCTTCTAGTCTTATTTATTAAATCAATAGTTTTTAACTTTCAATTTTATTAATTTCTCCTTTGAGTTTTAGGATCTCTAATTTAGTCTTCATCTGAGGATTTTTAATTTGTTTGCTTTCTAATTTTTTAATTTGCATGCCCAATTCATTGACCTCTGCCCTTCTTAATTTGTTTATTTATGAACTCAAGGATATAAATTTCCCCCTGAGTACTGCTTTAGCTGCATCCCATAGGTTTTGAAAGGATGTCTCACCATTGTCATTTTCTTCAATGAAGTTATTGCTTCTATGATTTGTTCTTTAACTAACTGGTTTTGGAGAATCATATTGTTTAATTTCCAATTAATTTTTGATTTACCTCTCCATGTTCCCTTACTAATTATTATTTTAATTGCATTGTGATCTGAGAAAGTTGCATTTATTATTTCTGCTCTTTTGCACTTGTTTACAATGTTTTTATGCCCTAATAAATGGTCAATTTTTGTGAATGTACCATGTACTGCAGAAAAGAAGGTATATTCATTTTTGTCCCTATTTTTTTTCTCTACATGTCTACTAACTCTAATTTTTCTAAGATTTCATTCACTTCTCTTACCTTTTTCTTATTTATTTTTTGGTTTGATTTATCTAGTTTGGATAGGGGAAGGTTCATATCATCCACTAGTATAGTTTTTCTATCTATTTCATCCTTGAGCTCCTCTAGTTTCTCCTTTAAAAATTTGAATGCTCTGCCATTTGGTGCATACATATTGAGTACAGATATTTCCTTACTGTCTATACTGCCTTTTATCAGGATGTAATTACCTTCCCTATCTCTTTTAACTAGATTTATTTTTACTTTGGCTTTGTCGGATATCATGATTGCGACTCCTACCTTCTTTTTGTCAGTTGATGCCCAATAGATTTGGCTCCACCCTCTTACTTTCACCCTATGTGTGTCTACCTTTCTCATATGTGTTTCTTGTAGACAGCATATGGTAGGGTTTTGGACTCTAGTTCACTCTATTATTTGCTTTCGTTTTATGGGTGAGTTCATTCCATTCACATTCAGAGTTATGATTACTAGCTGTATATTTCCCAGCATTTTGATTTCTGCTCCTTTTCCTGCCTTTTCTTCTTGCACTATTTCCTTCTACACCAATGTTTGCTTTTGAACAGTCCACCTTGTTCCCACCCTTATTTTACTTCCCTTTCTACTCCCCTCCCTATTTATCCCCCCCTTATTTTCCCTATAGTCTTTCTAAAATTAACCCCCCGCTCCCTCCCTCTCTTGTACTGCTTCCCTCCCTACCAGACCATTTGTTACCCTTCTACTCCCCTATAAGGTGCAAATCTATTCTCTGCCCCCAATGGATTGGATTGTTTTTCCCTCTTTGAGTCACTTTCAAATCACGTAAAAGTTGAGTATTTCCTGTCTCTGACCTCTTTATCCTTCCAGTGTATTGATGTTCTCCCCCCTCCCACCATGAGCTTCTTTATGACATATAAATTTACCCCCATTTGTTTCTTTTCCCATTTCCCATTTTAAGCTCTAGTTATATATATATATATGCATACTTATATGTATGTATTTTTGCATGCATATATCTATATATCTATTTATGTCTTGTCCTTTCATCCTATACAGTTTGTTGCTGTTCCCTCTAAGTATACTTCTTTTTGCTGCCCAGGTAATAACAACAGTTTTTAAGAGTTACCAATGACCTCTTTTCTTATAGGGATACATATTATTTTAACTTATTGAGTCTCTTAAAAAATTTTTTTTTGTTTTTATTTTTTCCCCTCTTTTTTAATTACCTTTTGATGATTCTCTTGAGTTCTGTGCTTGGACATCAAATTTTCTGTTCAGGTCTGGTCTTTTCTTTACAAATTCTTGGAATTCTTCTATTTTGTTGAATGACCATACTTTCCCCTGTAAGAATATAGTCAGTTTTGCTGGGTAGTTGATTCTTGGTTGTAGACCTAGTTCCCTTGCTTTCTGGAATATTGTATTCCATGCCTTTCTTTTTTTCAGTGTGGATGCAGCCAGATCCTGAGTTAACCTCACTGTGGTTCCTTGGTATCTGAATGACTTCTTCTTGGCAGCTTGTAATATCTTTTCTTTCATCTGATTGTTTTTGAATTTGGCTATAACATTCCTGGGTGTTGTCAGTTGGGGATTAAGTACAGGAGGTGATCTGTGGATTCTATCAATCTCCACTTTTCCCTCTTGTTCAAGGATTTTGGGGCAGTTTTCTTTAATAATTTCCTGTAATATAATGTCCAGGCTTTTTCTTTTGTCATGGTCTTCTGGTAGGCCAATAATTCTTAAATTGTCTCTCTTTGAATGATTTTCTAAATCCTCTGTTTTGTGAATGAGATGCTTCATATTTTCCTCAATTTTTTAATTCTTTTGGTTTTGTTTTATAGAGTCCTGCTGCCTTGTGAAGTTGCTCGATTCTAATTGTTGTATTCTGTTTCTTAAAGACTGGATTTCATCCTTAGTTTTTTGGTCATCCTTTTCCTTTTGGTCAGATTTTCTTTGGAGGTCATCTTTCATCTTCTTCACCTCATCTTTCATCTCCTTTGACTCATCTTTCATCTCCTTTGCCTCATTTTCCAGCTGGTTGATTTTGGCTTTCAAGACACTATTTTCTGTTTCTAGATGACTTATCTTAGTTTTTAAGTTCTTTTCCCAATTGTCTTCAGCCTCTCTTAATTGTGTTTTGAATTGCATTTTGAGTTCTTCCAAAGCCTTTATCCAATTCGCTGGGATTTCTGATTTTTCCTTTGCTGATCCCTCCCCCTCTGTTTCATTTGCTCTTTGCTCATTACCTGTACAGAAGCTGTCTATTGTAATTTCTTTCTTCTTTTTCTGTTGTTTGCTCAAGTTTACCCCTTCTTTGCTCCCCGTATTTGACTGTGCTCTTGCTCCTCTCATTTTGTTTTGGTTTTGGGGCTGTCAGTCTCCCCTCTTGGAGCTTTGTCAGATCTCTTGGTACAGTCTCTAGGGGAGTAATGTTAGCTTCCCTGTTCTCTGGAGGCTTTTGATTGGATTGAGTTCAGGTGGGTTGGGCTGTATGTGGTATGAAGCTCTGAGGCTCTGAAGACTCCTGGAAGGCTGGGCCGCCCAGGCTCTCTCCAGTTCTCTCCAGCTGCTTCTCAGCTATTTGCAAGTGCCTTTGCCTGCCTCCTTGAACTCTGAGGAGTTCTGATTGAATTGGGTTCAGCTGGATTGATCTGGTTGTGCCCCGAGGCAAAGGTGAGGCTGGAGCCCAAAGGAGCAACCCAGCCATGGCCCCATCTCTCCCTGGCTTCCTCCCTGCTGTCCAAGCTGGATGCTCCAAGCCTGGTGCCCCGCTGCTCACAAGGTAGACCCTCCAAACCAGCACCTTTGCCCGCTCAGAGGTTCCCGCTGTTGCGGGCTCAGCTCTCTGGGTTGTGGGGGAGAGGTCCTGGGACCTACCCTCTGCCTTCCCCTTAGCCCTGAGTATTTTCGGATTCTGGCTTTTGGGGGGGGTGTACCTTTTGATTTGAGTCCAGAAGGAGGGTTCCCTGCTTCTGTCCTGTTGTTCGGCTTGGATTTCGGTGCCCTAGGAGCATTCAGTCTGTATCGGTAAGGAAGGGTCTTCCACGAGGTCTAAACTTTTGCTGCTTGCTAAGCCGCCATCTTGACTCCGCCCCCCCAATCTACTATCTCTTAAAGGGAGAGAGTACCCCCAAGCTGACTCCTACTGACTTGCCCCCTTTCCCCAAAGCAAGTCAAATACATCCACAGATCCACACATACAACATTACAAATAATTAATAGCAAGTAAATCTATTTATCCAAGTAAATGTTAACTGACAGTGAAGTCAATAGATTAGAATATACCAGAAGATACATGAAAATTAATGAGCTCTTCACATGAGAATGAGCTGAATCTCACTCAACCAAGAAAGAATCCCTGATTTTACTCAAAAGGAAATTCTCCAAATTCCTTAAGGAGAAATCAAGGATATATTGAGGCTCTAGCTTCCTCATATATGTCTGTGGGAGCATCTTTCTCTTTCTACTCCTGGAGCTGGTCCCATGGACAGTCTGGAACCACAAATGTCCTCTCCTGAAGTAACAAAAAAGAATTTCTTTCCTCTTCAAAGCACTCATGTCGTCTGTCCTTGTCACAGACATATAACACTGAGTCATCATTCTCTCTATCAGTGAGGAGAATATTATGAAGAATATTTCAGGCTTGAAACCTGGGTTATACATTCATTCATCTATTCATTTAACTGAGCCTTTATTTAGCATCTACTATATATAGTCCAAGACACTGGTGCTTGTTGCTAGAGATGAAAGGAAAGCAACAATGCATGAAGATTTTCTTCTTCAACTGTAACAAGTTCATTGTTTTGCAAACTGAAAACAGGCATGACTAAAGTGGTCTGGGAGGTATTCTTTTAGTTACAACACAGTCATAATCATTATCTAAGCCACAAAACTTTATGGACCAGAGGTTGAAAAATGTTTAAGACGTAGTCTTAGAGACTGAAATAGGATGTCACATATCCTCCATCTCCTTCTCCCTGTACTCCATCCTTTACTCAAATCCCCATCCCTATTCCCCTATAGATTCTCTGAGTTTAAGCATTTTTAAGTGTTCTTTTCCTGTGCAGAGATGATGTGCAGAGGGGTTCAAAAGAGAGTCTATTAAATATCTACATTTGCCAGGGCATAGACACCATAGGTACTAAAAGAAAGTTAAAGACAATTTCCTTAACATGATAACCCTCCAAAGGGAAAATGTATCTATCTAATAAGGGCACAATATGAATTCAAATGAATCTTTAGTGCTAGCATCAGCAGCAAACCAGTTTGGGAGATCTTTAAGAGGATGGACTTCCTGGTACCCCTCAACTCACACCAAAGGGTCTTCTGATCTGAATTCATTTCTCCCAGTGTTCCTATTGGATGCAGTTTATACTTTCCCAAAGTCCAGCAGTAGCAAGAATTCAGATTTTCTATTTCTCACTTATGGCTTCTCTGTGGCTTGGAACTTAATGCCTCTTTCTTCATTCTTCCCTATATCTTTCCTTATGACCTCCCACCAGCCTCTCTACTTTTCTCTGTTTCTCTCTGTCTATTTCCTTATTTTTTTCTTATGTTTCTTCTCTTCCATCTCAAGGCAATTTCTAGTCTAAGTTAGTTTTGCCTGGTCTTTCCTTTTCCTAGTTCAGGTTGTTATGCTGAAAGAATTCAGATGGAAGCATAGTAACTAAAATAGATTTAACAGATTCAAGAAAGGATTTTTAAGGTAAGAGAAGAAATTTGTAAAGTTTGAACAGTCCAAAAGAATACAGAAGCAACTAGGTAGCTCAGTGGGTAGAGTGCTGGAGAACAGGACATCTCTGTCAAATCTAATTCATCTACTTACTGACTATGTGACTCTAGAGAAGTCATTTGACTTTTGTATGCCTCTGTTTCCTCATCAATAAAATGGGGAAATAATAGCATATATTTCCCTGAGTTGTTGTGAGGGCAACATGAATAAATATTTGTAAGGTGCTTTGAAAATCTTAAAGAAGTATTGTGTAAATGCTAGTTTAACATTATTATGGTGACATAAATAAATAGGCATTTGGATATGATAATCACTAATTTAGAGGAATACCCAAATGAAAACTTTCTTTGATCAGTTCTAGCAATCTTGTGTGTAGAGAGGGTATTTGGAGAATTTGTATATCATGATATCTATCTACTAAGAACAATTTAAAAAATGGACTTCTTTCCAATTGCTTTCCTAGATTGGTTATGCTGATTTTACTAACTTGTTAAATACCAGTTAGTTTTTCTAGTACAAATGTAAATTCTTTTCTTTAGTGAGTCCCTGAATGGAGAGAGAACTATAAGGCCCCCATTTTAGAAGTGAGGAAAGGTAGTGGAAAGACTCATTTGTATTATTTAACTTCAGAAAATTTCTGATGTCTTCCCCCACAGTGTTCAAACTAGATCCTTGGATCAATTAATGGTCTTTCGTCTGTTATAAATATTTCCTGCCATAACAGATATCTTAAAAATAAGAATAACTTGACTTAAAACTTGATTACTCTGAACAAGTTGTCATTTTACTCGGTTCTGATACAGGCAAGTTCCAGTTTTTTAGGCAATCACTATGCTATTTTGTTTATATTGGTGTTGGGAAAGCATCAACTAATAGCAAAAATGGTCTCCAAGGGTCACTCATTTTTCGGTAGGTGAGCTGTTTCCCGATCAGTTCTCTGGAAGTCATTTTGCTTCAAGCAAGAAGTAAATATTATCACTTAGATTCCTTACAGCTCTTAAAGCTGTACTTCTCTGAGAGGATCTCTGAGACTTAATGCTTTTATTATTATAGGCACTACCTAGCATTGTTCTTTGTGTTAGTAAGAGTTGTTATAATAGGGAGAGATGGAGATCAGTCTTAGCTGATTATGTTGCAAGACCTTTCTGAAAAGGAGTTGGGTGTATAGGAAAGTGGACCCAATGGATTTTCAAAAGGAATAAATGCAAATGGATCTTGATACTGAGGGGTGCCTAGGTGACACAGTGGATAGAGGGCTAGATCTGGAGGCAGGAAGACTCACCTCCCTGAGCTTAAATCTGACTTCAGACATTAACTAACTTTGTGATCCTGGGCAAGTCACTTAACCCTGTTTTGCCTCAGTTTCTTCATTTTCAAATGAACTGGAAGAGGAAATGGCAAACACTCATATATTTTTGCCAAGAAAACCCAAATGGGGTCACAAAGTCAGACACAACCAAAAACAACTAAACAATAACAGCAAATCTTGATACTGAAGTCCAGAGACAGGACAGAATATTGCCTTAAAAAAGGCTGCAAACAAAAAACAATAGATAGACTCTACTTACTGTAGATGTCTTCCTTTGAAAAGTGGTACGTTGGTCCAAGTTTTTGTAAATCAACTCATAGTTGGTATTCTTCAGAGCATTTCACTACTTAAAGGAATCTTGTGTCGAATATCTTTGTAAAGCAAAAATCCTTTCGTAAAGAGAATTGACTCACTCCAATTTATCTTTTGTGCAAATAGTTTTCATGTGTTGAGTTTGCTAAAGCAAGGTCTGCCTATAATTTAAAATAGTGTACTGGTCTTGAAATACAAAGTATAAATATTTGGGACATTTCCCCCTTGGGGGGAGGTGGAGAAAATAGTTATGCAATAGGGTCCAATGTCTCTAGAGTTAAATGTTTTACAATTCTAATTCTATATTTAGGTACTTTTACTTCTGTACTCATAGCAAGAGATGATAGCATTGAGACAGGGCAGAGTGTACACCTTAAGAGAGCATCCCCATTGGCCTTTTCTCAGCCACTCAGAGAGCATCCAAGAATGCTCTCCCAGGATACATTGTTCTCTCCAGGCTGCTTAATTCAGGCATATGTGTGACAACTAATTTTAAAAATGGGTATGTTTGCTTCTTTTTCAGAATACTCTTCTCTTAAGAAATATTACTTAAAGAATCTTTTTGTGTATGATTTGTTTCTTGCAGTGAATTAGCTTTTGAAGGCTTATCTAGTGGTGTAAAAAGTAACTATGGAGGATGGCTACAAAAATACATATGCCGTATCAAACTCCACACAGCCTTCCAAAGTCTGAGAGTCTTTTCATTTGCAACTTGATAATCTTGGTCAGGCAGGCAGCATTCTCAGATATGAAGAAACCATGCCTGAACACCTTCATGAAAGGGCCAAAATTTAATTTTATTACAATCTTGTTTAACATGTTGAGAAAAAAATCTGAGCATTTCAGTTTGCGTCCAAAAGCCCAGTGATGAGGCATGTGGCACTTCTACTCACACACAGGAGTTCATGTCTTATATTTGTGCTCCTTGACAATCAGCAGAATATACTTGGGAGTTTCCAAGTACTTACTTTTTTGTGGAACACAAAGACACTCCCATGTATCAATATTTTCTTGCTCTGGGGTAGCAATTTTGTTCTCTGAAATCTCTTCCCCTCTTGTCCTGCTACCCAAACTTTTTTTTTGTTTTTATTTCAATTGCTATTTTAATAATGAGAAATTCAATAGGAAGAGTTAAGGAATTAGTTGCGAAAGGGAATCTGCAGGACAAAAAAAGAGAGTGATCTCACATGCAGAATAAAAGATAATGTCATATCCTGACCTAAAGAAATAGAATCCTTCTTTTTCCACCCCAAAACACACCCACCCCCAACAATAACAACAACTCTATTACATATGATTGTGTGAGTTATTTTATTTAAATCATAAGAAAGTAATATAACATCTCAGAGAACAAAATGTTTTTTGTTTTTGTTAAGAACAGCAACAATAATAACACATAGTAATAATAGCAAAAGTGAGGCTTCAAAAACATAATCTCATCCCCATTGTGCTTCCACTCCAAGGCTTCCAGCAAGTGTCCATAAGCAGATTTTCTGAACATCTATATGATAATCTCCTGAATATGTCCTCCATTCAGGGAGGCTGGTATCTCTTCACAGTATTGCAAAGGAGTGAGCACACATTAGCTGAGTTTCTTACACAGATTAGGGATTAGACCTGTGATTCTCCTGCCATAGGCTTTCCTAGCAAAGCGAATTTTCAGAGTTACAGAAATGGCAGTTATCACTGGCTTTGTTATTAGTAGTTCTAATGAAGACAAGAGTTGAAATTGGCATCCAGGAGAAACTAGCTTTGCCCTGTGTTTTGTTGGTATTTGCTGGAAAAGCTCCAAGAAATGGGCAGGGTTTTCCACCTATCTTAAAGACAACTTCAGGAAAGGTGTGTTTGAACAACAGTAGCTACAATGCCTCCCCCCACCCAGCCCCATATTATATGTTGCAAATTAAGCTATTGTTCATCAAAAATAGTGGTCATTTTCCACATTACTAACTCAGTTGTTGGATGTTAAATTAATTTCTTGAGAAGACCTTCCAGTAGTTTGTAATGAACTGAATCCACCTCTATTTGTAGAGACGAAATCATTCCTGAAACTGGTGAGAAAGTCTTTCTACCAGTGTAGGGCAGCACGAACTCTGGGACTTAAAAGCTAACTTAAAGGTTTTTTTCCAAGAGTCTTTCCCAGAGTCACCCAGCCAGTTAAGCAGATGCCTGACTCTCCATCCTCTGCAATGCTTATAAATCATAATTACTACAAAACATACTTTACACTATAAGGCAGTACATGAGTAGTAGTAAAAGAATAGTATTGGGGATAAAGACTAAGTAACAATTCTACAGCAGAAGAAAGGGCAGAAGGGAAGAAAGGAATGGGCAGAGTGATCAGAGAAGAAACAGGAGACTAGTGTCCCAGAAAACCAAGAAATGGAATTTCAGAAAGGGGGTGGGGTGGGACAGGAGTGTGAAAGGTTTCAGGGGGTAATGGGAAGTGGATATTGAAAAGAGTCACTGGATTTGATAACGAGTGGCCATTGATGTTCAGTTGCACTAAATGGGAGGGAGAGGAAACCAAATTATGGAGGAGCAAGCAGAGAATGGGCCACGAAGATAGCAAAACAACTGATGTGGACTGTTCCTTCATCCAAGAAGTCTGGCCTTTGTGAATGGAAAGAGAAATAGGTTTGGTAGCTAAAAAGGGCAGCAAGGCTAATATTTGAAGGCAGATGGAATAAACCAGTAGAAAGATACGTATGATTTCCATGCTTTGCATATAGCTGGTATTCATTAAATGCCTGTTAAAATTAATGGCAAAATGTCACAAAGAAGCAAGGCTGGGATAGCAGCAAGGTGACAGGGTTAGTCTTGGAAAGGAGAAAAGAGACCATGAAATCAGGGACTGGGTTAACAACTTATTTTTTCATCCTCATATCTTTCCTTCAGTGCCTTCACATAATAGATGTTCAGTAATGATCTGTTGATAGATTGATTGAATAGTGACAGATTCTGCTTAAAAGCCACATTCACGTGAGGAGCCAGACCGAGACACTCCATTTGGACGTTTTTGCTCATCTTCCTTCCAAACCTAAGCAAATGATAGCATGTTGAATACTAAACACTTGTGTTGGTAGATGTACTTTCAGTATGAATCTATCAATAACTGCCTAGTAACCAAGACCTAAGCAGATCATTATAAAAAAAGAGAGAATTAGAGACTGAAGAAAAGGTATCCTTAGGAGTGGTGAGCAGGAGTATAAATAAACAAAAGGATATGAAGGAATGGATCAATCAATCACAGCTGATATCTTACATAGTCTGAAGGGATATTATCTGTTGGGTGCAGCTGTGGAAAGGAAAGCTTAAGGTTCACACTTGATTTCCAGTTGTGACAAACACTTTCTCTAGTCTTTCTTTGTTTTTTGAAAAAAGTGTTTTTTCCCCATAAATTTATTATGCCAAAGGATTTATAAAATGCTTCACAAAGGAGCTGTGATTTGATTCAAGAATATTTAGGAATATTTGAATTATTAGTTTTAAAGGAAAAAACAATAATGATATTATAAAGGATAATGAGAGGTAACTGTGAATTAGGGAGTGCTATTATCCCCATTTACAGGTAAGGAAACCCAAAGAAATGAATAATAACTGGTATTTCTGTAGCACTTTGGCACAGTGGATAGAGAAAGGATTTAGATGTCTGGAGGACCTGAGTTCAAATCCTTCTAGAAACTCTTTGTGTGAACTTGGGCAACATGCTTATCCCTTCAGTGCCTGTAATTTGTTGAGCCTGTGTTGATACAGCTTGGTAGAGAAAGTTTCTTTGTGGGGAGTTCTTTACATGAATGAAAGTAAGGATCTGATTGAAAAAATGTATATATATATATATAATATGTATATTTTATATGCATAATATATATTTGTATATATAATATATACATGATGCAATAAATTATAATAGAAATATAATATATAAAAATAATAATATATTATACACATATGTATAATACACTCCTCAGATATCTAAATTTGATTAGAAGTGATGGTTGACATATTTTAGTCTAGTAGGTAAACTGACCTAACATTTCTTTAATATTGCTTCACAAATTATAAAAGACAGAGAGAGGAACAGAGAGAGGGAGAGAGGAAAGAGAGAGAGAGAGAGAGAGAGAGAGAGAGAGAGAGAGAGAGAGAGAGAGAGAGAGAGAGAGAGAGAGAGAGAGAGAGAGAGAGAGAGTTTCATCATGACCACACATCTCTAATCTTGTCTTGGCAAGGGCCCAGAACATTTTTTTTTTTTACATTCTATTGGCAACGAGTCCAGGAGCTAATGGAGACAGCACTACAACCACCCAAGAGAACAAGAGAGCTTCAAGACTAGGTACAGCCCCACTGAACACCTGCATGTCATCAGTGAGATCATTAAGCAAGCAGACAAGTAGAGCCTGCCATCATGTCTGCTTATTGTCAGCTCTGAAAAGGTATTGACAATGTTGAGACAGGCTGTCACTGGAAGAAGCAGGAGATTGAATCAACAAGCTACAGAACATGTACCTCAGTGGAACAAGTTCCTCTGAGTGTGACATCAAAACAAACGGTATCAAAATCATGGAATGCCTGTGAACGTGAGAAGATTCTTCTCATATTTTACTCATATGATGAGTTCAAACTACAAATCAGACAAGGAATTTCATTGTTTGGCTGCTGAAGGAATAGCAGTGTTGGGTTGGGTTAAATCTTGGAATGGCAGTGGGCTCAGTGTCTGTATTCCCAAAGTCTTCATCAGATTCTTCTCCCATAGCCCTACTCACTGACCAAATAAGCAAGACCAGAACACCCTTCTGAAGGGCAGATCCATCTATGGTCATTTAAAATGGAGTAAGCATTCCTAATTGTAAAGCACACATCAGGCAGTCAGGACAGGGGCAGGCTTTGCCCTGGGGATGATTACTCTGATTACCCTGGTTTATCTGAGGAAAAAAACAAGGTCCTAACTAACTCTGAGATTTTAGGATGGACACTCAATTTGATTCAATTCAACTCAATTCCATGCCATTCAGTTCAGTTCAGTTCAATGAACATTTATGTGCTTTCCAGTTAGGTGTTTAATAAATGTTTGTAGATTCCATTTGAAGCCTGGTGAATCTCAGACAGCACTTACAGAATCCCTTCTCCCAGTGATACATGATCATCCTATGTGGAGTTTCTTGGTCAGTCTGATTGGGGAATTCCAACTTCTTTTCCCATATATATGTGTATGCCCTACAAATGAACAGTAGTGCTATGACTTTTATGTTGCTGTTGTTCAGCTGTTTTTCAGTGCTTTTTGACTCTTTGTGACTCAACTTGGTTTTTTTCTTTTTCTTGGTAGAGTTCCCAGAATAATTTGCCATTTCCTTCTCCAGCACCCTTTACAGATGAGGAAACTGAGACAGAGTGAAATAAGTGATTGGCCCAGGGTCACACAGTTAGTAAATGTATGAGGCCAGATTTGAATTCAGGCAGATGAGTCTTCCTAACTTCCAGCCCAATGCTCTCTCCATTGAGCCTCTTAGCTGTTTGACTTTATATTTAGTTATTTGTGGGTATATTGCATCCCCCTGGTGTATGGGGGATTGTTGTATGGGATGTTCAGAGAGGTCTAGCACCTCTGGTAGAAGAGCTTGCTGAGTCCTTTTCAGTGCTACACATCCACCTTTGGAGTTTACCTTCACCCAACTCTCACTTGTGGCACCAGGAAGTTGTGGCATGAGCAGTGGCCATATCCTGGCAAAACCATCTTCACAGGTGGCCTAAACCAGGCTGAAGGTAATTAACAGTCCTGAAACTCATTAGTGAGTTAGGGGCTGGGTGTCTACCCTAAGCCTATGAAGATGTCTCTTGGCAGAATGGGAAGATGAGGAGAATTTGTTCCTACAGAGTGCTCAGAGTTTGGTCAGACACTGAAGATCCACCACATCACCAGTCATTGTCAGTCTTCTTGACAAAAGTCTTGCAACTGGACTTTGATGATTCTGGAAGAGAGAGTGAGGCTAACAACTTCATGCAATTCAGCTTCACTTAAATCCAATTCATGCACAAGTCAAGGCATGCCATTGGTCCTCTTTGAAAATCTAGGACTAACAACAACGTATCTCCCCCAGTAGAATGAAAACTTAAAGAGGGCAGGCCTTGTATCTTTTTTGTCTCTGTAACTCCAGGACCTAGCTGTAATAAGAAAGGCTTAAGAAGTGTTTGGTGGAATTGAAATGAATTTACAGTCTCAGTGAAATCACCTTGAAAACTATGGAATTATAAGAGACATAGTCCTGGATCATCTGACAACTCAAACTATCAAAGAAAATTGAAGGGAAAAAAAGATGCATTGCCTCAGTTCTAGGTCTTGAAAATTCATCCCAAGTACAGCTTACCTTACTAGCTTTTGGGGGACCCCATGAAAAATAAATACTAAACTTTATGTGTTGCTCTCTGAGAAAAGTATCTTCCTGTCTTAGTGTTTCAGAATCATTGCCTCCTACATGGTAGAAGCACACATAAGCATGTATACAAACACACAAGGATTTAAGGGGCTGTAAAAGGAGTCAGAGAACTAGGCGATGAATCATGAGCTCAATGAGAGGCATATCGGGATTAGCAAGGTGACGCTAAACTTTGGAACAGGCCATGGGCCATGAGCATGTCATCTCTTCTACAGGGGTGATAGATGGGCCAGACTGACATATACATTTTAAAGAAACCTGAGAGGTTTGGATGAGAGATCCCCAGAGAGTAGTCTATTGGAAAGGGTTTATTCAGATCACAAAAGACAGCAATGAGAAAAGGCCATAGACTAGAGGTATTTTCCATTTGACCAGCTTAACTAAGAGTAAATATTATGAAGATGTTGTTGAAGTCACCATATTTGGGAATATAAAAGAAAATGTCTTTTTTTCTTTTATGCATAGTGTAAATTTGGGTACTATTCTTCCCTAAATAATTTCACTGCTTCTTGGCAATAGTGTGTTCTAAATTCTAAATCACTTGTTGAACTACATATTACTGACTTAAAAACAATATTATTTTCACTATTTGTTAAAATCTCCCAAATGGCAATATGAACAGTCTCTCATTCTGCATGGTTTAGGGTTAGGAGACCTAAGATACCTGGGGTAATTGATGATAGTATACCTCATAGAAGGATGCTCCCTGCTACACTTCTTCTGAGGACCAACATAACACTTGAAGTCAGGAATATCTGCATTTGTGTTCTCCAGTTGACAGTTAACAACTTTGTGATTGGGAAAAATCGTGTAACGTCTATATGCCTGTTTCTTCCTCTATAAAATGCAGATGATAATATTGCTATACTTCTTAGGATTGTTGTGAGACTTCATTGGGAGAAGGTATACAAAGAATTTTGAAGATGCAAGCACTATGATTTTCTAGACTTCTCATGCATTCTCTCTTTGTCACTCACATCTTTCCTCTTTGTCTCAAGTCTGAGAGGATAAGATATCTTTTTATTCTTAGGCTCACCAATCTGTGCTCAAGTTAAATGTTATGTTAGGGGACAAATACTGGGTTTAGACTTGGGTAGTCTGGGTTTGAGGTCCAGCTCTAACACTTCTAGCTAAATGACAAAAGGAAGCACTGAACTTATGTTCTTTTATTTGTGAAATGGGAAGAAAAAAATGATACTTGCTCTTCTAGCTTCATAAGGTTTTGAGGCAGAAAGTATTGGATAAGCCATAAAGTACTATTTAAATATGAAATCATTATTATTTTCCTTATCCTCTTCTTTCTCCTCCCCTTCTTCCCCCTTGCCTTGTCTTTGACAGCCTTGCCCAATTTTTGTGTATTTTCAATTTCTCTTTTGTCCTTGTCTCTACTTAAATGTATGTTCAGGGCTCTCCTATGCCAAAATAAAATCCTATTCTTGACTATCTTACATTCTCAAGTGGCTATTTTATTCTTTTTCTTCTTCCTTTTCATTTAAATGTTTCCAAAGATTAGGGTGTCCTTTCTCCCTAGCTTTCTCCCCATTTCTCAATCCTTAATCCCTTTCAATTTGGCTTCCACATGAAACTATTTTATTCCCTTGAAGGCTCAGCATTCAAATGCAATGGCCTTTTCTCAGCCTTTACCCTTCCTGACTGTTCTGTATAATTTGTTAATCGTTATCACCTCCTGCTTAACAATCCTCTATTGCTTTCCATGACACTGAACTACTTTGAGTTTCCTCCTACCTTTCTGAGTATTCTTTTCATTGACTCCTCCACTCTAATGCATGTGGGCATATCCTGTGGTTTTGCCTTCAGCTTTTCTCATCACTTTCTTATTTTCCTTTCCCCTCTTTCTTTGATATCTCATCTTTTTACATAGCTCCCACTACTTGTAAGTGGATGATTCCCTAATCCCTATCTCCAGTTCCATCTCTCTTGATTCCCAGTACTACATTCTCAACATTTTGCTCGACATTTCCATCTAGCTTTCCCATTAGCCTGAGAGAAGAAAAAGCAATGGAATCTCAAAGTAGGGTCCTGGTAGTGACATTGGCTAGACAAGAAAGAATCTGAGATACTGAAAAACAACAATTTATTTGACAAAATAACTGGATGGAAGTCGGGACAAGGATGGCCCGAGTTACTGGAAAAATGAGTATGCCACTAAGAGAAATAGGAATTCAAATTGCTGGCTTGGAGCTAAAGATTATTATTTGAGTATTAGATATTTTGAATTTGAGGCACTAATGGGAAAGTTAGATGGAAAGGTCTAGCAAATGTTGAGAATGTATTACTGGGAATCAAGAGAGATGGAACTGGAGATAGGGATTAGGGAATCAACCATTTACAAGTAATAGGAGTTATGTAAAAAGATACGTTAAGGGAAAGAAAGACTTTGATTTGAAACAAGCCTTTAGTCTTATGGTCTTAATCTACCTTTCTTGGCTTTCCTCACACTATTCTTCTACATATTCCCAATGCCCCAGCCCACCTGGACTAACTGATATTTGCTTGGTAAATAAGCAGCAGGCCTTGCCCTTTTCTACTTCTGAGTTTCTGGTGCATGCCATTCTCCCCGCCTCCAAGGGAAGAGGTCTGGTCACCAAAACCTCTACCTGCCAAGATCTTTCAAGGTCTAACTAAAATTCTAGCCACTTTACAAGTATTCTTTAATCATCCCACCCAAGCTTGAGAGCAATTTCTGACCTTCTCTGGCCCTGAGTAACTCTTAGGCACTTATCTCATCCTGACTTGAATTGTAGTTATTGGCACATGTCTTATCTTCTCGACTTGATTGTAAAATCTTTATCTCTGTATGCACAAGAGAAGCAAGCACAGTAGGCAGTCAATATACTGAATTTATTACCTTCCTTTGAAAGCTGCTCTTCCTTTTAACATTCTAGCATTTTGTATAGAGCTTTGCATATATTAGGCACTTAATGAATGCCTAATGAAGAGGCAAATTAGTTTTCCATTTTTGTTAATAGTATCTATATTTACCAATTTACCCTTGGTGGCATTCTGAACTCAACTTTCACAGTCATCTCTTTTTTACTAGTCCTACTGCCATCACCTTGGTCTATTTCAATAGTCCCTCGATTGGTCTTTCTTCACCCAGACTTTGCCCCTTCTAATGGATCCTTCAGATTGCTTTAAAATTTGAGTACAAGAATATTGGAGTAAGAAGACCCCAAGTGTTTGCTAACTGTGCATTTTTGGTCAGATTATTTAACTTTTCTGGTTTTCAGTTTGTCTCATCTAATAAATGAAGAGGTTGGTTTAGGGATATTCTGAGGCTTCTTCAAACTTTATGATCCCATCATCCTGTTTTTCCAGACTTATTGAGTTTTCCAACATCTTATCAACACTAAGTTACTTGTTGGTCTCTATACATGCCCACAACTGTCTAATCTTCTTGCCTTTTCTCATGCCATTCTTTAAGGCTAAAATATACCCTACCTCCCCCCCCCCCACCCTACCTTGTTAAATCACAATATAATTATAGCTGGAAGGACCTTGGAGACTATCTAACTAAACTCCCTCATTTTATGTATTAATCAACCCACAAGCATTTATTAAAGCCTGCCATATGCCACACGCTTTGCTAGGCTCTGGGCATACAAAGACTAAAATGAAATACTCCCTGATCTCAGTCTCTGCATTCTATTAAGGGAGACAATGTACACATAAATAAATATAAATAAGTAAAAATAGAAATAAAATCAAAGGGAGGTCATTAGCAGCTGATGCAGGGAGATAGGAAATGCATCCCATACTGTTTCTTGAGCAGCATTTTGAAGGAAACAGGAGATTTTAAAAGGTGAGTATAATGTGGAAGCATATTTTAAACATAGGGGATAGCTGAGACAAATGCACAAAGAAGAGAAACTAAGTCTCCTGTGTGAGAAAAAGCTAAAAGAGCAGTTTGACTGGATCATAGAGTATGGGAAGGGGAATAATGGGTAATATAATTGGAAAGTTAGTTAGGTTATGATCAAGTCATGAGGGATTTAAAAACTGAATGGAGGAGCTTATATTAGATGATAGGACAGCTAGGAGGTGCAGTAGATAGAGTGCTAGACCTGACTTCAGGAAAACTCATCTCATCTTCATTAGTTCAAATTTGGTCTCATTTAACTGTATAACCCATGGTAAGTCACTTAACTCTGTTTACCTCAGTTTCTTCCTCTATCAAATTAGATGGAAAAGGAAATGATAAACTACTCCAGTATCTTTGCCAAGAAAGCCCCAAATGGGGTCATGAAAGGCAACAGAAATGGCAATAGAAAACTATTGAAGTTTAGGGAGAAGTTCCCAAACTAGAGAACCATGTAGAAAGACTACTTTGCTTAACCATTTTTATTTTGTATAAACCCATAAACCTATCATAATAATAGCAGGGCAGGAGGGAACCTTTAGGAATAGAAACTGGACCTGGTATAAGGAATACCCAGGGGAAGAAATTCCTTCTACTAATGGAGGTCAGCAACTTAGCCTTAGAGAATTCTTAGGTCACTGAGGTCAAGTGACTTGTCCAAGGTTACATTCAATTTGTGTCAGAGGCAGGACTTGATTCTAGGTCTTTTTCATTTTAAACTGCCCCTGCCTTCATTTTTTTATATTACCACTCATGAGGGAACTTTGGTAAAAGAAATGAAGTGAACTTTCCCAAGATGACAGAGAACAAGTGGCAGGTACAAAACTCTAAGTCCAGTGTTCTTATTACCCTTCTGAAATGGAAAGAATGGTTTCTCTGTCACGCCCTTTGGAACTGTTACCAGATGCACCCATTTTTCAATTGTCCAATATTTTATAATTCTCTTATGAAGTTGTCATCTTCTATTTTGTTTTTGTACTAATGAAATGACAGTGCCTTTCTCCAAGTTCCCTCATGGTGAGTATCTAGTGATGTTTTCCTGACACTTTGATAGTTTCTAGGGATATAAAAAATGCAGCAGTTGCTGATTATGCCTCTCCCTAAACTCCAATGGCTCCCTACTACCACTAGCATCAAATATAAACTCCTATCTTTACCCTTTAAAACCCTTCATAACTTGGTCTCAACCTACATTTCCAATCTTTTTGTATATTATTTTTTTTCACATCTTCTATGCCATGATGGTCTTTTGCTGTACCTCATAAATGACACTCCATTTCCCATCTCCATGCTGAGATATCATCTCACACCTATCAGATTTGCTATAACAATAAAAGGAAAAATGACATATTTGGAAGAGACGTGGAAAATGGTAACACATATACTGTTGATGGAATGATTAACTGATCGAACCATTTTGTAGCAAACTGGAATTACACTCAAATAGTTACAAATCTATATAAACATTTTGACACAGCAATACTGCTATTAGGCTTATTTCCTAAGCAGATCAAGGAAAACAGAAAATGGAAAAGAACCTATACATCCTAAAATAGTTATAGCAGCCCTATGGTGGCAAAGAACTGGTAATTGAAGGGATCTCTATTAATTGGGGAATAGCTGAACAAGTTGTGGCATATGATTGTGATGTAGTACTATGGGGCTGTAAGAAATGATGAGAAAGTTAATTTTGGAAAAATGTGAATAGATCTATATGAAGTTATGAATAATGAAATGAGCAGAACCAAGGGAACATTATATACAATGACAGAACCATTATTTGAAGAATGACTTGAGTATGTCCATTCCATAGAAAGAACTGATAAATAGAAATGAATAAGTCAGTTTTATATAGACACATATATCTTTTTGTCAAACAATTCCTTCTTTAGTGGGGGGGGGGAGAGGAAGTTAAGTGGATATTTTACATAACAAACAAACAAATAGATAAATTTAAAATTTTTAAAAATGGTCACCTTCCATAGCTGTATAATTCCACCTTATATAGACTTCTTGGGTCTATATAAGGGACTCATTTCCTTCAAAATTCTGATCAAGCAATGAATACTCCTTCAATGAAGCTTTTCCTGATATCCTCCCCTCCCTCCCAGCAATTGATGAGTCCATTTAAAAAAATTGACCTTGCATATTTTGTGGGCAAGTTATATTCTTCTATTATATTATATCCTCCATGAGGGCAGAAACTGTCTTATATATCTTTGTATCTGCCCTCAAAAGTAGCACAATGCTTTGTGTATAATAAATACTTAATAAATGTTTGTTGAATGAATGAAATAAATTTAAGTCTAAAGGGAGATTTGTCACCAGCTATACCAGCACTTACTGATATCTCTGTACAAAAAAAGGAACCATCCTTGTTTGCTCTGTTTCTCATGATTTCATTGGGCACCAGAGAGCTCTGAACTTAGTCGGAGGATTACTATATTGGTCATGGAATTATTATCTCCTTCTATATTTCATATCACATTTTCCCTTAGGGACATATTTCTTCCTTTCTTGTACTGTGCCACTAACTATGCTTCAGGGTGTGTGTCACCAGGGATAAGAGACAATAGACAGTGAAAAGGTGAAGCATGATAGGTTAATAATCCTTGAAAAATGACTTAAAGTGTTAAAGCCTTGGGTGGTTATGTTTGTATTCATTTATTCATTCCATAAATATTTCTATCTTTATTTTGTTCCATGCATCATACTGGGCACTGAGAAATCAAAGAGGAAAAAAAAATCATACAACTCTGTCCTTAGAAAGCTTACAATTTAATAGGTATAAAGGTGAAGATGGAAATACATATATATAAAATCATGATGCAACATGGAGTGCTATCAGTGCAAAGAGATTTCAGTGTTGTACCATGAAAAACACGAAAGGAGGATAATTTTCAAGTAGAATTCCATATCTAAATAGAGAGAAGTAGAACCAATGACTGATACCTAGTTAGAGAATAATGTAGAAAGATATCAAATTAATTTTATGGGAGAAAAAGTTAGTTTTGCCCTTCTAGTACCTATCACAGTGTTAGCAGAATTTGTAGCAGGTATTCAGTAAATATTTGTTGGTTGGCTGATATGTGATGTTATTAATATAGTTTTTGA
Source organism: Monodelphis domestica (assembly GCF_027887165.1). NCBI lineage: Eukaryota > Metazoa > Chordata > Mammalia > Didelphimorphia > Didelphidae > Monodelphis > Monodelphis domestica. Next base: position 431,254,315 of record NC_077229.1, read on the forward strand.
ACATATTTCTTTTTTTTTAAATTTTTAAACATTATTTTATTTGGTCGTTTCCATACATTATTCATTAGAAACAAAGATCATTTTCTTTTCCTCCCCCCCCCCCCCTTTCCCTCTCCCATAGCCGACACACGATTCCACTGGTTATCACATGTGTCCTTGACTCGAACCCATTTCCCTGTTGTTGGAATTTGCATTATAGTGTTCATTTAGAGTCTCTCCTCAGTCTTATCTCCTCCAACCCTGTAGTCAAGCAGTTGTTTTTCATCGGTGTTTTTACTCCCACAGTTTATCCTCTGCTTGTGGATAGTATTTTTTAGATCCCTGCAGATTGTTCAGGGACATTGCATTGTCCCTAGTGGAGGAGTCCATTACCTTCGATTGTACCACAATGTATCAGTCTCTGTGTACAATGTTTTTTTGGTTCTGCTCCTTTCGCTCTGCATCACTTCCTGGAGGTTGTTCCACTCTCCATGGAATTCCTCCTGTTCATTATTCCTTTGAGCACAATAGTATTCCACCACCAACATATACCACAATTTGTTCAGCCATTCCCCAATTGAAGGGCATCCCCTCGTTTTCCAATTTTTGGCCACCACAAAGAGTGCAGCTATGAATATTTTTGTACAAGTCTTTTTCCTTATTATCTCTTTGGGGTACAGACCCAGCAGTGCTATGGCTGGATCAAAGGGCAGATAGTCTTTTATCACCCTTTGGGCATAGTTCCAAATTGCCCTCCAGAATGGTTGGATCAATTCACAACTCCACCAGCAATGAATTAATGTCCCCACTTTGCCACATCCCCTCCAGCATTCATTACTTTGCATAGCTGTCATGTTAGCCAATCTGCTAGGTGTGAGGTGATACCTCAGAGTTGTTTTGATTTGCATCTCTCTGATTATAAGAGATGTAGAGCACTTTTTCATGTGCTTATTAATAGTTTTGATTTCTTTGGCTGCGAACTGCCTGTTCATGTCCCTTGCCCATTTGTCAATTGGAGAATGGCTTGATTTTTTGTACAATTGATTTAGTTCTTTATAAATTTGAGTAATTAAACCTTTGTCAGAGGTTTTTATGAAGATTGTTTCCCAATTTGTTGCTACCCTTCTGATTTTGGTTACATTGGTTTTGTTTGTACAACAACTTTTTAATTTGATGTAATCCAGATTATTTATTTTGCATTTTGTAACTCTTTCTAATGAACATATTTCTTAATTAGATGTCTATGATGCTTTGATGTCATTCTGGAAGAAAACATTACTAAGATCTAGAGCTAGAAAAAATCTTAGAAATAAACTACAAACCCCCTTATTTCACAGATAAAGAAACTGAGGCCTAAAAAGGTTAAATGATTTTGCTAGGAATAGAACCCAACTCCTCTAACTTCATATTTGTTCTCTTTTCCATGGCATCACCATAATGCTTTGGATCACTAATCCACTAATTGGATTGTGTAGTCATGGGTCATTTTGTTATATGGTTGATTGTACCTTTAAAAGGCACAAATGGAGACTCTGAACCTGGGATGAGGAATATGTAAGTCCACATCTGACCTCAGATATTTATTAGCGCTGTGAGCTTGGGAAAGTCATTAAACTTCTGTTTGCTTCAGTTTCCTCAACCATAAAATCGGGGTTTTTGTGAGGATCAAATGACATGGTATAAATAGGGCTTTTTATGTGTGTATTCCAAGACCCTTCTTGGAAGTTGAAAATTGTAATAGCAAACCCCATTATTTAATAAGTATTTCTTAGAGGAACATACATAGGCACTTTATGACTTTTCTAACACTAATCAGAGGTTCTACCATCACTAAAGTTGTACTTTGGGACCATTGTTAATTACTAAAAGCATTAATGAAACCAAAAGGAGAACTATTCAGTCAGCACTTGTTAGGGAGAACTCAGGACAAAGACTGAGGCAAGAGCTAATGTTTGGTGCAAAGCAATGTAATAATTCACAGGAAGGCTTTTCCAAGTGAGAATGGGTATGATTGGATTAACTGGTGGGAGACTTTATGCTGCTTGGGAAAATGATGCAGATGTATTCTGTAAATAAATTTATCTTATGCTTTTTCTGCCTTTATTTTACTTCATTTTTGATCACCACTTACGTATACCTGAATTTGTGTGTGTGGAGTTCAGGTAAAATGAGGTTCTACTGTATTTATAAAATTCCTTAGCACAGTGCTTGACACATTCTAGGAAATTAATCAATAGCTGTTCTCTTTCCTGTTCTATAGAGTGTCCATAGTTCTTCATAGAATTCTTGAGATATTGCTCATATTCTGCCTTATAGTAGGAATATTTGTCTCATTTTTTAAAAAATCAGACTAAAGGCTTCTTGATGGCAAGGAGTTTTTGCTAGGCTTCTTTTTCATTCAATTTAGGAGCTAACAAAGATCTTTGCCAAAAGTGGCTGGCTTCTTCCCTGCTCTCTATAAATATTCCAATGATGTCTCTCTTATTCTAAATAAGACTTTCACTTGACCCTGACATTCCCTCAATCATTCTTTATCTCTTCTCCCTTTCATAGCCACACTTGTAGAAGGATTGTCTAAACAGCCTGGCTTCTTACCACCCTGCTCTATTGAAACTACTCTTTCCAGTTACTCAAAGCCTTTTATTTGATAAATCCAATGATCTTTTATTAGTTCCTTTTCTATTACTTTTGACACTATTGACCATCTGCTCTTCCTAAACATCTACTTCTCCCTGACATCCTGTGACACTTCTAATTTAGTTTTCCTCTTACTTTTTCTACTATTCCTTTTTAATCACTTTAAAAAAAGAAAAACAACAACAACAACAAAAAATCCTTTACCTTCTGTCTTGGAATCAATTCTGTGTAATGGTTCCAAGGCAGAAAAGCAATAAGGGCTAGGAAATTGAAGTTAAGAGACTTGCTTAAGGTCACACAGCTAGGAAATATCTGTGGTCAGTTTTGAGCCCAGGTCTTTCCATCTCTAGAACTAGCTCTGTATCCACTGAGCCGCCTACCTGCTCCTCTTTTCAACCTCTTTTGCTAGAACCTCCTCCTGTCTACTTGGATATCTCCCCCAATTCTGGTCTCTGTCCTCTTTCCTTCTCTTTCCATGTGATTTCCCCTGCCATCAACTCATCACTCATGCCATGACTTCAATTATCAATTCTATTTAGAAAATTCCCTAATCTCTTTCCTGACAGTCCTGTATGATCAGTTTGCTTACAAGGCATCTTCACTCAGATATCCTAAAGGCATCTCCAATTCAACCTATTCAGCATAAAACTAGCACTGAGTTTTCCTAGAAGTTCAGTACTCCTCCAAACTCCCCCCTTCTTGTTGGCAGCACCATTATTCTTTTAGTCATCCAGGTCTGTAATCTTCTAGTAATTCTTGACTTCCCACCCTCTTTCATCCCTCACCTCCATCTTCCTGCCAGTTGTTTATACTGGAAGAAACCATTCCTTGGTGAACTTAACTTTTACCTCTAGATCTCCTGCCCTGGGGCTCTAATGTCCTAACTGATTGGTGCCTTATATGGCCCACTAGATTTAGACTGGCTTCAGCTTTACTTCAGTTTACTCCCTGGCTTTCTTCCAGTCCATTTCTTTACCACAACATGTACTCTCTGCTTCCCCATCTACTTTCCAGTTCTGGAACCATAATCAAATCAGTACTATCCTCAGTGTTGGAAAGGGTGAGCCAATCTATTCCCTTTCAGCTCTGTTTATAATCCCTATAACTTTACAAGCCCAAATACCCCTCTCTGGTCAGCACATCCTTTATGTGTGCTGTTGCCCCCTATACAAAAATAAGCACAATGAGGGTATTATTAAAATCCACCACCCAAGGGGTCAACAGACAAGAAGAAAATTATTACATGTAACTATCTATAATCATATTATATGTTCCCTTTTAGATCAGACATATAATTATGTTGTTGTTGAGTGTTTTCAGTCGTAGTCAACTCTTCATGACCCCATTTGGGTTTTTCTTGGCAGAGATACTAAAGTGTTTTGTCATTTTATTCTCCAGCTCATTGTATAGATGAGGAAACTGAGGCAAACATGGTTAAGGAACTTTGTTCAGGGTCACACAGTTGTTTGTGTCTGAGGCTAGATTTGAACTTGGGGAGATGAGTCTTCTGGCCCAATGTTCTAACTATTGTATCACCTGGTTGCTCTGCAAATACTATTATAATTTTATTAGCAATTATTATTATTATATTCTATCTTCATGATTATATTAATATCCAAAGCACTTGGTAATCAGTGATTTAGTCAACAAACATTTATTAAGCATTTGCTATGTAAGGGCTAAACCAATACTTTTCTCTTCATTTAATCAGTAGCTAAATCTTGCTGGTCCTTCCTCCACAACATCTCACATGCCTGTCCCTTTCTCTCTACCTGTATATCTTGTCCTCTAGTGCAGAGCCTCATCACCTGGACTCTTGAAATGGCTTCCTAATAGATCTTCAGATTCTTCTTTCTCTAATTTCTCTTCTATACAGCTACAAAATAGATTTTCCTAAAATATGTCTGCCATGTCCCGCCATACTAAGAAATACTTGAGGACTGTTGCTTCTAGAATGAATTTCAAAATCTTCTGTCTGAGAAAGCCTTCTATTCTCTGACTCCTATATATCTCTCCTGCCTTCTTTCATGTCACTCTGCTACCTATCCTCTGTTCTATTCAAGCTGCTCTGTTTGAGACTCCCCACACATGGCATTCCATCTCGTACCATATTGCAACTCCTTCACCTCTGCCTCAAGGAATTCCTAGCTTCCTTCAAAGCATAACTCAGGACTGGCTCATGAATACAGCCTTTCCTTATCCTTCTAGTTATTAACATTTGCTGCTTTGAAATTGCTTTGTCAGATTGTATTAAATACTTCATATTATTTCATATATATTTTATTTTTTTCTATATATGAGCTTATCATCCCAAACTCAATAAAATGTGACCCCATTGAGGGCAGGGATTAATTCTGATTTTGTATCACCATCCCTCATGGCTATAATAGGCTCTTAATAAATATATCTTGAGAAGTAACTAGTGGGTTAGTGGATAGAGAGCCAGGTCTAGAGATGGGAGGAGATTCAAATTTGGCCTCAGATACTTCCTACTTGGGTGATCCTGGGCAAGTCACTTAACCCACATTGCCTATCTCTTGTAGCAATTAATTCTACCTTGGGATCTATACTAAGTATTGATTCTAAGACATAAAGTAAGAGTTTATATACATGCATATGCAAACACATGCACAGGGACACACATCTCTATCTATCTATCTATCTATCTATCTATCTATCTATCTATCTATCTATCTATCTATCTATCTCTGTACCTATCTCTGTACCTATCTCTGTATCTATCTCTGTATCTATCTATCTATCTATCTATCTATCTATCTATCTATCTATCTATCTATCTATCCATCTGTCTATCTATATCCATCTGTCTCTGTCTATCTATCTATCTATCTATCTATCTATCTATCTATCTATCTATCTATCTGTCTGTCTGTCTATTTCTGTCTATCTATCCATCTGTCTCTCTCTCTATCTGTCTCTCTCTCTCTATCTGTCTTTCTATTTCTGTCTATCCATCTGTCTCTCTCTCTCTCTATCTGTCTCTCTATCTATCTATCTATCTATCTATCTATCTATCTATCTATCTATCTATCTATCTAATATGTCTATCTATCTTTCCATCTATCTATCTATCTAATCTGTCTATCTATCTTTCCATCTATCTATCTATCTATCTATCTATCTATCTATCTATCTATCTATCTATCTATCTATCTCCATCTGTCTCTGTATGTCTGTCTATCTATCTATCTATCTATCTATCTATCTATCTATCTATCTATCTATCTATCTATCTGTCTGTCTATTTCTGTCTATCTATCCATCTCTATCTATCTATCTATCTATCTATCTATCTATCTATCTATCTATCTATCTATCCATCCATCTGTCTGTCTTTACCCATCTGTCTGTCTGTCTGTCTGTCTGTCTATCTATCTATCTATCTATCTATCTATCTATCATCTATCTATCTATCATCTGTCTATCTATCTATCTATCTATCTATCTATCTATCTATCTATCTGTCTGTCTGTCTTGAATTAATGAATTGAACACTAGGTATTCCAACAATATTTCTTGAATTCAGTGAGCCTGAGCAGGAATTGGATTTTTCTGGTTATAGAAACAAAATACCAACAATAATGATGAAACATATGAAGGCTTGTTGGTAAACTTAAAAGAGACTAAAGCACTTTGAAAACAACAGGGGAAAGGGTCTTTGTCTTCTGTTGGGCTGAGTCTGTGCCCCTCTCCCAGGAGAATTAGTACTTGCACTGTTGTGTAATTAATGAGTTCTAAATATGCAAACTCAGACTTTACAGATAAATATGTATAGATCTCTTCTAATGCTAGGAGGTCCTGTAACATAAAGTGCATTAAGGATAAGTAAGTATCTTTGCGGAAACAAACAAAAAAAAGCCCAGACCAAAAGGCCAGAGAAGGTGTGGAATTGCAGCAGGGGCTCACCAGTCAGATGTAATAGTCTTCCAGCTCCCAGCTCCCTGCTGGACAAACTAGAGTCTCAGTGGTGCAGAGGACGGTGCTCTGATAGTGGCCTCCAAGAGGCCAGAAATGGAATTCTGGATGATGAAAGGAAATTGAGGATTAGGCAGAGGCACCATAGGGAGGAAGCACAAACTAAAACAGAGCCTGGATAATTTAATCGAATAGGTGCTTGCATGTTAAACATTCTCATTTTCACTGGTAGAACTTCGTCATGAACAAAATATTTCAAATAAAGGCTATAATAATACGTCTGATCCAAAAGGGAGTATTTAATCTGGTTTTGGATAGTTAGCATGTAATAATTTTCTTCCTGTCTGTTGATCCCTTGGGTAATGGATTTTAACAAAAACAACCCAAAACGATATATAATCTGCAAACATTAGTAATTAATGTTTGTGATCCATGAGCGCAATGTTAGGTTTGACTGAAAACAACATTTATTTTTTCCCCCTGGTGCTTCCAATGTTTTTGATGCTTTAAGAGAAACCTTCTAAGCAAGAGAGACAGCCTCTCTTTGTGCTACACCGGGAAAGAAACCCAAAATGCAAAGAGTCAATAAAAGTGTGAGTATTGGATAAGCGGGAAAAGCGGAATGTCTAGAGTAAAGATGTGTTTCTTGCATGAATAACTTCCTAACAATCTGCTGAAGGAGTGATTTTGTATCAGGCTGAAACCCCAAACCAGCATCATTTTAATTTGCCAAGCACCTGTGAAAGAATGCAGCTGCAAGGCCATGGGAAAACAATAGGAACTGTGACAGTTCATTAATATAAACCAGCAACTAGATTTATTTGGAAAAGTCATTGATATAGAATTACCCTGGAGGATGCAATGGCATTCCTGAAGTAGGCCAGCAAGCAGCTAACTAAGATTATAGATGTGTGCACATCATTGGAAACCGAACAATAATTTGGTAACAATTACAATTTATCGGAGATTTCAAACAGAATAAGGGCTGTGTAAGGGGCTAGGATGGCTTCAGGAAAGTTCGGTCTGCCTTTTAGTTTGCTTTTTTGGTAGAGGTCCTCAGGCTTATTTTATTCTGGAAAATCAAGATAATAGCCTTGTGTTGAAAGTGGTTATTTGTGCACTTGGGCAAAGAAGCAAAAATGGGCGCAAAATAGTCTCAGCCAACACGTTTCCATCCTGGCTCCATATGGTGATTACCATAGAAAAATAACCCTTCGCCACTTAACATGATTCCTCCTTTCATGTGGCAAACGGGTCCTTCTCGGGAAACAAGTAGCTCGTCTTTGGCAGGCAGAGGCCACAGATCAGAAATCCTCCAACTTGTCTCGAAAGGAAGACAGCGATGGAAAGGAAGGCAGAGCTACTTTGCTGGGTCCTGACGGGCACCGCCACCACTCCGCTGTAAACCAGGGAAAGGCAAGGAGAGGCTGGGCTCTGTTTTCATGTGCTTGGATCATTTGGGGAAGATCTCCCTGTTAGGCAGAAGAGCGCTAAGCACACTCATTTAACTTGTTTCCAGCTACGAGGCAGGCAACATTACACAGTAATGTAAGGAGCAAATGAATATGAATCCCCTCAACCCTCCAAACATTCCCTCTTTAAATGCAAAGAAAACCTCAAGAATCCTCCAGATAATTTGCTTAGCTGGTTTTCCTAATCCTCTCACACCAGCAGTTAGATTTCCTGGCACTGTTAGAATCGTTGGAAATTGATTGACCTGAACTACTGGTCGTAAGGAGTTAAATTTTATAGAGACCACTGAAGATTCGGCTGATTAGGGAGAAAGGGGGGCTGGGGAGCCTGTCCCCAGGATATTGCAAAAAATAACTTGAACCAACAGGGCCTGAGCCATTCCTCAGAACTAAGGTAGTCTGGGGATGGAGGGAAAAAAATCCCCAAACTTTGGAATGTGCCCCTTTATCATTTGCAGCTGAGATAGAAGGGGTTTCTGGAACAAGAGTCTCACTGGATGCTCCAAAAAAATTAGTTCTTTATTTAAAAAATAGAAATAAAATATGTACAAAAATCCCTCTGAGCGCAGGAGAGAGATCTGAAATTCAGAAAAGAATCTGGTGTGAAAATGATAAAGCTGGGAACATGGGGGAATCCGTAAAAGGGTCATTTAAGATGTGACATTAAAAAGTATGTCTCTCATTTAAAGCCTCAGATATTGAGAACTTTATTATATGATGTTACATAGCTTCTTACTTTCATCCATTTGGATTTTTTTTTAATTCACTGACTCTAAAAGATTTTTTCAGTGTTTGGAGTTGCAAAGTACATTATGTGATGGGAGTACTTCCAAGGACTGGTTCTCATTTTGTGAAATTCTCTAACGGCACTGCTAGAAAATACAACCTTCCAAATGATTGCCAGAATTTTCATTTTCATCTTTTTTTTGGTTGTTTGGTTTTCACATCACGACTGAAAAGCACTTTGAAAACATGGAACCATTAAAAAAATCTCCAGGTTCCTCCCCAGCAAACCTAGTGCTAAACATACAAAATGAACACATGCAATAAAGTTAATAAGCAAATGAAAGGTGTTTTATTTCTAGTGAGGTTGCAGTGATGGTGCATTCTCCGGCCACCCCAAATCCATGGGGTAGGTCTCCCAATTTGCAGTGGCAACTGCCAAAGTTTTTGGTACCTCAGCTGTACACTTTTTGTGGGGATCAAATTTCTAGGCTGGTGAATGAATTGCAGTCCTCATGGATGAACACCTGCTCTTGCAATGGAGGCTGCGTGAGGTAGAAGGAAGCACATTGGACTAGGAGTGGGGAGAATTGGATTTTAGTCCCCGCCATGCCACCCCTCATCCAAAGCATCAACCAAAGAACAGTGAGTTGATTGGCGATAGCAGTGTTCACGACGACAACTTCTTAATAAAGAGAACCAAGGATGCACATTTTCAAATGCTCTTCCATAGTTCTGAGAAGATGTTTCAAACTGTTCTATTTTGTTTCATTTATGCATCTCAACAAATGGTAGTTTACAGCTGAGGCCATTTTCTTCTACACCTGCAGAAAATGGAGGAATTGTGGTTTAGGTGAGGAAGTGAAGATCTTCCTGGATGCAATAAGTGAGCTGTAGTATGGAGAACCCAACCACACCAGCCCATCTGGGCCTCAGTTTCTTCACTGAGGAAAAAAAGAGTTTGTTTCATTAGATATCCCTGAAAACCCAGTTTATTTGTAATGTTTATGGTAATGAATGAATGTCTTATGGGTCAGAATGGTACAGTGCCAGGGACACTTTATTTGGAGTCTGAAGATGTGGGTTCAAATCCAGACTCTGCCAAGTAAATCTGTGAGAACCTTGGGCAAGTCATGGGGCCCCTTTTAACTTCAGATCTTCCTTGGTAAAAACAAAGAGACTATTGTACAGCCTTTTAAGGTACTCTATAACACTAGGACTATAATATTTCTTCTCAATAGCCAAAAGGCATTTATAAAATGCTTACCAGAATAGATGTGGGTAATGTTGATGGTACAGTGGTGCAGTGGATAGAGCACTGAGCTTGGAATCAGGAAGACTTGTCTTTATGAGTTCGAATCCAGCCTCAGATACTAGCTTATGTGACTTGGGGCAAGTCACTTATCCTTGTCTTAGTTTCCTCATCTGTCAAAAGAGCTGGAGAAGGGAATGGTAATCCACTGGAGTATCTGATAAGAAAACCCTAAATTCAGGTCATTAAGAGTTGGAAACAATTCAAGGAAACGACCATATTCTGTGCATTGTGCCAAGAGCTTAGAATACTTTTTAAGAAGGCCAAAAAAAGAGTCTCTGGCCCCCAAAGGGTCACATTTCAATCAATCATTTACAGAGCTATGTACATACTAGATAAATGCCGAGTAAATGGAAATAATCTCGACAGAAGGCACTAATAGCATTATAAATGGGAAAGATGTCTTTCAGAAGGTGGGATTTTGGTGGGGTTATGAAAGAAGCCAAGGTAGCCAGGAGGCAGAGATGGGAAGGAAGAGCATTCTGGGCATGGGGTCAGATAATCAGAAAATATAGGGTAGTCATGGAGTGGGGAAATGGAAGGCATGAGAAACATCAATCAAGCCTAATTTGCCATTTGGTTACCTGAAAGAATGTAAAATGCAAGAAAGGCTGGAATGATAGGAAAGGTAAAGTTTTAAAAGGCTTTAAAAGTCAAAACGAATTTTTTATTTTGTCCAAGAGGTAGTAGGGGGCCATTAGAATTCATGAGGAGAGGAATGACATGGTCAGAGCCATCCTTTAGGAAGACCATTTTGGTTGTTGAGTGGAGGATGGACTGGAATGGGGGCAACACTTAAGGCAAAGACAAACCAGAAGGTTTTTGCGATAGTTTTGGTATAAAGTGATGAAGGAGAACCTGTCCCAGAGATGCAGCAATATGGCTTGAGAGAAGGGGACATGTACAAGAGATCCTGTGAGGGATAACATCATGACCCCTAGGCAAATTCTATATGGGTCAGGATATTCCTTTACCTCTCACACTGTCACAATTCCCTCTCCTCCCCCTCATCTTCCATCTATCTCCTCCTTCCACTCATGTGCTAGTAGCTTCTCTCACCTTGGCCTCAGTCTCAGAGTCCTTCCCACCTTGGCATTCATTTCTGTTTAACAGTTTATCCTTAAACTTATCCCTGTCATTAGAATTTATCTTGGTAATCAGGCTCATGTTGTGGCTCTCTGATTAATGGTGACTTGACTTGACCCTCTGTCTATTTCAGATTCTAGGTCTGTTTCCCTATCTGGGTCTTTGGGAACAGCATAGCTCCTTGATTTCTGCTCATCTAACACATGGTTGCAACATCAGCCTATTGATATCAACTATTCCACATCTCCAGTATGACAACACTCCCAGAGAGCAGGAAAATTTGTAGAGAGAGCAGCTTCTGAGCAATGTCGTTTAAGCTTTATGAAACTTTTTGTGCAATACTGATGGGACTCTACCATCAGACTTTAATAATAGTAAAGAGACCAGGGATTGTCTTTTGACATTCTCTGTAACTCTAGTTGTTAGGTGGCTCAGTGGATAGAGTGCTGGGCTGAGACTCAGGGTGGGCTGAGTTCTGAATTTGGCCTCAGATGCTTCCTAGTTGGGTCACCCTTAACCCCTGATTGCTGGACAGAAGGATCCTCTGGATCCGCTGGAGAAAGAAATGGCAACCCCCTCCAGCATCCTTTCTAGAAAACCCCCAAAGATAGCTATGGTCCGTGGGGGGCAGGACTCAACAATAACAATAACAACAAAAGCAATTTATTCCTAGCACTTAGCACAGTGCCTGGCACATTATAGACATTTAGTATATACTTGTTGACTCGCTAACATTTAAATGGTACATTAAGAGTTTGTGGGGAAAATATCGCACATCAAAGGTTTGGAATGTTAGAGTGAAGACTGATGGACAGCAAAGGCAGTTGGAGAGGGGAGGGGAAACTTGGAGAGTGACAGTTGCTCTGGAGTGGTATTCTTTCCTGGACCTTGAACTGAAAGGATCTCTCTCTGCCTCTCGGAATAGAAACCATCTCTATTCCTGGATTTTTCCCAACTGTTTCCTCTACCTGGGTCCCTGTTGATCATTCCATTGAAAAAAAAAAAGGATGTTAGGGGAGCTGTTTGAACTGTAACACTGGTCTTCAGGGGCATTAGCCCAAAGAGATAGACCCAACCAGCTCTGAAGTTCAGATGCTTTTTTTCCTCTTGCTATCTACTGCTAAAATCTTCAAACTTAATAAAGCTAGCATAGATATAGCATAGAAAGTAATAAAAGAAACCCTCCACAAATCTGTGATACCCGGTCTCAGTTCAAAAGACTGAGAGAGACTCAAACCCAATCTGTGGGGAAGTATAGGGAAAATCCCTATTCCCTCTACCCTGATACCTTCCAGATTTGAATTTGATATGAAATCATCTTTAGTTAATCAAAGGCATTCAGATAATCTTTGTCAGGGTGAGGGGGCCCTGAAGGGAGAAAGGATTTCTTAGGGGAGAAGGTTCTAGGTAACCTCAAGTACACTAAATCTTGAGGTGCCCATCTGTGCCTCTTAACCCTTTCATCCTGGTATAATTATCTGTAAGAAGAGTATTTTCTTACAATTTGTAGAACACTTTATATATATATATATATATATATATATATATATATATATATATATATATATATATATATATATATATATATATATATTCCTACTTGAGAAACTGGAACAGAATAAGAAAAGCCTAGCTTTGGAAGGCACCTCAAAGAACATCTAGACAAATATGTTCTTGAAAAATAACTGACTTCAACTCCTCTCCAATAGGCCATCCAATTTATTGCCCTTTTTTTGACAATTGTACCTTTTCCATAGGTCAGTTTCTGTACTGCTCTTGACCATGAGTTTTCAAAGGTGAGCCCTGAGGGTACAGTAATCTCACCTGTAGGTTCTTTAAGAACTTGTACTATCTAGCTCAAAGGGTTGGTGAGAGAAGAGTATTTTGTAACCACAAAATGCTTTAAAGAGGTGAGTTATTAATATTGCTTCAAGGGACTTGGCTCATGCCACTGAGGTCACCTTAAAACCCCATCAAAGCAAAGGTAGTCTTTGAGTAGGAAAGCAGTCACCACCACACCACCTACTATCTAGTTAGAAAGAATCATTGGTTAAAACAGAAAGCTGCCAGATAGCAAGCTGGGGGGAACTCTTCTACCAGCTGCTTGCTCCCCTTCTAGAGGCAGCTAAAGAGATGGATAGTGGATAGAGTGCTGGGCCTGGAGTCAGGAAAACCTGAGTTTAAATCCTGCTTCAAGCATTTACTAGCTTTGAGATCCTGGATGAGTTGCTAACTGTTCTCAGCTTCAATGTTCCTCATCTCTAAAATAGGAATAATGATAGCATCTCTCCCAAAGTTTTATGAGGCTGTAATGAGATAAATATGATATAAAGAAATATATAAACTACTTTGCAAACTTTAAAGTGCTATATAAAAATTAGCTATTTTTAGTACTATCTTCCTCAGTGGAGAAAATAGAAGCAAAATAGTAATTGAGTGTTATCTGTCTTTTCTCTGGTATTTATTATCTTCATTACTTCCACTCAAAGTAGTGGCCCTATACCTTATTTGATCTTGTTCAGCAACATTAAAAAAAGATAGAAACAGAAACTTTAGGCTCTCCTTTGGATTCATTAAATGCCTCAGTGGATTCTGGGCTTTATTCTTCCTAATATCATTTATTGAGACATTCATTCATTCATTCCTTTATTTGTATTTGTTTATTTATTTTATCAGGCAATGTGGTGTATTGAATAGAGAGCAGGCCTCAGTATCAGGAAGGTCTAGGGTTCAAATCCTGTCTTTGACATATGGACTCTATTGCACTGATTCTCTCATGGATCTGAACCAGGCAACTCTCCAGGAATATAAATTGAAAAATGACTACTTACATTGGTAGGAATTTAATCATCCATGAGTGAGGTATAGTGGCTGGAGAGTTGGCCTCAAAACATGGAAGACCTGAGGTGCAAGTCCTTCCTTTGACACATATTGGCTGTGTGATCCTAGACAAGTAATTTAATTCTCAGTGCCTGAAGCTACACTCAAAACTATGAAATTGCAAAGAATGTGCAAATTTCCATTAGTCAGTCTTATTCAACTGGGAACTCTATATCAAACAAATCATAGCTCCAATACCTATCCCTACTTTTATTTTTACATGACCATTCTACTCTTTTGCATTAACCCCTAGTTCCTTGTCCTTCCTTCCATATTATTTTTAAAATGAATTCCTTCCAAATCAATAAATACTTACTAAATTCCTCCTATAGGACAAAAACCCTCCTAGGTTTTAGGGATGAGTTCCTTATGTACCTACATCAGTCTCTTTGCATATGTCCCCTTTTTCTTCCTCATTAGAATTATTTGTGTTTCTATGGTCAGAATTTTGTCTCTGATTGTGTCCTCTCCCTTTTGGGTCAACTTTGATTATAGATATTAGATTGTGAGATTCTACCTCTATTTTCTTTGAACTCTAAATCTGCTCTCCCCAAATTTCAGATAGCATGATCATTCTATACAAGAGTTCTGACATTTTTACTTCAGCAACCCATTCTTCCTGATTGGTCAGAATCAGGACCAGAACATGACTTCCTTTTTGCCACTTACTTTACCACCTTCTAAAGACTAAAATATTCAAGTCCAGTCAAAACCTTCTTTGAGAAGAAAAAGAGGACCAGCTGATGATCATAGACATCATTTATACCTGTGCCAACTTTGTGATTTCCTTTTGGAACTCATCATCCATTTATTCTATCTGGTGAGGATGTTATGAAAAAATATCAGTAATTCATATTTTGAATATACATTAAGAGTCCTTTCTTTGTATTAAACACACCAGAAGATTGATTTTGTTTCTTTCCCTTTTGAGGTATGTTCCCTATAATGCTTCTCTTCTCTGATTAGTCAGCAGTTTTATTCACACTAGCGATATTGACATATAATACTATTCCATTACCTCTTTTATTTAGTCTGCTCCTTTAGAAAGTCATATCCCTTTATTATCAATTCCAGTTATGAGTCAAATCTAACTACATTTCACTGACATTGAAATCCCCTACTTTCCATCCTGACTGCAAACATATTGGTTCTGACCTTCATATCTCCCATTTTGGTCTCCTAAGTAGTCTTCTTGCTCCCAATTTAAATCTTTCTCAATCAATCCTTCACACTCAGGCTTGAGGAATCTTTTGAATATTTTTTTGAATTAACTTTAAAATAAAACCAAATTAGGTGTTTATATCAAAATTTAAAAAATTTGAAAAGAAATCCAATTATCTTTCCCATATCATTATTTTTAAAAAAGTTAAAAATGGATCTAAAAAATTTAGCAACCATAACATGATGGTTTGACAATCATTTTGAAAATAATGTGAAACTGATTGAGGGTTTGTCAATTTAAAACAATATATAATAAGAGTTTCTTTTAAAAATACAACAGTGCTTCTTACTTCATGCTTAGTCATCACAAGTTCAATAACATACCTGGAAAATTACTTAATACTAATAACTCTGATTAAGTCATTCCTCCATGCCAAAAAACCAAACAAATAAAAAAAGTTTTAATAACTTCCTATTGCCAACAAATAAACTCCTGATCCTGATATTTAATGCTCTCCACAATTTGGTCCTAATTTTTTTTTTTCTGGCCCTATCTCACATTATTGATATAGTATCCAAATTGCCCCTTTCCTGTGTTAACTCTTTTTTTTTTTTTTTGGTTATGACATTATTCCTGAATGGACTTCTCCCACCCTGACTTTCACTTTGTTAAAATCCTTTCATTTCTTTTAGGCCTGCCATGGAGGCTCCTTCTTCCTTTGTCTGATTTTCCCACCTTCCCATTGCTTCCCAACCTATCCTAATCTATGTGATTTATTCCTCCTCAAGTTTCTTGTAACACTTTGCTTGGAATGCTCATAGGCACTTGTCTCACTCTCCCTTACATTAAAATTCTTTGTGTAAATATCTTCTCCCTCTCCCTACCCACTCTCCTGACCCCTTCATTAGATCTACTTGAGAGAAATATGTATCTTAGCCCTCCTAAAGCCATCACATTTGTTTGACTACACTAAATGATGAATAAATATCTGATTAATTGATTTGAATATCAATGCGGTCAAATTTAAGAAGTGCTAGATTCTGGTTGCTGGGGTTTAATCAAAGCTGTACCTAAGTATAGAAATTGCTTACTGCTGGTGGTTGGATGGTAAAATGTGGATGCAGTGATGGGAGTATGTAAGGAAGTTGTTTTGTAGATCAGGGATTCTTAACCTAGCCTCCCTGAACTTACTTTTATATTTTTATATATAATTACATTTTGATGTAATTGACTTCCCTTTTAATCCTGTGTATGTTATTTTAAACACATTCAATATGCTGCCTCAATCAAGAAACATACTAAAAGACTTGAGACTTGAAGAAACATTATTCTATAAATCCATTTCTGCCATTATTAAAGAAAAGCTGGTGGCATACACTTTCCACAAATCCCCTTTCATGACATCATTTTCCCTCTGAGAAAGTCCTTGGCATTCACTTTATCCCAGATCCTTCTATATATACAAATGTTCCAGAGATGATGGTGGGGATGATAATTGGGAAGAACAGGGGGAACAAAGAACAGAGAGTGCTACTGGAATATGAGCCCTTTTAGGGACTGACTGAGTTTTATTCTCACTCTGGGCTGGGTGGCAGCACACTTTACACTTCAGGGCTGTGAAAAAGTATCCTCATCATTAAAAAAGAGACAGTAGATATTAGTTTTTTTCTAGCATATGGAAAGTTTTGTCTTCAAGCTGAGATTGTATGGATAACAGCTCATTTTGAAAGGGCTAAAATTCTCTTCCTTCCTTCCTTCATCTTCCCCTTCCCTCCCTCCATCTTTCCTTCCCTTCCCTTCCCTTCCCCTTCCCCTTCCCTTTCCTTCCTTCCTTCCTTCCTTCCTTCCTTCCTTCCTTCCTTCCTTCCTTCCTTCCTTCCTTCCTTCCTTCCTTCCTTCCTTCCTTCCTTCCTTCCTTCCTTCCTTCCTTCCTTCCTTCCTTCCTTCCTTCCTTCTAGAACAGCCAAGATAAAAGTTCTGAATGGAGGTCCCATAATGACTTACGGATTTTGGTTTTGTAGCATAATGTAACAATATTGATATCAAGGCTGGGTAAGGAGACTTTTTCACTGGAAACCACCAGATGAACAAAGAAAGCCACAAGCTCTTGGTCCACTTTCCCTATATTGCTGTCTCTACCTGGGCAGGGCCATTTTGATTCCCTTAAGCATACAGAGATAAGCATGAACAAATACAGTAGCAGATCAGTCCCAGTATCACTGACCCTCCACCCCCTCCTGGGGAATGAGGAATCATTGGAAACCCACCTGGGGTTTTCTCTAGCACTTTATCTATGTCACCCATATCTTCCTAAAGTATGGTCAAACAAAAACACAGCTCTTCTTATCAGTAGTTCTAATTCCTTACAACTCTCTTATCACCTAAGATTACCCAACCCAGCCAGGGCTTTTAGGGATCTGTGTGCTGGATAACAAGACCCTTGAATAGCAAGTGGCCTTATCATCCTCACAACACTTGAATGATTGGGGAAAAAGCTTTCATTTTTTTTTCCAGGGTATTTTTCCTGGTTGTCTTTCAACTTCTCCAAATAAGCCTAGATTTGTAGTATAGTTTCCCTTGCTTTGCTATATTTTGAAATTTTCTTGTCTCACAATTTCTGTCACACTTAAGCCCTGATCTACACAAAAGGAAGCAAAGAGGTGAAATAACTTAATTTACTTGGTTGCCTAGATATTTGAAGAGAGACATTTAATTTATATCACATTCTTACCCCCACCTTCTGTTGCTTTCCTCCCTCCCTCCCTTCCTCCCTCCCTCCCTTCCTTCCTTCCTTCCTTCCTTCCTTTCTTCCTTCCTTCCTTCCTTCCTTCCTTCCTTCCTTCCTTCCTTCCTTCCTTCCTTCCTTCCTTCCTTCCTTCCTTCCTTCCTTCCTTCCTTCCTTCCTTCCTTCCTTCCTTCCTTCCTTCCTTCCTTCCTTCCTTCCTTCCTTCCTTCCTTCCTTCCTTCCTTCCTTCCTTCCTTCCTTCCTTCCTTCTTTCCTTCCTTCCTCTTAGCTAGGTAGTCATCTAAAAGTTTCACTTTTCTTTGATGGTGACTTTCTGTTTTGATATTATTTTGACTTTGCAATCTTATGTTTCCATTTTCTGTTTGAGAAAAAAGAAAACATAATAAAAGAGTTCATGATTTCCTTGTTCATGCCCAGACTTATGGACCCTCCTTTTTTGTTTTCATATATATTTAGGTACTTCTATTGTCACACTTTTATAAGTGGAAATCATTGTTCACCTGTTGCTCACAGGTGCAGGACTCATAAGAAAGCTATAATTAAGGTAAAAAGGTAACTTTTAGAAACTAACATTTTTTTTAATCCTATCTTCCTTATGTTCTAAAGTCAACATCATATCATAAAATTTTAGAGTGGAAAGAACTATAAGAGGTTATATATTCCAAAACCCTCACTGTATGAGGGTTAAAATTGAATCCAGAAAAGTTAAGTGTTTTGCCCAAAGACATCAGAGCTAAGATTTGAACCTAGATCTTCTAGCCATTTCCATTAAGCCCCTTACTTCTGGTAAAATTCTTGCTTTCTCCAATGACAAAATCACTAAGTACTGAAAAGAGAAGTCAGCTAATGGTGGTAAAACCTTCAGTGTTTATTTAAACTAAATTAAAGCATGAGGTTGTAAAAAGAGACAGAACCTTGAAAATGTATATATACAGATATGATACAGATTGTTATATATTATATATAATATAGATGTATAAATATAAGTATACAGAGAATATATGCATATTTATCATAATAAATTTATTTTTATTTTATTTTAATATAATTGGAAGTGAGGAAAGAAAATAAATATTTAATGTTTTAAACATACAGATATTTGTGCTACTATAGATGTGAAATCCTGTATGCATCTTCAAATGAAGCCACTGTGTTATTTGTCTTAATTTTTAATTTGTTAAAGAGACTTCATATGAAGAGGGACATCAATAAAATAATTTTTAAAAAGAGAATTGAGGTTTAGATACTAGTTTTAACTATGCTACTAACTCCCTGCATGATGTTTTTGAATCATTTTTCAGTCATATTTGACTGCTTCTGGAGTTTTCTTGGCAAAAACACTGTAGGGATTTGCCATTTCCTTCTCTAGCTCATTTTCCAGATGAGGAAACCAAGGCAAACAAGATTAAATGACTTGCCCAGGGTCAAATAGCTAGCACGTGACTAAGACCAAATTTGAACTATGAAGATGAGTCCTTCTGATTCCAAGCCCAGTTCTCTAGCCACTGAGCCATCTAGCTGTCTATATGGCATTAGATGAAGTGATTAATGTGTGCTCCTTGAGGATAGGAGCTATTTTGTGAGCCTTTGTATCCCTAGCACCTAAGACAGTGTCTACCAAGTACAAAGTACTTGGTAAATGCTCATTGATATGTTGTTTCTCTATGTGTCCGTTTCCTTCTTTCTAAAAGAGGGAATTTTACTACTGATCTTTTAGTCCTTTCCAGTTCTAAAATGAGTCTAATTTAACTCTTCAGTGGTAAAATTAAATTAGAATAAGTGTTAGAGTATGAAAAAAAAGGACCTATGTGTTAGAGTTATCCACAATCAGAGTGTTGGTAACTGTATGTGGGAACAGAATGCATATGAGGATGCCACAACCTAGAGTTATACTTTAATACCTTGAGAGCCTATGATTTAGTCTCTTTGGCTACTCCCTTTCCTGATGCAGATGATAGCTGCTGTTAGGGTTGGAAGATTTTATCACCTCATGACCAACCTTCTGGATGAATCTTTCAGAATTTGACTAGATTGGTCTTCCAAAGACAGGCATACATTTCATGTACTGTTCATGACATGTACTCAGTTCAACTAAATTCAGTAGGCATTTATTAAATGTTTACTTTGTTCAAGATGAGAAAGATGATGGACTAGAAGATAAAGGACAGGTGTGGAGGCAGGAATTAATCAATTGACCAAATAACAGGCATTTATTAAGTGTCTTCTATGGTCCAAGCACCATGGTAGTTACTGAAATACACAAATAGTCCCAGTCTTCATTAAAGGAGCTGACATTTTATTGGGAGAAGTCATTAATGGCTGGGCCAGTCAGGGAAGTCTACATGTTGAAAGTCGTATTAGAATTGATTTTTAAAGGAGACATAGGACTCTAAGAGACAAATCCTACTTGTAACATGGGATTCCTGTGTGACCTCATCCAAGTCACTTAATCACTCAATATCCCCAGGTAATCTTGAGATTATTAGTTAGAGATGGATTGTCCATCTATAGTTAGTGATGCATTATTTTCACAAAGAAAGTGATATGGGGCAGCTAGATTATACAGAAGATAGAATAATGAACCTGGAATCAGAAAGATTCCTCTCCCTGAGTTCAAATCTGATCTCAGTCACATACTAGCTATGTGACCCTGGGCAAGTCACTTAACCCTTTCTTTTTGTCTCAGTTTCCTCATGTGGAAAATGAGTTAGAGAAGTGTGACAGTGAAAATGTGGGTTTCAAGACTTAAATTGCCAAAACTGTAAAGATAATTTTTAATGTCTTGATTTTAAATCAAAAATAAGTGGTCGCCATGGGAAACATTCGCAAATATGAAATACCCAAATCAGCCGGGTTTTATGGAGATTTTAATTAATACAAATGAAGGAATTAAGGGAAGGGAGAGAGACAGAGTAAGAGGAAATAGTAGGAAAAGGCCTAGGGCCTAGGCCAAATGGCCTCGGCCTTCTCTTTCAGAGAGAAAACTAAGTCAGTTTTTTATCCACTCACCACAAGATTTTGTCCCAAGCAAAACTCCAACTAAGTTCAGAGGCCCAGGTGCTCCAACTAGTCTGAGATCCAACTTCCCTAAGTTCAGAGAGCCAGCTCCTTTTAAAGAGAAATTTCTCTTATGTCACCTCCCTTAAATTTTCACATCTACCAATCACAGTAGACGTTTTCCACAGGACTGACCATTCTTAATTCACATCTTCTTTTGTTAATCACCTTCCCTGAGTAGACTAAAACTTCACACCTCTTGCCGTTTATAAGTTGCTTGACCTTTTAGTGATTAATTTAACCTTCATAGGTACTCAGCACTCTTTTGTATTAGATCTAAAAATAGACCTAGCTTAAGGTTTTGGCCACATTATAAGTATGAGTTAGGGACTTTTTCATTGTTCCATGAGTAGTTTTACAACTTTATCTTCCTCTAAAATATGCCTAAGAATGGGTGGAGTAATGTTAGAGTTCCCAATACATTCCTGACCAAGTACCTTCATTGTTTAAAATGGGGAATAGCCTTAACCAAATGTTCCAAGGTAGAGTCTGAGAAATTTAAAGATTCACAGAAGGAAATGGTAACTCCCTACAGTGTTTTTGCCAAGAAAATCCCAAATATGGTTACAAAGAATCCTACATGACTTAAAAAAGACTGAGCAACAACAAGAGCAAAGGAGAAGATGGTGCTTCTGGTTTATTGTCCATTGAAATAAGATTGCTGAAGAAAATAGGAACTAAGATTGTAGAGGTCTTGACAGACTGGGCTGAGTTGTATTTTATCATCAAGGTCTCTGGAGATTGGTGGCACCCACCAGGTCTTACACTCTGCTGGTACTGCTTTTGAGAGTCTATTTCTATAACATGCTGAGGCATTTGAGGAGAGCATTAATGTTTGAAATTTTCTTGTGAAAAACGGGCCATAACAAAATCTCTTCCTGTCAGAAATGAGAATCCATTATAATTACAACTGGTTTGGGGGTGGGAAAGAATAGTTCCCAGGTCTAACACATTAAAACCTTGAACTAGAGGAACAAAATCAGAAAGTGCAGTCAAGGGTAGAAAAAATTAGAATGAGAATCTCTAGAAATCTAAACCACATTTATGGAAGAAAAGGCTTGATGAATTTTTGTTTGACATGTTGCTTGGCAAAAGCAAAGAGCATGATCCTTAACAGCAATACAAAAGAATTAGATTGTTGGGAAAAGTGATTTAATGATTATGTCAAGGAAGCATGTCAATGACTTATTAAAGTGTGAGATGTCCCTCATGAATGAAATTTAGGAATTATCTGATCAGACTTGAAGATTAGCATGCCTAAATCTAAAAGAAGTAATCTCAGCAATAAAAAATCATTATAAAATATAAATGTGTTAAAGAATGGAAATAGCTGTTGAAAATTTGGAGTGAGATTCTTTTTTCATTATCACTATTATTACTGTTAAGATATCAATGGACTGAATGATATTCAAGTATGTCTTGGTTAGTAACAATTTTATGTAACATAATTCTAAATATAACTATAGAGTTCTGTTTTCAATTTGAACTTATTGTGTAATCACTATTACTTCTACCTACTATAGAATATTGGCTTTTATTCCATTAGTGTCATTCCTTTACTTTGGTGCATAGGTACTGCTCTTAGAAATCCAGCACTAAACAGATTTTGCTATTATAACACATGAACATTTCAGAATGAAGACAGTAATTTATAGATATAAATAACTGTGTTTAGAATTCAGTCATCAACACTGGTTCCCTTGTCTGATCGTTCTCAGAAACTTTAAAACATTTTATAATATTTTTAGTATCAGTAATATTTAGTTTAGAAAGCTATAATTTATTATTTGTTATTGCAGATAAGGACAGGATCTCTGATTTCATTGGTTTAAGGAACTCCAAAATGAAGAACCTCCTTTTTTCATTGAACTTTAGAATCTTCTTTGAAACGTGAAGTGTTATCTTGCTTTTTCCTTCCAGGTCTCCAGGACACTTCCCTTGATTCATGAAAAAATGCTACCTTCGAATAAAGAATCAACAGGCTTAGCATGCATATTTTTTCTTCCTTCCTTCCTCTCTTTCTTTCCTTCCTTCCTTCCTTCCTCTCTCTCTCCTCTTTCTTTTGTAATAGTATAATTTCATAAATTCATTTTGCATAACTATAAATATTATGCTTGCCCCACACCATAAAAAGAAAATGTCAGAGTGAGAAAAACAATATAAACTCCTTGAGTAAAGAGTTCATCTTGCTTCCTTGAATTTGTATGCCCAGAGCTAGCTAGATGGTTGAAGGGATTGAGAGACAGGCCTGGCGAAGGGAGGCTATGGATTCCGAATTGGTCTTAGACACTTCCTAGTTGTGTGAACCTGGACAAGTTACTTAACCCCAATTCTCTAGCCCTTACAATTCTTCTCTCTTGGAACCAATACTTAATATTGGTTCTAATATGGAAACTAAGAGTTAAAAAAAAAAGAAATTGTGTGCCAGTACCTAGAATGCAACAGATATTTAATAAATATTCTATTTCTCTATTATCTACATAGTCTTAGAGAATTCCTTGAGGCACTGAGAAGCTGAGTGTCTTTCTCAGGGTCACACAGTGCATCTGTGTCAGAAGCCAGATTTGAATCTGAATCTTCCATTAAACTGGTTGGTGTTAAACTCAAATAGAAACAGAGCCACTAATCTATTCATAAGGATTGCTGGGTGTAGCCTATTGGCTTACTTTAAAAATGTAATATCTATATTTTACTGTATTTTTATATATATTTGTTAAATAATTCTTAATTGCATTTGAATCTGACTTGTATTCAGGAATGTTTCTGGAGATGGAGTTGACACCTCTGTGTTATATACATGCTTCCACTCTTCCTTGCCGGAGGTATGTTTTTCCTTACCATAGATAATTTAAAAAGTCTTCTGTAGTCTGAAGTGCGATTTTAATTGATTCAAGAACATCTCCCCTCCCCCACTTCTATCTTCCAGGAGAACACAATGGATGGAAGTCAATGAGAAAGTGATTTTTTTAAATGGAAAATTGCTTTCCAGTCAATTTTGCTAACAGAGATCTCTTCTGTTAATCCAAGGTTACCTGGATATCATTTCATTTGCTTCCAGCAATGCTTACTCCAATCAGCAATCATTGCTAGTTTGCCCACTATGTTCAGTTCAATATGCTAGGGAATCATGTTCTAATCTGCTTTTTTCCCCTTCCTTCCTTTTTTCCCTCCCTTCCTTTTTCCCTCCCTCCCTTCCTTTTTTCCCCATCCTCCCTTCCTTTTTTCCCCATCCTCCCTTCCTTTTTTCCCCATCCTCCCTTCCTTTTTTCCCCATCCTCCCTTCCTTTTTCCCCCATCCTCCCTTCCTTTTTTCCCCATCCTTCCTTCCTTTTTTCCCCATCCTTCCTTCCTTTTTTCCCCATCCTTCCTTTTTCCCCTCCCTCCCTCCCTCCCTCCCTCCCTTCCTTCTTTTGTGTGACTTGTTAAGGTTGCTTAGTTTGCATTAGCAAGTATAACTACTGGCTTGCCCTTGCCTATGACTCTCTTGGGAAAGAGACTATACAGTTAGTGGTTATTCTTGGGAAGAAATAAATGTGGTGAAAATAATGTGGGTTCCTTTTAGAGCTGACATGTCTAACATATGATTTGCATTAGAGGTAGACATACTTTAAATCTGAGTATCCAATCACAGACATACAGAATATAAGTGATGCTGTCAAAAGAGCGTTAGATTTGGAATCAGAGAACCATGTTTTTAGAACCTAAGTCTCTGCCACTATCTGTGGTAACACTGTGTTGTTAAATTACTTGACCTCTCTTGGCCTCAGTTACCTCATCTGTGAAGTGAAAGGGTTGGGCTAGATGACTTGCAAGGCCCCTTCCATCTCTAAATATATGCTGAATTGGAAAGAAATTTAGGAATCACCTCTCCCCTTTTTATCACTTATGGGAAAAGCAACTGGACCCTCAAGAGGTTTACTTCATGGAGTTCAGTATACTAGTTAATGGCAAAGCCAGAATTAGAATTTAGGCCTCCTAGTTATCTATCCTGCGCTTATTCTAAACAATCATTGACTTTGGGGAAAATTGTTTGAGATTTTCTTCTAGCTCTAATATCTTCTGGTTCTATGATTTCCGTGTCTAGATCCCTCCTCGGCACATAGTGGGGCAGGTCAGGAGTCTTTACAGGGGTTGACCATTGAGTCTGTCTCAGGAGTCCGAGTGTATATATAAGCTGCAGCTCCAGGGCCAGATGGGCACTAATAAGCACTATTTGATCATCATGAAAAGGAAAAGGGCATTATGTTTTCTGGTACTGGAAAATATCCTTAGGTATAAATAACAACCCTAATATAGCCCAAAATAACATAATTGTATCATGGAAATTGGAAATGAAAGTGGCCTATTATGTTGCATGGTAATATTATTATTGGTAGTAATAAAGTAAGTAATAAGTAACAAACACAGCAATAAAATACATATGATTGATGATAACAGCTATAAGAGCCTGCATTTTTATAACGCATCCTGCTCACCAAGTACTTCACCTCATTTGACTCTCATGATCGAAAACTTGATGTAGGTAGTGAAGATTTTATTATCCCCATTTTACAGATGAGGAAGTTGAGTCCCAGAGAGTTAAAGTTATTGTCTCAAGGTCACATTCAACTAGGTAGGAGAAGAGCCAGTAATCAAACTCGGGTTTTCTGGGTATAATCCTTTGCTTCCATGCCCTGCCCTGCCCTCCCTGCCCCTTAGCCCCATTATTCCATTCTGTATAACATTGATGTGGGCAGCTATGTGACAGAATGGAAAGAGGGCTGGAAAAGGCGGGTTCTAAATCATGCCTCAGACACTTCTTGGACAGGCAAATCACTTCACTTTTTCTAGCCTCAGTTTCTTCCTTTTAGGAAATGATGGTAATAGCCTTCATTCCTTTATTTCACAGGGTTCCTGTGAGGATCAAATGAGATAACATAGGTAAAGGGTTTGGCAGAACTTAAAGTGCTATATAAATGCTTGCTGTTTAGTTCGTTTTACACATCCTTGTCTTCATTCTGAGCAATTCTGCCTTTGATTTATTCTCTTCAAATATTTCCAACTCAGAGTGGATTGAGAATTGATCTCAGAGAAAGGACAACTTGACCTTAAGTCCCACTTCTGACACATACTGGTTGTTTGATCCCAGGCAAGTCACTTATCCTTAGAACCCCAGGCAACTCTTTGAGACTTACAGAGAAGGTGTCTATCTGCATCAACAGGAGTAGTTTTCTCACTAGGAATTTCTTAAAGTAGTGAAATCATGTGGAGAGAGAAAAACAGACAGAAGGAGAGACAGACAGACAGAGACTGAGAAGGAGCCTGACACAGAGAGGCAGAGATAGAGACACAGAAAGGTACAGACACAGAGATATGGAGAAAAAGACAGGGAGACAGAGACAGAAGAGACAGACATAGAGAGACAGAGACATGAAGACAGAGAGACAGAGACAGACATAGAGAGACAGACATAAAGGCAGAGAAAAAGACAGAGAGACAGA
Source organism: Monodelphis domestica (assembly GCF_027887165.1). Taxonomy (NCBI): domain Eukaryota; kingdom Metazoa; phylum Chordata; class Mammalia; order Didelphimorphia; family Didelphidae; genus Monodelphis; species Monodelphis domestica. The sequence goes on from NC_077229.1 coordinate 431,280,785, forward strand.
GACAGAAGAGACAGAAACAGAGAGGCAGAGACATAAAGACAGGGAAAAAGATGGAGAGACAAAGACAGAAGAGACAGACATAGAGAGAAAGAGACATAAAGACAGACAGACAGACATAGAGAGACAGAGACATGAAGACAGAGAAAAAGACAGAGACAGAGTCAGATATAAAGACAGAGACATAAAGACAGAGAAAAAGACAGAGAGACAGAGACATGAAGACAGAGAAAAAGACAGAGAGACAGAGACATGAAGACAGAGAAAAAGACAGAGAGACAGAGACAGCAGAGACAGACATAGAGAGACAGAGACATAAAGACAGAGAGACAGACAGACATAGAGAGACAGAGACATGAAGACAGAGAAAAAGACAGAAACATACAGAAAAGACAGACAGAGAGAGGCATAAAGACAGAGAGAGAGACAGAGACAGACATAGAGAGACAGAGAAAGAGACAGAGACATGAAGACAGCGAAAAAGACAGAGAGACAGAGACATGAAGACAGAGAAAAAGACAGAGACAGAGACAGCAGTGACAAACAGAGAGACGGAGACATAAAGACAGAAAAAGACAGAGACAGAAGAGACAGACGTAGAGAGACAGAGACATAAAGACAGAGAGACAGAGATAGACATAGAGAGACAGAAAAAGACAGAGACAGAGACAGAAGAGACAGACATAAAGAGACAGAGAAAAAGACAGAGACTGAAGAGATGGAGTCAGAAAGAGAGACAGAGTGATAGAGACCAGAGAAGGAAACAGAGACAAAGAGAAAAATACAGAGAGAAAAGACAGAGGTAGAAGAGACAGTGAGAAAGAAACAGACATACATACATACAAAGAGACTGAGACAGAAAGAGACAGATACATATACACACACCTACACACAGAACAAAAATGACCTCTCTTATCCTTGAGTTTCTTCAAACATTTCTGAGGGCCTCTTTCAATTCTACCAGTATTTAAGCACCCATTATGTACACAGAGAACTCTATATTAGGCAATAAGGTGAAAGGTTTCTATAAGATATCATCCCTTGCCTTCAAGAAGTTCACAGTCTAGTACAATTGTTTTTTCTTTTCTTCATCTTGTATTTTTGCTCTGACTTTTCAAGTGGTCACATATTTCTAGCCTTTGGAAGTTTAGGGATGTGATCATACAATCTGTAGTATACATGATGTGATCATACCTGATTATGTAGCCCAATAGAATGAATGAATTTGGGGGGGATATGATATCAAGGGATCCTAGCCCTGGGATAAAGTACCAATACTACCTGCAGATCTCTTTGGGATCTGCAAATATATTTCACTGTTACTATACAAAAAAGACAATACATCTATAGTTAGTTGGACAATAAAACTTAGATTATAGTGATCCTTAAAATCACCCCTGGGGTGCCTTTGGCATCTATCAATCTCAAGGAAATTTTCAAAAACATTAAGGAATACAGTGCCACAAGTTTCTTCATTAACACTGCTCCCCTCTGTCCTCTCGGTAACTTCAGGAGCACTAGTGGTACTGTCATTTTCAAAATAAAATAAAATGTTAATTCACTTTTTTTTTAAACCCTCACCTTCCATCTTGGAATCAATATCGTGTATTGGTTCGAAGGCAGAAGAGTGGTAAGAGCTAGGCAATGGGGGTTAAGTGACTTGCCCAGGGTCACACAGCTGGGAAGTGTCTGTGGCCAGATTTGAACCTAGGACCTCCCATCTCTAAGCCTGGCTCTCAATCCACTGAGCTACCCAGCTGCCTCTGTTATTTTGCTTTTAAAAAAATAAGCATATGTCAAGGATCTTTGGGGTGGTGGCAGATGAGACAATATAAGGAAATTCTATTAATTAGAAGAGTAAGCTGTCATAAATCCCAAAGAGGAGAGGCACAGTACTTTAATATCATTAATTACCCCCCCCCCCCATCCTATCATTTTTTTAGCTTTAAGAGTGGAAAATGACTAATGGATCATCAGACTCTTATGGTAGAGAGTTTGGTCTGTTAAAACAGCTTAGAAGATCAACTTAATAAGCACTTCATAGGAAAGACTACATGCACACACAAGACACATCAAAGCAGACAGCACAAGGATGGAAAGTCTATGTGACTTGACTTCAGGGTTGTGTGGCACTGTTCTCTCATAAAAACCCAGTTTCAAAGCTACAGATCCCCAAGGCAGCAGTGATCTTCACAATAAGACAATACTTGTCTTTTACACCCTCTAAGTTCCACTTTCTGTTCTTCCTCCTCTTTGCCCATTTCCTGTCAAATAATTAGTAGTCTGTGCTTTCCCCTAGTTTCTCAAAATCCTCATTAGGACTCCTTACCTGGACCCAATTTTCCATACGTCATTCTCTGTATTTTTGTAACCCGCCATTCCTCTTCATCAAGGCTTATCTGTTCATTTTTCCATTTTCTCTGGATCTCATTAGTTTCAACTAATGCTATGAAATGACACATCTTGGAAGGCAGTGCACATAGTGGGCAGAGAGCTGGACTCAGATTCAGGAAAACCTGGGAGGAGGTCCCACCTCGGTAGCTGTGGGCAAGTTATTTCTTGAGCTCTCAGTGCTCCCAGGTAAATCTGTAAGATAAAACATCTAACATTCACAGGCTACTTTATCTCATTGAATATCCATAATCTCATGAGGCAAGGGCTTTTGTTATCTCCATTTGGCTGGTGAAGAAACTCAGTCAGACAGAGATTAAGCAACTTGCCTGAGGTCGCAGAGCTAGTAAACATCTGAGGCAGGATTTGAATTTAGATCTTCCTGACTCCAACTTGGACATTCTATTGATAATTCCTATTTGCCTTCAATAATGCTTCTACAAAAACTATACATTGTAGAGGGAGTTCCCTCACAAGTAATTCCCTATACTAATGAAATCACAAATATGGACAAAAAGACCAAAAATAAATAGCTCCTGACCTCAAGGAGCTTGCAATCTAACAGGAAAGACTATACATGGATGAGCCCCTTGAGGAGGTTGATCTCAATTGTCCTAAATGAACAAGATCATCAGGTGATTTCAACTGATCTTAATTAATCATCTTTCAATTCTGTTACTTATTCCTTTCACATGAAAACTCCCTGCCACTAAAAGACTATGGGACAATATTAGTTTTAGCAAATAATTTTTATTGTTACCCTATACATTAGAGGGGATAGTTTTGTTTTAATAATGATTTGTAGAGATAGTATTCTAAACCAAAGAGGAATAAGTCATTATTTGTGGAACTCTCAGTATCCCTAGAAAGTGTTTTTTGTTTTTTTTCTGTTTTGGTTTTATGTAGAAGGGGGCCTTCATTGTCACCTTTCGCCTAGAAATTTCCCAAATCATTCTGCTATAATACTTAAAATACTATCATTAGAGATTTATTCTTTTGTGGAAAACACTAGAAATTTATCAAATAATTTTGCTATAATACTTACAATTATATCATTAGAGATTCATTCCTTTGAAGAGAATCTAGAGAGGCAAATAACAGTATATTAGACATGAAGAAACTCAAATTGTTATCCTGGTTGTATCTTTAACTAACTTTGTGATCTCTGGCCATTAATTTACTCATCTGTAAAATAAGGAGATTGAATAAGAAAGATAAAACTTTTCCACTTCAAAAATTATCAAAATTAGTAAGACCAAATTTTCCAAATTACAAGGTACCTGGGTGGCACTTGGGCAGCTAGCTGGCAATGTGGCTAGAGAGTTGTAACTGGAGTCAAGAAGATTCATTTTTACTGAGGTCAAATCTGGCCTCAGATTCTTACTAGATGTGTGTGACCCTGGGCAAGTAACTTAATCCTGTTTGCCTTGGTTTTCTCTGCTATAAAATGAGTTGGAGAACGAAATGGCAAACCACTCCAGGATCTTTGCAAAGAAAATCCCAAATGAGATTAGGAAGAGTCAGACATGACTGAAAAATGATTGAACAATAACACTCTTCTCAGTGATTGCAACTCTGCTTCTGAGGGGAAGACTCACACTCAAGGGTAATATAGTAGAAAAATACTGTTGGATTTGTTATCAAAGGACATGCGTTCAAATGCCAACTGTGTCACTAGTAAGGACACATACCAAAGTCACTGTGTTACTTCTCTGCACCTCAGTTTCCTTGTTTGTAAAGTGATGGATTTAGTGTAGGTGACCTGTAAGGTCTCTCCCAGCTTTAAATAAATGCTCCTATGAATACCTTAGTAGGAGCAGAGGGGAGAATTTGGATCATTTCCTTAGTGTCTCTGTTTGTCTTGTACCACTGCTCAAGTTTGCCCCATTTCTTTTGATTAGTGCTTTCTTCTACTTCCTGCTCTGCCCATGTGTTGCAGGCAGAGGGAGCAGAACAATGATCAGATGTGGGAAGATCAGCTCTGTCAGTGCGGGAACAGCATGAAATATACTTCCATGCTGGGAGCAGCAGGGAGGAGGCAAGTGGAGGAGGAAGGAATGAGGAGAGAGCTAAGATTCAGAAAAGGAAAAGGGGAACCCAAAAGCCTGAATGGGGAGACAGTGTAATCTGAGGCAAAAGAAGAGTGAAGAGGGATAATTCTTCATGGATATGTCATTTCAATTTTTTTAGTCATCACATTGAAAGGCCCATCAATTTTATCAAGGGCTTAAATAAAAAGCAGAGTTTCTTCTCCATCCTCAGATTTTAAGGGTTATAAAACCAAAAAAATCACTGGAAGATTGTGGGAGGACTGAAAATGAACACAGTGGGTGGACTTAGCAAGAAGAGGGAAGTTGGAGTTCAGTGGAAGGGAAGTTGAGCCTGAGAAAAAGTGATTTGTCTTCTGTGAACTTTGGAGGTGAACTATTTGTTGAACTGAATTATTCTGATAATTGAAGCAATAGGGCCACTTTCAGAATTTGTCACATTTCCTTCTTTGTTCCCTGCAGCAGACTGTCATCGAGGAAGAAGGCAGGGCAAATGTAGCTTTGTTCCCAAGTGTTGAAATGTAGTGGGCTCTAACAGCATTAACATTTCTTCAGCAGAAGAGGAATACCTGAACTGAATTCTAGTTATCAAGAAAAAGTAGTAAAAATAATAATATCAGCAATTGACACTTACATTGCACTTCAAAGTATATCAAACTCTTTACATACATAATAGGAGGCTATCAGGTATTCCTTCCTGCCTCCATTCCCCATCCCATCCTGCCAGATGCCACACTTGAGTAGAGCCTCTGTCACCCTCTTACTCCCTTGGAAAAACTGGAGTCTCCCCACAGAGGGACCAGTGTCTGATTCTTTTTCCACATCCCCTTTTTGAGTTGTTTTTAAAAGTTCATTTGAGATTCAAGATGATTCTGAAGAATTATTGGTGGAAAAAGGAAATACTATCTACCTCCAAAGAAAGAACTGATGAAGTCTAAATGCAGATATTGGCATACTGAATTTTTTTTCTGTTTTTGATCTATTTTCTTTTGAAACATTGCTAATATAGAAATATGTTTTGCATGACTGCACATGTAAAATCTATATCAAAGAGCTTGCCTTCTTAAGGAGAGGAGATCAGACGGTGGGAGGGAGGAAGAGAATTTGGAACTCAAAAAAATACATGTTAAAATTTGTTTTTACATGTAATTGAGAAAAATAATATGGGTAATTTTTCACTTAAAATTGTTTACTGTTTGAAAAAAATACATTCATGTGAGGAAACTTTTCCTGTTTTTTTTTTTGGCTCTATTGAATTTTGTGAAACTCATCCCAGGATTGACAAGTGCTTCCTGACTAAATGATTAGCTAGCTGGCTCTTTAAAGGCCTGAGAGTGAATCTGGGTCTGGAAGAATAGCTCAGTAAGTTCATTCCAATAGACTAAGAAGGATAAATTCCAAAGTCCACTCAGAGGTTATAATCCTAATATGAAGGTAAAGATGTTACGCTTTTCTGGGACAATAAAACAGTTGGGACAATCATGATAGATCTAGTTAGCCTTGGAAAATATGATTATGCAGAATAGCTTAGGAATTGTGGGAAAACTAGGCAGATTTCTTTTATTCATACTTCATATTCTTTCTGACCTTTTAAATAAACTCTAGAAAATGAAATTCTGTGGTTTGGAATGGGGTGGAGGAATAGAAGAAAAAAAGTAGAAGTGAGTACTAGCACCTGGCACCCAGATAGGAATAACAGCAGAAGAAAAGGGATAGCTCATTGGCATTCAGGTATATTCGATATCTGAACCTCAGAGTCAAGCTGTTTCAGGGTCCAGGAAGATCCAAGAATCTCAAGACCTCCAGCTAGGGTTCAGTAATCAGAGAAGTTTAGAAAGTAGTGAAAGGTAAAAAGTCCAGAACCTAGACTGACTCCAAGGCCCTGAGAACTTAACTTCAAGTCAGGGAAGACGAAAGATCTTTAGAAAGGCATGAAGATGAGGGCAACAGAATTAAATCAAGGGGCTTTAATTAACCTGGGGCTCATGGATCCATATGGAAAATGCAGGCAGATTTGAAAGGGTCAATGAATTTGGATGGGAAAAATACATACAAAGAGATATACATTATACATGTATTTATATATGTTTGTGTGTGCTTGTATATCTATATCTTTATTTTCACTAACTTTTGGGTTTCTTTCTAATTTTATTCATTTTATTTTATGAATTTAAAAAGATGATTCTGAAATGGAGTCCAAGACTCCACCAGACTGCCAAAGTGGTCCATGACACTCAAAAGGTTAGGAACCTCTCTTTTAAAGAGAGTATTTCTGAATAGAGGAAGACCTGAACCTCCTTGAAGGATCAGGAGCAGGAATCAGAATGGTGGAAAGAAACAATGTTTAGAGACTTCAGAGTTTCTGCACAAGCTGTTTCTCCTCTGTAGACCTTAACAAATAAATGAAAATATCCCTAGAATGATCAATGAGAAAGAAGTTCAATAAAAGAAGTCTAAGTCAGCTCCTCTTTTCTGCAGTCTGGAGTGGCAGAAAAGAAAAAAAAAAGATGGCTAAAAGAGGGAGGAGGGTGGTAGAGGGGCTGATCTGGGGAAGTTAGGAGCAGCTGAGGCAAATTTGGAAGGAAATAGGTTAACAAACAGGAAGCCAATTTCAACTACTATAACATGATGAGAGAAGGATAGAAGGAGAAAGAGCATCAACTTCAGCCAACTGATCTTCCATCCCCACCTCCCTCCCAACCCTTGCTGCCTCCTACCCCCAGCCATCTCTTTGAATTGAGGCTTTGGAAGCCAGCACTAGTTCCAATAATCAAGGTACCTGAAGTCAGATCCAGCCCCAGGATTGTTAAAATAGAAGCAGGAAACAAAAGCAGACCTGAAGGTTGCTGAAGAGGGAGATAGGGTCCTGCCTGGTCTGGACGCCTTTGAGAATGGGGAAACACAGCAGGAGATAGGGCTGGCGAGGGCTGTGCAGGGGGAATGACCAGCTTGTCTCCAACATCCTCCTGGGACCTGTCAGGACCACAGCAGGAGGGAATTACCAACCTTTGATTAAGGATTATGCAAAAGGAGAAGAAAGAATCTAAGGGAGATCTGAGCCTGCAGAAGACCACCAGAGGACTAAGATAGAAGTCAGTGACTGAGGTAAAGAGCCTAATACCAGAAATCCTGATCAGATTAGGTCTTAGCCAGGGACCAAAAAGGCTTTAAAGGTGAGCGAGGAGAACCTGTGGTTCTATTTAGTTCCAATTCAGGGACAACACCTGTAGATCTGAGAGCAGGAACATTGTCCTGGATACTAGGGTCTAGCACCTGTACATCCTAATATGGGGGAGAAGAGACAATATCCCTAGTGAATCCAATATCTTTAAGTATTCCTAGAAGAGTGAAATAAGACAAGGGCCTGAGTATGAGATTTCCCCTGCCTGTTCTGTTGTATTTTAATAAAGTAAAGAAATATTTTAGGGAAGGAATGGAGATATTCTTACTAATTTGTATAAATAGCACGTAGGAGAAGATGCATATGAAATATGGAGAAATCACTGGAGGTATCAGAAACCTTTTTTCCCCTTTTCCTGATCAGTTATTACCCTTTTACCTGAAATATCTGGATATACAATAAATGAATAAATATATTTTAAAAGATTGATTAAGCACCACACTATGGGCCAAGCACTGCAGTAAACACTGAGGATTGAAAACAATTAGTCCAACAGTCCCTGCACTCCAGGAGTTCATGTTCCAACAAGGCAGACAGCTCAAGGGAAGGTTTTAGCTGCAGGACAGGAGGACCCCTGGTCCCTAGGGGACAAGAGCAACAAGGACATAAATGGATCTTCTTAATTCTCATGGAATCTGAACACAAACACACACATAATACAAGGAATTTGATGCAGAAATACATTAAACTCAAGAGAGAAAGGAGACAATAGGGGAAATTGGGGAGGGAGTAATCATGAAATAAACTGAATTCAGAGGGTTGATCCTAAAGGGATGGATTTAGCATTATACTGGTAAATATTTAACAACTGGCTCTCTAAAAAAACTCAGGCATGCATGACACACTTCTAAATTTAATCTGCATTTTCTCAATCACTTTCTTTAGTCTAGACAATCAACAAAACAATATATCAATCTCTGATTTCTAGTGCTTGCTGATTTCTGAGACATAGTGCTCTCCTGTTGAATATTTAACAATTGTCTATCATTTAAAGCTGGCTCTAGCATACCATTCGCTGATAGTTTCAAAAGAAAGGTAGTGTAAGAATCAGACATCAGGTTCTGACCTTGATAAAGAAGAGAAAAATAGAGAAATAGAAATAGATCATTCCAATTACAAATTAGTAATGTTGATAAGATTTCTTCTTTCTTCCACCACCCCCCCTTTTTTTTTTTTGGTAAAGAGAAAAGGGTGGGGAAGAATAAGAAGTTATGATGGAGAAAAACAATTAACAATACAAATAGTAATAGTAAATGTGATGGAATTAACTAAGTCATGAATGGAGGAGGGTAGCAGAATGGGTTAGAAAATAAAATCCAACAATTTGTTGGTGAAAAGTCATACACCAGAAACAAATATTCACACAGTTAAAATGAGGGACTAGAACATAACCTCAAGCAAAGTTAACCAGAAGTTAAATAATAGAGATGTTAAAGAGCTCAATAGAGTTTTAGAAAAGTGAGATATGCTAAATTGCTATTGATTACTGAATGGAAATTAAAGGAATATGCATGTTTTCAACTGCATAGTTACTTTTCAACTGGAAGGCACAGTGAATAAAGTGCTGGGCATTAAGTGAGGAGGAGATGAGTCAAAATCCAATTTTGGACACTTATTAACTCTGTGACCCTGGCAAGTCACTTAATTCTTCCTCAGTTTCCTCATCTGTTAAATGAATTGAAGAAGGAAACAGTAGCTTTGTCAAGAAAATCTGAAATGGACAACAAAGAGTAGGATATCAAAAATAACAAAAATACCTTTTAAAATATTAACCACATCCTAGATTATAAAAACCTCATAAACAAATAGAAAAAAATTAGACATGTTCTTAATTACCCTAACACAATGAAATTATGATATATATGTAAATGATTCAAACTTAAATGGAGACTAAAAATAACTTAAATTTAGAGAATTGGTGGGATAAGGAACAAATAAAAGAAATAATTGATAATTTCATCAAAGAAATGACAAAAATGAAGCACTGCACTGAAACTTTCAGGAGTCAAAACAATCCTTAAGGGAAATATTTATCTCCATAGTCATTTTCATCAATGAAAGAAAAGAAAAAAGATCATTTAATTTGTTCTGCAATGGAAAAAAAAAACAGAGAAAAAGCAGCAAGCAAATAACAAATAAGAAAATGGAGATGATAAGATGATAAAAGTTAAAACACAAATCCGTTTAATTTAGAAATTAACTCATGAACTATTAAAAAAAAAAGCCACTACCTACTCTGATAAAAAAGAGAAGAAAACCAAATTGCATAAAAATTAAAAAGGAGAAAAATTTGTAGAAAAATTAAAAAGGAGAACTAAACAAATGAAGAGGAAGCAAAAGAAATTATTAGAAATATTTTGACAATTATAGCAAAGTTGATTGCTTAAATGAAATTAATGAACACTTGAAAAATAAAAATAACCATAATATCAACATGAGAAGTAGAGAGCTTAAATAAACTACTCTCAAAAAGAGAAACTGAAAAATTCATAAAAGAACTGTCAAAGAAAAAAAAGACTCAAATACTAGTTGAATTTACAAGTGAATTCTTTCAAACATTCAAAGAATAATTAATTTAAATTCTAATAAATTATTTAATATGTCTTTGAGAAAGATATTGTCCTGATATTAAAACCAGGGAGAGATAAAGCAGAAAGTTTCTATGGAAATTTATAGACCGATATCTATAATGAGTATCGGTGCAAAATATTAGCAGAGACTATAACAATTTAAAAATTATTATGCATTATGATCAATCTGTATTTAAGCAGGAATGCATGATTGGTTCAATATTAGAAAAACCATAAACACAAGAGATGATATTAAGAACAAAAGGAATAAAACCACAATTATATCAATTTATGAAGAAAAGACATTTTTGACAAAATATCATGTATCAATGTAATAACATTACAAAACATGGGAATAAATGAACCTTGTTTATTATGGTAATAGTATCTATATAGAACCGAGAGCTTGCATAATCTATAATGAAACACTAAGCAGTCTTTCCAATAATATTAAACTTAAAGCAATTCATTATCATGGCTATTATATAGGATGCTAGAAAGATTAACTATAGAAATATATAGTCAAAGAGGACAAAAGAAGTTCAAGATGATTGTGAAGACTTTATAATAAAAGAGGAGAAAAAAGGAATAGTATAATTTCCAAAAGAAATGAAAATGGAAAACCATATAATGAGAATCATAGAGAGAAAAGATTGTTGACAGTGATCTATTAAAGATTATTGCAGGTCCAAAGGAGTATTAATTTTTTTAATTGAACAAGTTGGAGTGATTGGAACTGAGTTAAACTCCAACATGATTGCCACACATCTGAAATTAATATTTCTGAAGCCTGAATTTCTCTGGGATATTAAAATGGAGTACCTGAATTTTATTAATGTGTAGAGATCTTGGAAGTTAATGAATTATGAATGGAAAAAGTATTTATCTCTGATGTCCTGATACTTTAAGTACTTCCAACTTTTATACATAGCTTCCTATAATATATAAAATTCATAGAACTTCCTTTGTTCTTCCAGTCTCCTTTAGTTACATATCCCATTTCTTTCTCATCAGAATCCTTTCTGACTGTTTATAAGTATGTAGGTGTTGCGTTTTTTTTTTTTAAAGAGCACTCTTGAACTTCTTGCCCTTTTAGAGTCTCTAGCCATAGGATCATATACATAGAATTTTTTCCTTTAATTTTTGAAATCTGTTTTCCTAATTTGACTATGCCCAGTGTTCACTTCCTTTACTAATATGTACTCTAAAGTAGCCTAGTTCTTTTCCATGAAGAATGGCAGTAATATATAATGAAACAATCCATAGACTTAAAGTCAAGACTTAAAATAAAAAATCTAGCCTCTAAAACCTCTCTATGTGGACCTGGACAACTCATTTAAGTTGCTTAGTTTCCTCATCAATAAAATGATCATGACCACTTTTGCACTACTTTCTGTTGTGTCAATTAGCTGTTCACATAAAGAAGTTCTGCAGAAGTGCAAAACAAAGTGCAAAAGTATGATCTGGCACATAACCAACATAGAAGGATATAGGAAGGACTCACGAGATGTATTCTCATTCCAGCTAGAAACTAAGTGGTTATTGCCACCTTCTGTAAATGGCTTTGCCTAGTTCAATATCTATCAGTTTCCTTGCCTTTAGCATGAAGAGGGTTAGAGTAGCTGAGTTCTAAGATCATTTCTCTAATATTTTAAGAATCCATGAATTTCTTCTCTGAAGAGGCTATTGATTATATTTTAATAATGAAACTAGTGATATGTCAAGTTAATTCAATCCAAAAGCCAGTCAGTTTAACCATGGAAATCCCCAAATAACTGATCTTTCATTCAATTCCAGGGAATAGGGTTGTATATCATGGTAAAGTTCCCTCAGGGGCATTATGTAAACCAAACAATCAGTTGATTGGCACATTAAAAAAAAATAAACAAACAACTTTTGAAACTGTTTGGTCAAGTTATATGCAGGGACAGTGAGAGTTTTTCTTGCTAGGTAAAATTATTTCTCAAGTCAAACCTCCATTGGCATCTAGAGATCGATGCCTCTCCTAAAACAGAAAATGCCCATTAAAATCTACAAGAAATGTCCTTTGAAATGAACTTGAAACCAAACTACGGTTATTTTTCCATCCTTAGACTGATTCTTACTCTATTTGCAATCACTTTTGGAAATAATCTGCTAGTTGTTTTGCAAACTATCCACAAATTAATAGGGATGGCTCTAATGAAAAGAAAATAGAATCCACATTATTCAAGACTAAGTTAAAGACCTCAGTTATCCATTTTCTAGTTTAGACATGACTTGGCCATTGCCAGTTTTATTCCTACATGCACTATTTTAATATTGAGGAAAAAAATAAAAACCTCAAATGCAATTTTACCTTTGGATTATAGATAATGAGGTGAAATGGACCTCAGAGGCCATTTAGTTCAATCCCCCATTTTATAGATGAGAAAACTGAGGTCCAGAGCGATTGAATAATCTCTGTCAAAGGTCATACTGGTAATACACATTAAAGGTAGGATTTGAACACAGGCCCTCCACCTCTAGAGTCAGTCTGTTTCCCCCTGAATAATTCTGCTTCCCTTACTGGCTAAATTTTAGAATAAAAGTCTAATTTTTTTAAACCCTTACCTTCCATCTTAGCATTAATACTGTGTATTGGTTCCAAGGCAGAAGAGTAAAGTGGTAAGGGCTAGGCAATGGGGGTTAAGTGATTTGCCCAGGGTCACACAGCTAGGAAGTATCTGAGGCCACATTTGAACCTAGGACCTCTTGTCTCTAGGCCTAACTCACCATCCACTGAATCATCCACCTGCCCCCAAGAAGTCTATTTTCAAAATTATCAGCTAGTATAATTTAACTCCTGCTAAGTGACCCAGTGGAGTATGAGAGATGAGAGATGAGAGTTAAGTTTGGATGGGTTCCATTAAGATGTATGGGTTTCTGGAACAGAGCTGAGTATAGGATTGATGTATATCTTTTGTGAGACCCCTTTTAACAGAAGGTTGGATATTAAATAATATGTGTTATTTTTGGACCCCAACATCTCAGGAGGAAAGCTTGCTAGTTTGAAGTCAGATGATATTGGTTTGAATTCTAGCTCTACCACTAACTACTTATGTGTTCTTTGGGTAAACAGATTCATCTCTCTGTTCTTTCTAGAGTTCCTTCTAGTTCTAAACCAATGATTCTGTGAACAGATGATGTTAGAAAAATTCTTCCCCAGAAATTAGAAAAAAAACCCAACTTTGTAGATTGATTTTAATTTGTATTGCTGGGAACACAAATAGTTTCCCTTAAAAAATTTGTCTTTCATATCCAAATTCTAATTGTGTATACATGATATATTCCTGGTCAATTCAGTAAATTCATAGAAGTGGTTAGAAGCAGTAAGAGGACAACAGTCAGTCAAACCACCATTTTTATAAAAAAAAAGGACCAATTGAACAAGTTCTTTTTTTTCTTTTCAGCTAGTTACACAGAGTTTTGCACATATAATTGACAAAGCTTTTGGACTTATAGCTTTTGGATGGTATCCTCACATTCATCAAGACGAACTGGAAGTTTTCTTACAGATAATTCACATGTATAGTTCTTCTTCATTAAGAAAAAAATAGCCTACTTTATTTACAACTATTTAACATATGCCCTTTGTTGTAATCATTCACATCTTCTCATAATCCTCTCAATGTTTCATATTTATTCATCTCCATGTCTTTGCTCATCCTGGTCCTTTTGCTTACAATTTCCTTTCTTCTACTTACTGAAATTCTACAACTCATTTCAATAACATTTCTTAAATTCTGACTTTATATCCTAGCATGTAGCACAGTTTCTGAAGCAAAGAGACAAATAAAATAATATCTATTTTTTGAGGAACTTGTAACTTTCAAGAACCAACTTGTTTCACCTTCTCTATGAAATTTATTTTGACTACTCCATCCTATATTTAGTTTATCCCAGCCATTGCACCAAGTTGGTTTCTTGTGATAAATTATTTTTTGTTTTAATTTTTTTGGGCTTTTAGACTTCTTTTATTTTTTCAATTACATATAGAAATATTTTTGTACAATTGTTTTCTGACATTTTGAGATTTAAATCTTTCCCTCTCTCCTTTCTCTCCCCTTTCCAAGGAACTAAATGTCTTATTATAGGTTATACCAGTGCTTTCATGCAATATATATTTCCATATTCCTCATATCTTGACAGAATACACATATCACAATACAACAAAATGTCATGAAGGAAATGAAGTGAAAGATGGTATGATCTGATCTGCAATCATAGTTCTACCATTTCTTATTTGGCTTTAGATAGCATTTTTCCCCCATGAGTACCTTGGGATTATGTTGGAACCTTGTTTTGCTGATAATAGTTCAGTCCTTCACAGTTGATCATTATACCATATTTCTGTTACTTTATATACTGTTTTCTTGGCTCTGATCATTTTACTTTGTATCAGTTCACATATAGGTCTTTCTAGGTTTTTCTGAACTCAACGTGTTCATCATTTCTTATGGTGCAATAATAATACATTAAAATCATATACCACAACTTTTTCATTCATGTTCCAATTGATAGACACACCTTCAGTTTCCAGTTCTTTGCCAATTTAAAGAGAGCTGCTAAAAATATTTTTGTGGAAATAGGTCCTTTCCCACTATCTGTGATCTTTTTGGGCTACAGACCCAGTAGTGGTATTGCTGGGTCAAAGGGTATGCATAATTATATGGTTACAGATTGCTCTTCAGTATGTTTGTATCAGTTCATAGTTCTACCAATTGTATATTTGTGTTTCCATTTGTCCACATGTTCTGCAACATTTATCACCTTCCTTTTTGGTAATATTAGCCAATCTGATAGGGATGAGGTGGTAATTGAAGCAAGGATGCCTATTATCTAAACTACTGTTTTAGAGTAAAGCTTTGTGCCATATTTCTGTTACTGTTGTTTTTGTTACTTTAACCAATAGTAATTTGGAGCCTTTTTTCATGTGACAATAGACAGTTTTAACTTCATTATCTGAGAATTGCCTATTCATATTCTTTTGCCATTTATCAATTGCAGAATGTTTTTTATGCTTATTAATTTGGTTCAGTTCTCTCTATAGTTGAGAAATAAGCTTTCTTAGAGATGCATGCTATAATTTTTTTTCACAACTTGTTGTTTCCTTTCTAATCTTCTTTGCATTGGTTTATTCGTTCAAAACCATTTTAACTTAATGTAGTCAAAGTTATATATTTTATATCTCAGAATGTTCTCAATGTTTTATCTGAGCATAAATTAAATGTCTGACAGGTAAACTTTTCTAAGTTCCTCTAATTTGTTTACAGTATCACTCTGTTTCTAGATCCAGTATCCATTTTTACCTTGTCTTGGTGTATGATGTGAGATATTGGTCTATGCCTAGTTTATGCCATTCTGTTTTCTAGTATTCCCAGGAGTTTTTGTCAAATATTGAGTTCTTCCCCAATAGCTTGAATTTTTGTGTTTATTAAAAACTAGATTACTCTGATCATTAACTACTAGGTGATGATTTCCTAACATATTCCATTGTTCTACTACTCTATTTCTTAGTCGATATCAAGTTTTTTGATGATGATCACTGTATATATAGTTTGAAATTTGGTATGGCTAGGCCTCTTTCCCTCATTTTTTTCATTAATTTTATTGATATTTTTGACCCTTTATTGTTCAATATTTTTGTTATAATTTTTTCTGATTCTTGAAAATAAATTTTGGGTAGTTTGATTGGCATGGCATTGAATAAGTGAATAATAATTTAAGTATAATTGTCATTTTTAATACATTGGTACAGCCCATCCATGGACAATATTTTCCCAGTTGTTTAGGTCTGACTTTATTTGTGTGAAAGTGTTTTGTGATTATGTCTATATAGTTTCTGGGTTTGTTTTGGTAAGTATACCTTTTGGTATTTTTAATTGTCTAAAGTTAATTTTAGTGGAATTTCTTTTTCTGTCTCTTGCTATGAACCTTGGTGATGACAAATAGAAATGCTGATGATTTATGTGGGTTTATTTTGTTTTTTGAAACTTTGTTAAAGTTGTTAATTATTTCCTTATGATTTTTGGTTGATTCTCCAGGGTTTTCTAGGTATGCCTTCATATCATCTGCAAAGATTGAATTTTATTTCTCCATTGCCTATTCTAATTCATTCAATTCTGGTTTTTTGCTCTTATGGTAATTGTTAGCATTTCTAATGCAATATTAAATAGTAGGGCATCTTTGCTTTACCTCTGAACTTATTGGGAAGAGTTCTACTTTGTCCCCATTACAGATAATGCTTGCTGTCGATTTTAGATTAGGAAGGTTCCATTTATTTCAATGTTTTCTAATGATTTTTTTATAAAGAAAAGTGTTGCATTTTGTCAAAGGTTCTTCCTGCATCTATTGAGATAATCACCTGTCCTCTATTGATTTTTTTACTGATGAGGTCAATTATGCTGATAGTTTCCCTAATTTTTAAACCATCCCTGCATTTCTGGTATGAAAACTATCTGGTCATAGTGTATGATCTGTATATCTGATGATATAATACTATAATTTCCTTGCTGGTATTTTATTTAAAAATTTTTACATCAATATTCACTAAAGATGTTGGTCTGGTTTTCTTCCTGTTTTAGTTCTTCTTGGTTTAGCTATCAATAGCATATTTAAGTCATGAAAAGAATTTGAAATAATTTTGTCTTCCCTTCTTTTTCCAAATAGTTTATGTGGTATTAGAATTAATTGTTCTTTGAATGTTTGGTAGAATTTACTTGTGAATTCATTCTGGTTGTGGGGCCTTTTACTGAAAGAATTCTTTGATGGTTTGTTCAATTTATTTTTTTGTGATGGGGTTGTTTTAAGTATTCTATTTCTTCATTTTTAATATGGGCTGCTGTACTTTTGAAAATATTCATCTATTTCATTTAGATTGTCAGACTCATTGGCCTATAGTTGAAAAAAATTACCAAACAATTTCTTAAAATTCTTCTCCATTGGTTGTGATTTCACCTATTTCATTTTTGATATTGGTAATTTTGTTTCTTTTTAAAATCAAATTAAATAATGTTTTATCTATTTATTATTTTTTTGATAAAGCCATCTCCTTGTCTTATTTATTAGTTTAATGGTCAGCTTACTTACAATTTTATTTAACTTTGCTTTAATTTTTAGGATTTCAGGTTTTTTTCCTTCTCAATTTTAATTCAATTTGGCATTTAATTGGGGATTTAAAATTTGTTCTTTTTCCTAGTGTTTTTTTTTTTTTAGTTGCATGCCTAATTCACTGATCTTTGCTTTTTCCATTTTATTACTATAAATATTTAGAAATATAAAGTTTTCCCATAGGCACAGTTTTGTCTATATCCCATAAATTTTGGAATGTTAAATCCTTTTAAATTAAATTATGGATTGTTTCTATGATTTTTTTCTTTGACTTGTTCATTCTTTAGGATAAAATTATTTGGTTTCCAATTAATTTTCAATTCTTTTTCCTGCCCTTTGTTAAAAGTAATTTTTATTGCATAATGATCTGAAAAGGAGGCATTTACTATGCCTACTTTCCTCCATAATGGTTGGGAGGCTTTTGTGCCCTTTTATGTGTTCAATTTCTGTGAATGAGCCATGTAGTGCTAAGGAAAAAGTATATTCCTTTGCATTCCCATTCAATTTTTTCCCCAGGCATCAATCAAATCTAACTTTTCTAAAGTTCTGCTTACTTCCTTAACTTCTTTCTTATTAATTTTTTGGTTGGATTTATTTACTTTTGAGAAGGGAAGGTTGAGGCAACCCACTAGTATAATGTTACTATTTCTTCCTGTAACTTCTTTAGGAATTTAGATGCTATGCCATTTGGTGCATATATGATTATTATTGATATTGTTTCATTGTCTATAGTGTCTTTTATCAAAATGTAATTTCCTTCCTTATCTCTTTTGATCAGAACATTTTTTATTTTTGTTTTTTTTTTCCTGAGATCATGATTGCTAGGACTGCTTTTTCTTATCTTTGACTGAAGCATAATGGATTCTGCTCCAGGTCCTTACTTATACTCTGTGTGTATCTCCCTGCTTCAAATGTGTTTCTTGAAGATGGTATATTGTGAGATTCTGTTTTTGAATCCACTTTACATCCTTTTCAATTTTATGGATGAATCCATCTCATTCACACTCACACTTATGATTACTATATATTTCCCTCCATATTATTTTCCCCATTTACCCTGACTGTAGCTCCATGATATTTGAATTGCTTCCTTTTGGCTGCTTGCAGTTCTTTTTCCTTGGCTTGGGGGTATTTGAATTTATCTATGATAATCCTGGGATATTTTATTTCAGGGTCTTTTTCAGGGAATGATTAATGGATTCTTTCAATTTCGATTTTCCCCTCCCCTTCAATGATATAAGGGAAGTTTTCCCTGATGAATTTTTGAAATATGGTATTCAGGCTCTATTTTTGAATTTTAGGAAGTTTTTTTCTTCCTTGAACTTTTTGTGTTTCCTTTTCCATCTGGCCCATTCTAGTCTTTAGAAAGTTGTTTTCTTCAGTGTTTTTTTCCTCATCAATTTCCATTTGGCTCATTCTAATTTCCAAGTTATTGGTTCTTTCTATCATTTTATTCATTTGATTTTTTAACTTCTCTTCAAATTCTTCAAAGAGTTTTTTTCAGGCCTAGTATCCTTTCTCACTTTCCTTTGGGGTTTCATATGTTTACGTTTTGCCATCGTTGTCCTCTTCTGATTTTATATTTTGATCTTGTCACTAGAGTAACTTTTAAGGTTAGGCTTTTTCTTTGTTTCTTGCTCATTTTTCTAGTTATTATCCCCCCTACCCCCCTTGTTATCTTGTCTATATGTTGAGGTTCTGCTCTGCTCCTGGGGTAGAGGGAGTTCTGTTCCAAGCTAGATATATAGCCTTCTCTGGTACTTAGGGTAAGCCTGGTTGTGTTCAGGCCCTCAGTGTGCACTTAGAGGGTGTGGTTGACTTCTTGTGGGGATGTTTGCACCTGTTTTGTCCAGCTGGATTCCACTCCTCCATCTGTTGGTTTTCCTGTTGGGTTTTATGTTGGGCTGTTCCCCAACTCTGCCTATATGTTGCTACAGACCACTCCCCACCTATGTCATTTCCTTGACTCAGGCTGCTTGGTGACTTTTGGACTACTCCCCTCTCCTCTATCATTACTTCTATCCAAGTGATAGAAGCATTCTGTAGTCTTGTTGTCTTAGACTATTTGGCAGTGTACACTGGGTTGTTCCCTCACCCCTACCCTTTTATTACCTTGAGCATCAGATAGGGCTTATTTCAGGCCATGAAGAAGCATGAATGGCTGCTTTGGACTTCTCCCTTACTCCATAGTTTTGTTGCCTTGGGCTGTTTGGCAACTCTAGTTGGGCTGCTCCCATTCTGCCTTTCATTGCCATTTGGAAATGGTAGGGCTGATGTTGAGCTGCTCCATTTCTGCTGTTTCCTTCTCTCAGACCATTTGGCAGGAGTAGGACTGGTCCATGTTCTGCTGGTTCCCCTGGATGCTGCACTCCCTGGGCTACTCTCCCTTCTCACCCCAGTGAAGCATATCCCTTCTGCTTTCCTTTGTTTTGAGCTTTATTTTCTACTTTTGTGTGTTTGGAGGTTTGTGAAAGCTGAGTATCCCTTGCTCCATCAACTTGGTTCCCAGCATGCCTCTCCAATTGTTTTCATTTCTATGAGTTCTATTTATTTGAATACATGATAATCTGTTCCAGCAAAAAAGAATTACTTTTTAAACTTTCTTCTACACTGCCAATAGTACTGGCATAGACTAGCCATTCAGTATATCAATTAATTGGTTGTATGGAGAATCCCTAGAACATGACTTGGTAAGGAAAATAAAAATCATAACAATTGCAATTGGATCTAAAATCTGATTAAATCAGAATGAAATTAAAACTCACATGTTTCTTTAAAAACATAATATTCAAATAGTTCCTAGGTTATAGATTGGTCCACTGAGCCCAGAATTTCTGGGTGTTATTGTTTATTTTGATTCCTGGGTTGAAGCTTTGAGGAGATGAATTATAGTGTGCTGCTAATACACTCCACAGACTATTGATTTTATATGTCATCGATGTATATTGTATGCCTACACTCATACTGGGACAAGTGGGAGGTGTGACTGCCTAAGCCAGTTGTCCCATGCTGAGCCCTATGGGAAGCCCCTGCTTCTTACACTTGGAGCAGGGACAATGCAACTTAATCAGACTGACAGGAAGCAGGCAGCAATTACAGTGCACGGCTACATCTGCTGGGTTCCACTTCACTGAAGGAAGAGTTATCTCAATTTTAACGTACATCTCTTTCTCATGTTTCATTTAACCTCTGCTGTATTATTAAACACATCAAAATATAATGACACTCGTTAAAGAAGAAAAAAGAGGACAGTTGGGATATTTGGACTCTATCTCCCTGTATTTGTGCCTTAATTGTATCATTTTTTGCTTTTCTTTGGCAATTCTCCTAGAGAAAAATGAATTCAGGATATAGTTGCTTCAGCAGCAAGTTTCTTGCTTGCTATTTAAAGCAGCATCAACAGTGAGTTCAATTAGACAGAAATGCCCCTCAGTCCTTGATTATTTTCTGCAACCTGGATTTCTCTTCTCGAAAATGCTCTTTTGAAGCAAGTACTTCGTTTTCCTGTTATTGCTGTGCATGTAAGCTGTTTAAAAAGCAACTCAGTGAATACTGTAGGAACATATTTGGAAAATGATTCAGAAAACCTTTGCAACCTAGACTCACAGGTGTCTCACCCGCTGGTGTAACCTAGAACAGCGAGAGTCCCATCAGCTGGCCCAGCATGCTGACCCAAGTGCAAGATTCATTAAATTGCTCATTTCTCCAAGATAAATGCAATGTGTGAATTAGAGTCACTTATCAGGAGGGATTTTTAATTTTTTTACTCCTTAGACCCTGCTTCTCCTAACCAGAATCTTTCTTTTAACTTCAATTATATAATGATATTTGAAGGGTTTTAGATAAACTATCCTAAAGATTCAATAGAGCTCAGAAATTAAGGATAGACTCCATACTCATATAGCTTGGTTAGTTTCTTAAGCTACTGACATAGACTTTTGCTTTTAAAGTTATGTTTTGCAACATGCAAATTCCAAGATTCAAGGGCTTTATAATTCATTCATTCAATAAGCATTTATTAAGAAGCTGCTATGGTGCTAGCACTATACTAGGTGCTGGAGAAGTAAAGGAAAAAAATAAAGAAATATTCTTTGACCTCAAGGAGCTTAAATATCATGTAAGTGTTGGAAAAGGATCATAGAATATTGTGCAATGCACTTCCTGATGCCTCTATTGCCCTACTATAGGGTAGAGACTAGCTTTTCAGCAGGGTGGATCTCTAGCTAAAAGAGGCTGCTCAGATAGATAAGATTTTGTAAGAAGATAGAAGCTGAAGGCCAGCTGGAAAGCAAGATTTAGCTGGTGGGGTGGGGGAGAAAGACAGACAGACAGAAAAAGACAGAGAGACAGAGAGTGACAGAGACAGAGAGAGGAGAGAGAGAGAGACAGAGAGAGACAGAGACACAGAGAGACAGAGACAGAGAGAGAGAGAGACAGAGACAGAGACACAGAGAGACAGAGAGAGACAGAAAGTCAGAGCCAGATGAAGCCAGAGAGACAGAGAAACATTGAAACAGAGATAAACTGAGAGCAATAGAGTTAGGGGGGAAAAAAAGAAGAGAAAAAAGCTAAGGAAGAAGGGGAAACTGGAAGAGATGGCATAAAAAGAAAAGACTGGTATAATTCTGCAACAGATGACCAGAATTCAGTAGGTGGAGTGGTAGAGTCATACCAACAATTGAAGCTAGAGTATAGGAAGAGAATGGACTGTACCAAACGTGTAGCAAGCAAGACAGAACTGAAGCAGAAATTCTTGTCATTTAAATCTTAGGTAGTAGGATGGCTTTGGAGCTGAGGAAAAAGAAATGGTTCTACCTGTTTCTTTGAGAAAACTTTTGCTTTGGAGACAATATGATCTCACACATTTCAAGCAACCTCTTTCTCTTCAACAAACATTTACTGGTCATTTTGTACATTCAACAATTAGAATCCTGAACTACTAGGTTTTAAGAAGGTCCTTAGCCCCAGCTCAACAGGAACCTATCTGTAAATTGGGAAGACAGGATATGGAATCAAAACAGGTTGCTACTAGTATTGTATACTGCATTGAATAGAACAAGATCAATGAGGAAAATATAGGTCTCTTACTTGGAGAAGATGGTACAATGTTAAAAGATGGTAGAGAGGGTAATTGAGAGAAATAGGTACAGACAGAAGAAATGACATGCAAAGCAAGAAGAGCTCAAGAACACATGGAATCCAGACCCACTGGAGTAGGAGAGAGAGAGAGAATTCTATGGAAACTTGAGGAAGGAGACAATTGGTCACAAGCTCACTTCTGCTTGGGGGTGGTCTGAAGACATATCACTTCATATTCTCTCTGGCTATTACCTTTCTACATCAAACTTGAGCTGAAGAAAAAAGAGTCTTGTCCAGAAAAGACCTCAGCAGGGTTACTGCTGTTTTTCCCTCAGGGGAATAAATTTTATTCCTTTTGAAGAGACATCAAAGTCTTCAACAAGTGATATAACTACAATTAGGGAAAAACCCCTTTCCCTCCCTTCCTTCCTCCCAGTTTTCCCTCTATTCCCTTCACCCAAGAGAATAAATAGATCTTTTTAAAACTAAAGAAACTGTTCTGAAAGTTGTTGTAATTAGGGGGAGGAACTGACCCACCATCTGTGAGGCAAACTTCATTAGGTTGCTTAGTGAGGAGAACAGGAAGTGAAGGAGGTGCTCTGAAATCAGCTTCCTTCCCTCAAACTGCTTCCTGGTGTAACATCTTTTGATTTCCCTTATTATCTCTCACTAATTTCCCTCTCTAATACAAGAGAAATCAAAACAACTCTCAACATCTACTTTACTTTTGTAATCTTCCACAGTAGCAACAACAAATAATAACAAAATCTTCAAACTGGAGGGTCTTTAATAATCAGCAAGAGGAAAGTGGTGGTGGGGGAAGCAGGGTGGATTGAAAGCCAGACCTAGAGATGGGAGGTCCTGGGTTCAAATATGACTTTAGACACTTCCTACCTATGTGACCCTGGGCAAGTCACTTCACCCTCATTGCCTAACCCTTACCCCTCTTCTGCCTTGGAACCAATACACAGTATTGATTCTAAGAGAAAAGGGAAAGGCTTTCTTTCTTTTCTTTTTTTTTTTAAAGAGGAAAGTAAGGCTCTCATCAAGAGAAAAAGGGATAAGTGATCATTTAGTCAATTTAAATGAGTTCAAGTTTCCAATCCCTCATGATATGTCAAAGAGCTCTGTAGGAATTTAACATTCTACTCTTAGCTACTGTCCATATTCTTTGGGAAATCATGGAAAACAGAAGTGTCAGAAAATTGGAGGTAGACAGATATTGAATACAGGAAATTTAGATTCTAGAAACTACAAAAAAGTAAGCTTGATTTTATCCTGGCAAATTCTAGGAAGAATTTTCAAATGGATGTTGTATGATCACTAAAAAGTGGTAGCAACAATCACCAAGATTCAGTATGAGCTCACTAAGGACAAATTGTTCCCCAAAGATCTTATCTATTATTAAAATAAATTTCCATCTATCTGTCTATATGTCTATGTATCTATACATCTATTATCTATGTATGTATCTCTTTAATATGTCTTTTGTTTTTTATATAACCTACATTTCCCTTTTTTTCTTTTTTTCCTCTCCCAGGGAACTCACTTGCTTTTTTAAATAGCATTGCTAGATTGCTAGACTGGAGAAATCCTATAGAATGTATTTCAAGACTTTACCCAGGGACTTGATGAAATATTTCACAATACCATTCAGGTCAAGATCAAGAAATGGAGCCTGGATTGATAGTTCATTAAGGGGAATTCATAGATGGTTGAGTAATTCAACTCAAAGATCCATCAGGAAATTGTTAGTGGGAAGGTAGTAGGATGTTTTCCTACTCAGCATTTTAGCCAATAATTTCAAGATATGAAGTCATGCTTATTGAATCTTTTGATCAGCCCAAAGTTTAATACATGGAAATTCAGGATTAGTTTTCAAAAATGAGTCAACAGGCTAAACAAGCCTAAAAGTAACATGATGACTTTTAAGAAAAAATTGAATTCAACAAGGATTTATTAATTACTTACTGTCTATATATCCAAACAGAATATTAGAAGAGCACAAGAGGCACAAAGAAAAAGTTGCATAAAGTTCAAGAAAGAAAAGATAATTTTGCTGTGGGAAGATCAGGAAAGCTTCATGGAGATGAATGTGTTTAAACTGAGTCTGAGAAAATATGAGGGCTTTCAGTAGGCTTGGAAAGGCAAAGAAAGGCAGGGCATCATGTGAGTAGGAAAGTGTATGAGTCAAGTCACAGAGATAGGAAATTGTGAATATATAAGAAGGGCTTCTAGGTGGCTCATTGGATTGAGAGCCAGGCCTGGAGATGAGAGATCCTAGATTCAAATGTGACCTCAGATACTTCCTAGCTGTGTGACCCTGGGCAAGTCACTTAAGCACCTTGCCTAGCCTTTACCACTCTTCTGCCTTGGAACCAATATGCAGTATTGATTCTAAGATGGAAGGTAAGGGCTATTTAAAAAATGGTGAAAAATATATATGCACACATATGTATATGTATACATAGTTATACATATAGATATGAGCATACACACTTAATATATACACATGCATGTAAATATGTAGACAATTAAATATAAGTATATGACGTGTACAATGTAGAAATATCTGATACATAGTTATCTAATATGTCATGTGTAAATGGTATATATATTATATATAATTCAGTAAATATTTATTATTATGTGTCTGGCATTGCAAGCTCAATATGAGTCAATAGTGTGATGTGACTGACTTTTTTAAATAGTTCATTTTGGTTATAAGAAATAGTGTGAAAGAGACCTAGAAAGATATAGTAGCATCAGTTTGGATGCCCTTGAATGCTCTCCATGGGATTTAATTCAACAGATATTTATTAAGTCCCTATAATATACTTTGGGGAAGCAAAGATGAAAAAAGGATATAATCCCTATAATTAAGTCCAATCGATAAACATTTATTAAGTGCCTAGTTTATGCCAGGCACTATAGTAAGTTCTGGGCTCATAACGCAAGGCAAAAGACCATCCTGGAGCTTATAGTCTAATGGGGGCAGTGACTTACAAACCACTAGGGACAAACAAGAGCTCTACAGGTTAACTTGGAGATAATTCACAGACTGAAGGATTCCTGTAGAAGGTGGGATTTCAGATGTAAGTTCCTTATACTGTTCTGAACATAGCAAATACTTCACAGAATGCAGAATGGGGCATATTCTTTTTTTTTTTTTGAGATGGCCAATCTAGAAATTTCTTTTGTTTGACTATATGTTCGTGATGGAGATTTTGGGGTTTTTTCTTAGTTGAGGAGGGGAAAAGTTGGAGAGAAAAAAGATAGATTTTGGCTAATTGAAAAAAATAATTTTAATTAAAAAAAGTTGGGGGGAAACATGCATGAATTAATGAAGAGTGAAACAAATGGAATTAAGAGAATAATTTTCCCCAAAAATCATAAAAAATGAACTATGTTAAAGGCAAATCTTATCAATTAAATTGTTCAATTGTGTGTTAGGTGACCAATGATGAAGGCTGTGACATACCTCCCAACAGAAAAGTGATAGACTAAGCAGAATGAGCTCTGTTTTTGTACATGGTTGATGTGGAAATTTGACTTACTTAACTTTGCATATTTGTTATCAGGATTGTTCTTTTTTTTTTTTCAAGGTAAGGGGGAAATAGGAAGGAGAAAGAAATAAATGCTTGTTAATTAAAAGGAATTTTTACCAAAAAATTAATACACATAGTTCATCCTTATAAGTTCCTTAATAATTTTTTTCCATGAGCAAAGGACAGGTCAGGACAAAATACAATATACATTTTAAGAGATTATTGAATATGGAGGAATTCAAGAAAAGCTTCACAAAGAAGGTAATACTTGTGTTGGATCTTGAAAAGAGTTGTTAATAATCATTGGCAATAGAGAGTCCATTTCAGGCCATGAACAAAGACAAAGAACCAGAAAAAGAGATACAGAATAGTGAATAGCCCACTTAGGCAGAAACATTGAATATGTGAAAGGGATTCTGCTGAACAAGTAGACTTGTGTCAGATTATGGAGACTTTTGAATATCAAGTCCAAGAGTTTATCATTTATTTGGTAGAAAGTGAGGAACTATTGATCATTTTTAATTTGAGAAGTTACTACCAGTAGGATTTATTTGCAAAGTTACTTGGTTAGTTCTGAGGATAGATCAAAGAAAGGGGAACCTAAAGGCAGAAAATATAGTTGAGACCAAAATATTAATTGAGGAAAAGAAGTTATGAATCTGAACTTATAAGACTAGAAAGGAGGGTGATAACAGAAATTATATAAATAAACCAGACAGAATCTGTTAACTGATTGGCTATCAGGGGTTAGGGACAGAAAAGACCCCAAATCCTACATTGAGATTAATTTTTTTAAATTGTGTGTGAATAGTTTAAAAAAGATGAGAGTTAGGAAAAGAAATTTCATGAAAAGATCCTTTGGGATTTAAGCAGTTGCAAGCTCAATATGAGTCAACAGTGTGATGTGACTGATTTTTTTAAAGGCCCTTGTAATCTGAGCTACATCAATAGAAGCACAGTGTCCAGATCACAGAGAGTAATTGTTCCATTTTACTCCACATTGAGCAGACCACACAGAATATAGTGTTTGATTTTGGATTTTAAGAGGGACATTTTAAGAGGGACATTGACAAACTGGACTGCCTCCAGAGAAAGACCACCAGGATAGTGGGTATCTGAAAGTCTTCTCCTATGAACAACAATTGAAGTAATTAGCCTGGAAAAGAAAAGCCTTAGGGCTATCTTCAAATCTCTGAACCATCATGTGGGAGAAGCTGTGGAGTCGCTTTTTGTAGCTCCAGTGTGAGCAACATGGGAGCAAATGGGTAGAAGTTATGAATTTGATTGAATAAAACTTGGAATTTTCTCACAATTTGGAGGTGTTTAAAAATAAAACAGTGTGTTTTTGCTAAGTGGTGAGCTGCATGTTCATGGAAGTGTTCAAAGCAGAGACTGGAGTACCATCTGTCAGGGCTACTGCAGAGGATATTTTTGGGCAAGGTAGCAAAGTGGGAGAGATGACCTCTGCTGATGTTCCTGCTGTCTTTAAGAATACATAACTGTGTTGCTTATAGGGGTATTGAGTTGTACATGGATTGTTTCTTCCATAACAAATGATCTCAGATTATGGTTTGTAAAGCGTTGCTTAGTATACCATAGAAGAGTTTGATTTTAGAAGCTTCTTTCCCTCAATAACCTTTCTGGTCTGGCTCTTAGCTAGGGTATAGCACTTGGAAACACTTGAATTTTTCTTATTTCTTTTTCTTTTCTTTTTTTATAGTTCTTTTTTTTTTCTCTCAAAACTTGTCCTTTATTTATTTATTTATTTTTAAATTTTAAACACTATTTTATTTGGTCATTTCCAAACATTATTCACTGGAAACAAAGATCATTTTCTTTTCCTCCCCGCCCCCTCTCCCACCACCTTTCCCTCTCCCATAGCCCATGCACGATTCCACTGGTTATCACATGTGTTCTTAACTGGAACCCATTTCCCTGTTGTTGGTATTTGCATTAGAGTGTTCATTTAGAGTCTCTCCTCAGTCATACCCACTCAACTCCTGTAGTCAAGCAGTTGCTTTTCATCGGTGTTTTTACTCCCACAGTTTATCCTCTGCTTGTGGATAGTATTTTTTAGATCCCTGCAGATTGTTCAGGGACATTGCATTGCCACTAATGGAGAAGTCCATTACCTTCGATTGTACCACAATGTATCAGTCTCTGTGTACAATATTTTCCTGGTTCTGCTCCTTTCACTCTGCATCACTTCCTGGAGGTTGTTCCAGTCTCCATAGAATTCTTCCACTTTATTATTCCTTTTAGCACAATAGTATTCCATCACCAACATATACCACAATTTGTTCAGCCATTCCCCAATTGATGGGCATCCCCTCGTTTTCCAATTTTTGGCCACCATAAAGAGTGCAGCTATGAATATTATTGTGCAAATCTTTTCCCTTATTATCTCTTTTGGGTACAAACCCAGCAGTGCTATAGCTGGATGAAAGGGCAGACAGTCTTTTATCACCCTTTGGGCAGAGTTCTAAATTGCCCTCCAGAATGGCTGGATCAATTCACAACTCCACAGGCAATGAATTAGTGTCCCCACTTTGCCACATCCCCTCCAGCATTCATTACTTTCCATAGCTGTCATGTTAGCCAATCTGCTAGGTGTGAGGTGGTACCTCAGAGTTGTTTTGATTTGCATCTCTCTGATTATATAAGGGATGTAGAGCACTTTTTCATGTGCTTATTAATAGTTTTGATTTCTTTGGCTGAAAACTGCCTGTTCATGTCCCTTGCCCATTTATCAATTGGAGAATGGCTTGATTTTTTGTACAATTGATTTAGTTCTTTGTAAATTTGAGTAATTAAACCTTTTTCAGAGGTTTTTATGAAGATTGTTTCCCAATTTGTTGCTATCCTTCTGATTTTTGGTTACATTGGTTTTATTTGTACAAAAACTTTTAAATTTGAAGTAGTCAAAATTATTTATTTTGCATTTTGTAACTCTTTCTAATTCTTGCTTGGTTTTGAAGTCTTTCCCTTCCCAAAGGTCTGACATGTATGCTATTCTGTGTTCGCCTAATTTTCTTATAGTTTCCTTCTTTATGTTCAAGTCATTCACCCATTTTGAATTTATCTTGGTCTAGGGTGTGAGGTGTTGATCTAAACCTAATCTTTCCCACACTGTCCTCCAATTTTCCCAGCAGTTTTTGTGAAATAGTGGATTTTTGTCCCCAAAGCTGGGATCTTTGGGTTTGTCATATACTGTATTGCTGAGGTCTCTTGCCCCCAGTCTATTCCACTGATCCTCTTTTCTGTCTCTTAGCCAGTACCAAATTGTTTTGATGACCGCTGCTTTATAATATAGTTTGAGATCTGGGACTGCAAGGCCCCCTTCCTTTGTATTTTTTTTTCATGATTTCCCTGGATATCCTTGATCTTTTGTTCTTCCAAATGAGCTTTGTTATGTTTTTTTTCTAAATCAGTAAAAAAAAAAATTTTGGAAGTTCCATGGGTATGGCACTAAATAGATAGATGAGTTTGGGTAGGATGGTCATTTTTATTATATTGGCTCGTCCTACCCATGAGCAGTTAATGTTTTTCCAATTGCTCAAGTCTAGTTTTAGTTGTGTGGAAAGTGTTTTGTAGTTGTGTTCATATAGTTCCTGTGTTTGTCTCGGGAGATAGATTCCTAAGTACATTATTTTGTCTAAGGTAATTTTGAATGGGATTTCTCTTTCTAGTTCTTGCTGCTGAGCTGTGTTGGAATTATATAGAAATGCTGATGACTTATGTGGGTTTATTTTGTATCCTGCAACTTTGCTAAAGTTGTTGATTATTTCGATTAGCTTTTTGGTTGAATCTCTAGGATTCTTTAAGTAGACCATCATGTCATCTGCAAAGAGCGATATTTTGGTCTCCTCCTTGCCTATTTTAATGCCTTCAATTTCTTTTTCTTCTCTAATTGCTACTGCTAGTGTTTCTAGTACAATGTCAAATAATAGAGGTAATAATGGGCATCCTTGTTTCACTCCTGATCTTATTGGGAATGCAGCTAGTTTATCCCCATTGCAAATAATATTAGCTGGTGGTTTTAGATATATACTGTTTATTATTTTTAGGAACGACCTTTCTATTCCTATGCTTTCTAGTGTTTTTAGTAGGAATGGGTGTTGTATTTTATCAAAGGCTTTTTCTGCATCTATTGAGATAATCATGTGGTTCTTGTTGGTTTGCTTGTTGATGTGGTCAATTATGTGGATGGTTTTCCTAATATTGAACCAGCCCTGCATCCCTGGTATAAATCCTACTTGATCATGGTGGATGACCCTTCTGATCACTTGCTGGAGTCTTTTTGCTAGTGTCCTATTTAAGATTTTTGCATCTATATTAATTAGGGAGATTGGTCTATAATTTTCTTTCTCTGTTTTTGGCCTGCCTGGCTTTGGAATCAGTACCATGTTTGTGTCATAAAAGGAGTTTGGTAGAACTCCCTCTTTGCTTATTATGTCAAATAGTTTGTATAGTATTGGGATTAACTGTTCTCTGAATGTTTGATAGAATTCACTGGTGAATCCGTCAGACCCTGGGGATTCTTATTTCTTTTTCTAAGGGACCTATTTTTTTTTTTTTTGCAAGCACTGAAGTTAACAAAACATTTAATAAAGAATAGGTTAATTCAAGGCAGGTGAGAATCTGGAAGGGGAAAAAAAGAAAACCCATGCTTATCATGAACTCTCTTCTCATCTTGTTTCCCTAACTCCAACTCCATCATTAAGTTACAATAGACCAGGGAGTGTCTTAACTCTTCTGGGGTTCGTTTGCATTCTCCACCAGAACAAATGTGATAGGTTCCCCAATTCCTCTCAATAGGATATATCTATCATGTAGTGAATATAAGTAGGTCTGCTACCACTTTTAGTTAATTTTAGTGGGCTCCATAAATTACTGGCAACATATTTACTGCCCAAGATAATCTCTTCAAGGTCTTGTGGTTATATTATACTATGGCTTACTGCAACTTTATCCATCCCTCCAAATAGGGAGTGTTTTTCTCCAATCCAATGCTCAATGTGGGAAAAAAAAAGAAAGAAAGAAACAAATCCAGCTAAGCCTTCTGGCCTCTTCCTATCCTGTGCAAAATGAATGAGGAAAATACTTTATTTAGCCACACAGACTCTTTCAAGGTAACTCTTACTTTTGCCTCTTCAATTTTTTCTGTCTCTATTTTAAAATAAATTTCTTGTGAATCTACTCCTTGCTGTAAAACTGTCAGTTTGACTTGTTCTATAGTCCTTTGGTCTACGACTTCTACACCCCTTCTAAATTCCTTCTAATATGTTATGGGTTGATAAATCACATAACTAAATTCTAATTGTGTGGAAAATTGAGACTATGTATATGAGCCAGAGTTTCTCATTTTGACTCATGAAATGTGTGAATGTCATATAAGTTTTGGGACCACAAACTTGGATACTTAGAAGCCTTATTCCTCCTCATCTACCCGAATCCCTCTTCTAGATAGTGGTCCAGATAGCTGAAATGCTTAGAAGTCTAATCTACCCAGGAGTTGTATATATAACACTTTTATATTTTGTCCTTCATGGTACAGAGAAAGAGAATCAGTCCTGGAATCTAGAACACCTAGTTCAGGAACTACATCTAACACAGGATATCTGATTCATCACTGGCAAATTACAAAAGGTGTCAGACATCTCAGACATCTTTAACACTATAAATTATAGGGAAGTTGCTTATGTGCTTTGGTGGAGGTAGTTTCTGTACTACCTACTTTCCCCTCCCCAACAATAGTCGACCAGAACCTATACCTTGGAGAGGAAAAAGTTAGCCCAGAACTGAAGAGAAGAATTCAATAGATGAAGTTGTTTTTTTAGGAAAGTATTTAGGAAATTGACCAGTGATTTCAATGACCCCAACCAGTTTCAAGGCATAATAGTCTATCTCCTTTTTAATACCAATAATTTCTTGTTATGTTCCTGCAAATCAGGGGCCACTGATGAGCTCAGAGGAATGAAAAAAAATGTAGGTAATCCAAAATGCAAAACAGAACCTATGATGGATTCTAATTAAAGGTCATTGTAATGAAACTATGAATGGTGCCATAGAGAAAATAGAATTTATTTTATTTTATCTTTGCCTTCAAATTAGTTGAAAATAGGGAAAAAGATCCCCCCCAACTCTTACTTCATTATTCACTTTCACATTCCTCCATACAAAAAACCCTCTAACAACTCACTCAGTTCCGGTCTTCAAAGTCTTGTCAAAATTTCTGAGTTTTGGTGAAAGCATAGACAAGCCATTTAATGACTTTGGTCCTTAGGTTCCTCATCACAGAATGAGGGGTTGTTTTAGATGATCTCTAAGGTACCCTCTAGATCTAAATCTGTGATCTTGGAAATTGCCTTTTAGTTAAATGTTGGCGATAGGCTTTTCAATTTATTTTTTTTCTTGGGCTAGGAAAGCAGAGGTCAGTTTCATAAATAATTATATAGCCATACAGCTACACTCTATTCTCTCCTTGAATGATAGTAATATGAAATGGAAGGAAATGGGCAGTGAATAAGCTAGAGATGTCTCTCATGTGCTATTATCAGGGAAAGAAAAATCAGATATTAGTCAACCATACTGCTTAGAATTATATCAAAAAGCAAGCTCTTGAGGAACAGATGGGCTAACCAAAGACTGAATCAGTTTATCAAGTTTTTAAGTAAGCTAAATGAATTAGAAGCAGATGTAGTTCATGTCACATTAAGAAAGGGCCATTTGACCAAGAGTTTAACTCAAAAGAGAGTAACAATTATTTTGGAGAAATTATTTTTGAAGAAATGTTCACTCCATGTTACAAAATAATCATGGAAATTTTTCTATAGAATTAAGCAGAATTTGTAGGGTCATGGAATTTAGAACCAGAAAGAACCTTAGAAGTTAATTTTGTGGAACCATCTCATTTTATAAATGAGGAAACTGAGATGTAGAGAAGATAACTAACTTGTTTAAGGTCATATCTTATATATAGCAGAGTTGAGACTTGAAAGCAGACCTTTCAATACCAACTAATGCAGGCTGTCAATCAAACATGTACCATTTATGACTCCTATGGTACTTGGTTGGTAATGTTAACAGTAAGATCTTAAAATTGAGCGGCTCCAAGAACACATTTTAGGAAAGTGAGGGAGAAATCAACTGTCAGGAGTTTTCTGATCAACTCCCTCTATATGTAAACAAATGATACCCTAACTGGATCAATAACATGGCCACAATCTTTAAGTATTTGAAGGACTGTTGCATGGAAGAGAGATTATTAGACTTGCTTGGTTTAGCCCCAGAGAGAAGAACTTAAAGGGTAGAAGTTTCAAAGAGGTAAATTGCTTGATATACACTGTCTTCCTAATAAGAACTGTCCAAAAAGGAAATGGGCACTCTCTCCCATTGGTTGTTGTTCATTTGTTTTTGTGGTGTCTGACTTTTGGGGACCCCATTTGGACTTTTGTAGGAGATTTTTTTTTGTCATTTTCTTCTCCAGTTCATTTTATAGATGAGGAAACTGAGGCAAACAAGGAAAAGTTACTTTCCCAGGGTCATATAGCTAATGAGTGTCTGAGGCCAGATTTGAACTCATGAAGATGAGTAGATCTTCCTGACTCCAGGTCCAGCATTCTGTGCACTATCGTGCCATCTAGCTGCCACTCAGCCCCCCTCAGTAGACAAAGGCATATGAATTAGCTATACTGTAGTCGGGATTTTTTTTTGTGGGGGTGGATTTTGATTGGAATAGATGGTTGTTCCCTTCCAAATGATCTTGTGAACATAGGACTTAGTAAATTCTTAATTTTGGGAGTAGACTTACATACAGACTTTGTTAGTCTAAAAATATATGTCTAATTCTGTTTGACACACTAAACATTCTATTGTCTACCTTTGTGCTCTGAAAAAGGCTTTCTATGCTTGGAAGGTATTTTCTCCTGTGGGAGATGAGTCATGAGCTGAGCTTTGAAGGGAGCTTAGTGGTAGAAATTAGGAGGAAATACATTCTGGAATCTCTTGACATTTCAAGGTTGTTCATTGGTTATCCTTTGCTTCTACTCTATGACTGGCTAGCCTCCATTTCTAGCCATAACTTTTTAATGATGACATATTTAATGATGGTTCACAGTCTAAATGGTTGAAGCAAGACTTGAACTCATATCTTCCTGACTCCACATCTGATACTTTTTCCATTCCTCTACTTCATTATGGTCTTTCACATGTGTCTCTTCACTACCCTTAGGGTAACCATCTTTAATTTGTCAGAGACTGTGACATTCTATTCTTGATAGCCATATGGCATCATCATTATATTGATATTTTATTTTATTTTATTTATTTTTTAACATTATTTTATTTGGTCATTTCCAAACATTATTCATTGGAAACAAAGATCATTCTATTTTCTTCCCTCCCCCCCTCACACCACCCCTCCTATAGGCCATGCGCGATTCCACTGGGTATCACGTGTGTTCTTGATTAGAACCCATTTCCATGTTGTTGGTATTTGCATTAGAGTGTTCATTTAGTCACTCCTCAGTCATATCCCCTCAGTCCCTGCAGTCAAGCAGTTGCTTTTCATCGGTGTTTTTACTCCCACAGTTTATCCTCTGCTTGTGGATAGTGTTTGTTAGATCCCTGCAGATTGTTCAGGGACACTGCATTGCCACTAATGGAGAAGTCCATTACCTTCGATTGTACCAGTGTATCAGTCTCTGTGTACAATGTTTTCCTGGTTCTGCTCCTATCTCTCTGCATCACTTCCTGGAGGTTGTTCCAGTCTCCATGGAATTCCTCCACTTTATTATTCCTTTTAGCACAATAGTATTCCATCACCAACATATACCACAATTTGTTGAGCCATTCCACAATTGAAGGGCATCCCCGCATTTTCCAATTTTTGGCCACCACAAAGAGCGCAGCTATGAATATTCCTGTACAAGTCTTTTTCCTTATCATCTCTTTGGGGTACAAACCCAGCAGTGCTATGGCTGGATCAAAGGGCAGACAGTCTTTTAGAGACCTTTGGGCATAGTTCCAAATTGTCCTCCAGAATGGTTGGATCAATTCACAACTCCACCAGCAATGAATTAGTGTCCCTACTTTGCCACATCCCCTCCAGCATTCATTACTTTCCATGGCTGTCATCTGCTAGGTGTGAGGTGATTAGCCATTAGCCAATCTGCTAGGTGTGAGGTGATACCTCAGAGTTGTTTTGATTTGCATCTCTCTGATTATAAAAGATGTAGAACACTTTTTCATGTGCTTATTAATAGTTTTTTATTTCTTTGGCTGAAAACTGCCTGTTCATGTCCCTTGCCCATTTATCAATTGGAGAATGGCTTGGATTTTTGTACAATTGATTTAGCTCTTTGTAAATTTGAGTAATTAAACCTTTGTCAGAGGTTTTTATGAAGTTTGTTTCCCAATTTGTTGCTTCCCTTCTGATTTTAGTTACATTGGTTTTGTTTGTACAAAAACTTTTAAATTTGAAGTAGTCAAAATTATTTATTTTGCATTTTGTGACTCTTTCTAAGTCTTGCTTGGTTTTAAAATCTTTCCCTTCCCAAAGGTCTGACATGTATACTATTCTGTGTTCACCTAATTTACTTATAGTTTCCTTCTTTATGTTCAAGTCATTCACCCATTCTGAATTTATCTTGGTGTAGGGTGTGAAATGTTGATTCAAACCTAATCTCTCCCACACTGTCTTCCAATTTTCCCAGCAGTTTTTATCAAATAATGGATTTTTGTCCCAAAAGCTGGGGTTTTGGGGATTGTCATAAACTATCTTGCTGAGATCATTTACGCCAAGTCTATTCCAGTGATCCTCCTTTCTTTCTCTTAGCCAGTACCAAATTGTTTTGATAACCACTGGTTTATAGTATAGTTTGAGATCTGGGACTGCAAGTCCTCCTTCCTTTGCATTTTTTTTTCATGATTTCCCTGGATATCCTTGATCTTTTGTTCTTCCAAATGAACTTAGTTATTTTTTTTTCTAATTCAGTAAAGAAGTTTTTTGGTAGTTCAATGCGTATGGCACTAAATAAGTAAATTAATTTGGGTAGGATTTTCATTTTTATTATGTTAGCTCATCCCACCCATGAGCAATCGATGTTTTTCCAATTGCTCAAATCTAGTTTTAGTTGTGTGGAGAGTGTTTTGTAGTTGTGTTCATATAGTTTCTGTGTTTGTTTCGGGAGATAGATTCCTAAGTATTTTATATTGTCTAGGGTGTTTTTAAATGGTATTTCTCTTTCTAATTCTTGCTGCTAAAATGGGTTAGAGATATATAGTATATTGATATTTTAAAAACAGAATTTGGTTTCAGGGAGAAGCTAGTGGTCATTAAAAACAATGCATAATTTCCCAAATGCAATCTAAGGTACTTTATTTTAATGATTTTATTCAGTTTTATGCTGTTTATTCTTTATCTGCCTGGTTTAAATTTACTGGTCTACCAGCTCTATGGTATGTCCATTCAATTGGACAAAAGAGAATGACAACAGACATTTTTTATCTCCTTAGTTTTTCCTTGTGGATATTTGAGCAAAATCTTTTGAATAACCAGCCTATTTGATACTAAATCTCTCCAAATTCAGCCTGCCACCCTTAAGAAAGTAGACCCAGTCTCTTACTAGAAACACAATAGCAACCTTTCCAGTTTGACAGAACCTGACATCTTGCGTTCTCTTAGTATAGCCTTTGAAAGATGGTGGTGTTGGGGATCACCTCCATTCCATGAAGATGTATGATTGGAAATCTGTTACCCTAAAAAAGAACTACATATCCCAAGAGCCCACTGACTTCCTGTCATTACATACTTCCTTTAGACAGAGGATAAAGGGCATGGGCTTTGGAGGCTCCTCCTCTCTGATGTAGAATCAGCAGAGATGGTAGTGAGTGAGGATGGCTAAAAATGGCTAACCAGCCATTGGCACCTGGTCTTTATTTTAGATCTTCTTTATTACTTGATTTCTAATGATCATTAATAAATCTCTTAACATATAATATTATTATTGAGAGTTAATTTTAACTTTTACATTGATAGCAACCATGAAGAGAAAAGAATCTCTCAAAATTTTAAGTTTGATAAAAAAATTTTAAGTCACATTTCTGCTGTCAAGACTTTTTGCCCTCCCCACCCACCCTTGCAAACTCCAGCTCTCTTTGGAGCTGCTGCATTTTTCTTTTCCTACTTTTTGCCCAGTTGCTTGGTCTCTCTACTGGCCAGGCTATTTTTATTGGGGGGACTCTTGGCAAAGAAGAAATAAACTGTTTCTCTTGTCCAACTGCTTGAGTCCTTCTTTCCTCATTCCTCCTTTGTTCCTCCTCTCTGCTGACTCAGGCATTGCTGATATTGCTTCCTCCTGATCTTCTGGACCCAGATCACTCACCCGGCCTCCTCCTGATGTCCAGCTCTGATCCTAAATTGGCCTCTCCCCTGACCTGACCCTGATCCCTGTTGCTGCCCCTGCTGGGCTGACTGCTGCCACAGAGAAGCTAGGAATCCTTGGGGTCACTCCTCAGGGAAGATGATAAAACAAAACAAAACAAAACAAAAACCAGAGTGTCTTTTTCCTTAGGCAAACAATTAGCCTCCTAACTCCTTCTGGGGAAACTTGTGTTTTACCTCAGTGGGGACAGGGAGAAGGGAGAGACTTTTCCAAAAAGGAAGTTGATTATAATCATGGTGTATTCTATGAAAGAGCACTGCATTACCTATTTCAAACAGCTTCCAGCTTTAGGATGTTTTTCTTTCTACCACTGATCCTTTCAATTATCTTGCCTGAGATTCAGGGGAGAAATTTATCCCCCTACAACCCTTTGCCATTTGGGCCTGCCCAGTCTCTAAGATTCATCCAGTTTAAGATTGTTAAAACCCATGTTCTCACTCACTGTGGGAGAAGTGTTGACAATAGGAATCTGAATTTTAGAAAAAGGAATTTTAAAAGGTCTGCAGGTAAAATTTTAAGCTTTGTCAGACTCCATTTTTTAAAATCAAAGTCTCTGTATCTTATTGTATTTTGTTGATTGTTTTGTTTAAGATTTAATTTTGTTGTTTTAAGTTCATATATTAATGTATTCGATACTGTTCTGTTACACTGAATCATTTTAATCTATTGTGTTTTAACTATTAGATATATTCCATTAACTTTCCCTTATGACTACTGAACAAAATATTGTAAAATATTGTAAAATCTTATAAACAGCCTTTTTTTCTCCCATTTTGCATTTGTTAATTGTCACATAGATGATGGATGGACTCAACCTGGCTAACAACTTTTAGAGAATTTAATAAGCTAAAAATTTAATTCTAATGTTAAGGGGCCTTCAGAAATAATTTTAATTAACTAGTGGTTTCTGAATGGATGTGGTTTTTAAATATTTATATTTTAAAGAATGTTGTATTAAAGGTAGAGAAACAAAGAAATGTTCCTACCAAGGTATTTCTATAAAGCAGGAAGCCAAAAAGAGCTCCTGCAAAATTCTTCAGTTTAATTTACTTCCACCAGAACAATCTTGATTTCTTGGTGATGTTCTAGACCCAAATAGTAGTAGTCTCTCAGTAACCGAGGATGACGATTGCCTTTGTGGGCTTTCATGTGTGATGTAGATGAGTATGCACAAAAACACTTGTGTGTGAAGGAGATTTAAGTGGAAAAGTCGATGCACAGAGACAGTCCCACTCTCTCGGTGTTGGAAGCCTGGGTCCAATGGCACGAAAAATCATTACACCTGGAGACTTCCTCAGCTGCATTGGATGGCTGTGTTGTCTTTTGTGCTCCAACACGCCCTAAGCACTCCACAGTGCTTTGCTGTGTTGCCATCTCAGCCATTGAACCTTCTTATTGGTTTCTTCTGTCTGTTTGGCTGAAGCAGTCTTCACATGCTAGGTGAGCAAAGCCTTAGTTCACCAGGGGTTGACAAACCAAAGGCTATCCTCACAAGGTTTAGCTGGCGTGTCGAAGCCGTTTCCTGGGGTATGGCTGCTGCTGCATGCTAGCAGTTACTAGGAGCCACAAGTGAGAGCTGGGTGTCAGGTGAGGGTCAGAGGTTGGAGAGCTGCCCTAGCAGGGCACGACAAGCCCTCCATACCAGAGATACTATTCTTCCCTGAGCACTCCCTTACACCCCAAATAAGTAGACCCAAATAAGTTTTACTTAAAAATATATTTGCCAAGATTGAAACATTTGCTACATCTGTAAAAAATGTGACAAATATCCATCAGTTCATAGTTATTTTTTTTTGGTCATAGAACAACTTATATGAAATATGATAGTGAGTTTATTTGCTGTTGTAATTAAATGAGGTATTATAACTCTGGGGATATTGATACTTTTTAAATGTGCATTATATGTTATACTATTGTTCTTTATAAAAAAAACTTACTATGTGAAAATCATTTGCTTTGCACTCACAGTGGATCATGGTCAGGTATAAAGAGGAAATGGATCTCATTTTTGGTGAGAAAACTTGTATTCTACATTTCCTTAGCTGACACAGTGTGTCAATGATTTTAAATTATATATTTTTTATTTTTAAAACTCTTTTATTATTGTTTTTGCTTGCATGTGCAACATACTATTTCAGTTTTATTTTTTCTTTCCTTTTTGTATTTGAAACACATGTCACCAGTATTGAGATTTTCTTTAACATTTTTGATTTTGCAATAATATAAGTTTAAACATATATTTGCTATAATGTCAATGAATACCCCCAAAAGCTTTAGACTATAAAAAAATGATGCCACTTATTGTTTAAAAAAATTATGGGACTTTGCTTAATGATTCTGTCTGATTCCAGGACAAGATAATACAAAAAGAACCATTGCACAGTGCCACAGAAGCATAAAGCTAAACTGCATAGTGCCAATCGAGCACAAGGTCAAAGAGACCAACCAATCCAAATGGGATTGATGAAAATTTTGAGCCATGACAAGAGGACTTGAATTTGTTTGGGGTTTGAGGTTGCAGCTGTTTAACATGTATTAAAGGCAGGTCTTCCTTGTCCCACATTCTACCAAGTATCTTATATTTGGTTCCTACCTAGCTCTTATAATCTAGTCCCTTTTCTGTCTTTCATGGTGTGGCAAACTTTCTATAATCCTGGCTACTGATTGGGTAAATGCATAATTGCTTAAATCACACTTTAATTGGGCCCTGATTCAAGGACCTGTTATGGATTTATTTTTCCTTTACTTAGAATTTTTACATTTAAGACTTTGATAGTCTATATTTCATCCAGAACTTATTTTTTTAATTTGGATTTTTAAAAATAATTTTTTATTTCTCTTGCCAATTGATTCATGTACCTCATAACTCAGCCATGCATCCCTAAGTGATCCCTGTGTTTTTCAACACCATCTTCAGAGGGGAATGTATTATTATTATTTTAAATTGCAAATTTAAAAAAATTTTGAGTAATTTTAGGTTAATAAATATGCTACCTCTCTAAATCCAGAAAATGAACTCTTCTTAGAAGGTACCATGAAGATGCCTCCACAGACCACAAGCTAAATCAAGAAGATCCATAATGAAATTTGGGTGTGGTTGATTGAACTGAAGGTTGATTGAACATTTTAATTTGAATGTATACTCTTATGTCAAAAGGGGACTGCCCCCTATTTGGCTTTTTTTCAATGTGCCTAGCAATTATTGGTTTTGTTTTCTTTTCCTCTTATCCTCAAATAATTGAAATTTCAAAGTTGGTATATTTACAAGATCCACTGGAGAGACTAGTCTTCTGTGGGTCTCAGGGGGGAATATATGATTAAAAATCTGTTACCCTAAAAAAAAAGAACTACATATCCCAAGAGCCCACTGACTTCCTGTCATTACATACTTCCTGTAGACAGAGGATAAAGGGTGTGGGCTTTGGAGGCTCCTCTTCTCTGATGTAGAATCAGTAGTGATGGTGGTGAGTGGGGATGGCTAAAAATGGTTAACCAGCCATTGGCATGTTGTCTTTATTTTGTATCTTCTTTATTTCTTGATTTCTAATGATAATTAATAAATCTCTTAAAATATAATATTATTATTGAGATTTAATTTTAATTTTTACAAAGAGGCAAAGGAATAGACCTGTGTGGAGAACTTTAAAGAAAGGGTACAAGTTCAAAAAGTGGAATCCTGAAGTAGAGACTTGTAGCAAGAGAGAATACTATAAACCATTGCACAGAGGTGGGAAATTGTAGAGCCTAAATTAGAAAGTATCAGGAGCTTAGTTTGGCTAGAGGATACAAATGTAAGGAAGTAGATACAATTTGAAATGCAGTTACATCCAAGAGTGTAGGACCCTGAAGCCAGGAAAAGGAGTTCAATTTTTTTTTTTTTTTTAGGGAAGAGTAAACCATAAAAGGAATCTGAATAAGAAAAAGCCTCGGGTTTTGGGCCAGAGGAATTGAGCTCAAATACAGATTTTTCACTTACTTTAAATGAATCAATTAACCTTCTTGGCTTCTGGGTGCTAGATGGTAGAATAGACAGAGATCTGGGTCTAGAATCAGGAAAACATGAAGAAAAAAATCAAGTCTCAGACACTTACCAGCTGTGTGATACTGGGAAAGTCACTTAATCTCTGTTTGCCTTAGTTTCTTTATTTGTAAAAAAGGGAATAATATCACCTACCTCCCAGGCTTGTTCTGAGGATCAAATGAGATAATAATTGAAAGGTACTTAGCATAGTACCTGGCATATAATAAGAACAATGTAAATGCTAACTATTATTATTATTCTCATCAATAAGGTAAGAGTATAGGGGAGGTTGGACTAGATGATGCTGAAGTCCCTTCAATTTGCCCATTTATGAAATTATTCATAAATGTTACTCTGGCAGTAGTGGGAAGGGCAGATGAATTGGACCCAAAGTGGAGGCAGGAAGACTATTTAAGAAGTTCTTGGAGTAGTTTGGACAAATGGCAAAGATGGTTTGGCATAAAGTAGTAAGAGTAGAAACAGGGAAGGGGCAATCATGATAGATATTAGATAATTCTATTCAGTGCTCTAATAATTTTTTTTTCTGAACTCCTCTATAAAAATCTGTTCTCTGATCCATTATTCATATCCACTACTGATAACAGCTTAAAGTGTTACCTCTCCCAGAGGTAATTACATTTTATCTGAAATTAAAGCCTTAAGCTAAAGGATGAAGCTCTTAGAATGAGATTTGGAGTAGCAGCCAGTGGTTGAGCTAGATTTTGGGGAGGGGAGCAAAGAGAGTGGGAAGAAGGAGAAATTATTAGGATCTGTGTTTCTAAAATAATAGAACAGAGGTAATGTGGTTTCTCATTTTCTTCTCCAAAATTCATAATTCTTAAATATGAGGTCCTTAAAGAAGCCCAAAGCTCACCTGGATCTGATAGTCAAAATAGCTAACTTTTCTCCCTCCCGTGGTAGTATATTTCAAATAATATAAAAGCGTGGTATCTGTCTAATTACATCTCTTAGGTCTGTCTATATCTTGAGCATCTCTGGTAAACAGAACTTGATTCAATGAACTTGTATCTAATTCAGTTTCCCCAAATTGTCATATTCTGATAGAAATCACTTGGTGACAAGGTCAATGTCCAATATGTTAATTTCTAGCTTTCCTAGAGGTACAGGGTTATCCTATAATCCAAACTTGATTTTCTGCCCTTGGTTCTCTTCTTTCCTTGCCATAGAATTTAATCTCATAATAATTTTCAATTCTCCATGGTCAGATTTAACTACACTTTATTCCTGTGCCGACTGTTGGGAAATACTCAAAACTAAACTCATTAATTACTACTGAAATTCCCAAGGACTTTCATTATCTGCAAAGATAGGCCATGTTCTCTATTTCCTACTTCCCTTACTATAATAGAGAGGCAGCATAATCTAGTGGATACACTTGCAAGAAGATCTGAGTTCAAGTTCCACCTCTGGTTTTGTGGTCCTAGGCAAGACATTTGACCTCTTAGTGCCCCAGACAAAACTCTGTAGGTTTAAACTACAGAATAGTTACTGATTTGTTTTAGTAGAAGGAGTTTCCTTACCAGACATTTCCTATGATCACATGAGATAATAGGTAGGCAGCACAGTAGATAGAGTACTGTGCTTAGAGTAAGGGAAGACCTGAGTTCAAGTGAGGTCTCAGAAACTTGCTAGCTGCGTGTTCTTGAGCAAGTCACTTAACCTTTGCTTCAGTTTCCTCATTTGTAAAATAAGGATAATAATAGAACCTACCTCCCAAGATTGCCATGAGTGGCAAATGATGTATTATTTGTAAAGAGCTTAGCACTGTGGTGTCTGGCATGTAGTGGGTGCTTTAAAAATGCTATTATTATTATTAAAATATTTGGCATAGTAGATGCTATTTAAATGCTATATATATATACATACATACATATACATATATATATATGCAGTAAAATCATTTAGCACAGTGCTTGGCATACAATAGACGTTACTTAAAATGCTATTACTATTATTATTATATGTGAAGCATTTGCATAGTGACTAATACATAATAGGTTCTATTTAGTGTTATTATTATTATTATTATTATTATTATTAGTTGAGCATTTAGCATAGTGCCTGGTACATAATAGGTGTTGAATAAATGCTTGTTTCCTCTCAGTGCCAATGAAAAGGTTCAAACTTTGTCTCACTTCTCTTTTAAAAACTTGTCTTTACTGACTAATAAGTATTTTCCCTTTATATGCTATGAATTCCTAGAAAATATTGACTGAATTGATATTAGAGCCTTTAAATTTATCTACATAAAGAGAATGACAGCTATAGGGAGTGATATTAGAAGAATGATGTTACGACCTTTAAATTTATCTAATGAATCGAGTCCCTTCAGTTTTCAGATAAGGACATTGAAACGTGGATCTGTTTAAGTGACTTGTTGAGAGTCACACATGCAGTAATCAATGGAACCAGGACAAGAAGCCAGGACTCACGAGTTCCAATTTGGCGTTCTTCTCACTGCTCTTTCTATACTATCTTTATTAACTCTACATTTTGTTTTTAAATAAAGATCATGAACTAAAAAGGATTTTGAGTATTACTCATCGAGTTCATTTCCTTGACTTCTGTCAGTAAACTAGAACTAGGAGAAATTATCAGGTCCACTTCTATCAATGTCCTATAGCGATTCTACCTTTTTTTTTTTTTTATGATGTGTCCCTATCTAAGATATCTATCAATCAACTATAAAAGCTTTACTAACTCTGAGCCTGCTGGGATAGGTAACAGAAATATAAACACACAAATGAAACAGTACTTGCTCTCAAGAAGCTGACATACTATCAAAATGGATCAGAATTAAAATTTCTTCTTTTATTTGAAAATCATCTTATTTCTTTCTTCAGCAAGCTCCCCCCCCCAAAAAAAAACTGTTCCTTTAATATTTCCTTAGAGTTCTATTTTGGATCTTTTCTAAGTCTTCTAATTTTTAAAAATATACATTTACATTTAAAGGGACAGGTAGATGGCACAATAGATAAAGTTCTGAGCTTGGAGTCAAGAAGAGTCATCTATATGAATTCAAATTTGGTGTCAGACACTTAGTTATATGACCCTGGACAAGTCACTTTGCCCTGTTTGCCACTGTTTTCTCACCTCTAAAATGAACTGGAGAAAGAAATGGCAAACCACTCCAGTATCTTTGC
Organism: Monodelphis domestica; assembly: GCF_027887165.1. Taxonomy (NCBI): domain Eukaryota; kingdom Metazoa; phylum Chordata; class Mammalia; order Didelphimorphia; family Didelphidae; genus Monodelphis; species Monodelphis domestica. The sequence continues at coordinate 431,325,362 of NC_077229.1, forward strand.
CAAGAAAACTCCAAATGGGATCACGAAGAGTTGTATTTGATGGACACAATTAAACAACAACAAATATTTATCAGTTGAGGGACACAGTGGATGGAGTTGTGTTCTGGAATTAGGAAGACTTGTGTTCAAAACCTTCTTCAGCTACTTACTGTGACCTGAGCAATTCACTTAATCCCTGTTTACCTCAGTTTCCTCATCTGTAAAATGAGGATAATAATAGCACCTACATCCCAGTGTTGTGAGGATTAAATGGGATAGTTAATAATTGTGAAATATTTAGCACAGTACCTGGCCACAGAGTAAGCGCTATATGAATGTTAGGTGTTAGTATTAGCTATTATTAAATATCTTTCCTAACTCTTCCGAATGACTTCCCTTTATTAAGTTATTACTATTTATTCTGTGTATAGCTTGCTTTGTAAATATTTGTTTACCCATTATTCTCCTTTGCTAAATTGTAAGCAACTTGAGGGTAGGGATTGTCTTCTGTCACTTTTTGTATCCTCAACACTTAGCAAAGTGCCTGGCTGCACTTAATAAATAATAATTTATTGGCTGACATCAATCATCACAAAAATTTATTTGAATAATCAGTAAAATGTTTTCATTCATTAGACTAAAAAAGTGACAATTTATTATTTTTTGAATAAATGAGGTTTTCAATAGAGGATAATTCATTTTTAAATGAACAATTAAACCTAATTTTAAATATATGAACTAAAAGAGAAACAAAATATTACCTTTTTTTAAACTATTAAGATATGACTGAGAATAGTCAGTAAACCCTTTTTTTCTTTCCTGTCAATACAACTAATATGTAGAAAGGGAACAATCTTTTAAACCATTGAATTGGCAATAGAGTTTTTATTGGATCTATTCCCTCTTTAATGGTCAGGATCATTAAATAGGAAGAGTTTTGGTACAGAAAAAGGAGCTTGGAGCACTGCCAGAAAAAAGCACTGGGTGAACTAAGCCCTATGGTGCCCAATTGAGCTCTCTAGGCTACTGCTACCTTCTACCCAGTTCCACTGTTCTTTTTCGTTCATCTATTGGTTTTTTAATTTATTTTGGTTGAAGTGAAAAATATTCCTAGTTACATCTCTTCAGTTTGTTTTCATCTGGTCATGCTTCAACTTCCTGAAGACTTTATTGGAATATAATTCCCAGAACTGAAGACGGTATTTCAGATTTGGTCTGACTCAACCTGAGCGCAGTGTTAACTATCACTACCCTAGGCTCCTATACCAGCCTCTTTTGAGACAGCACAAGATTGTATTAGTTTTTTCTTAGCTTGCCCATGTCAGATAGTTGACTCATTTTGAATTTGAAATCCATCAAAACCCTAAATCTTTTTTTTAAAAAAAGAATAACTCTTTATCCATGTGCTCACTCCACTTTGTGCTTTCTGAAATTAACTTTTGAATCACACTTAAGCCTATGGATATTCCTATCCAATTTCATTTTATTAAGTAGAATCCAGTGTTATAGCCTGTTAAAAACTTTTTGAAACTTTCTAGCATGCATCATTTAGATATTCCATTCAGCATTGTGTTATGTGCAGATCTGACAATGATACATCAATGTCTCAATCAAAGTCATTGAGAAAAATGCTCAATATCAAAAGGATGAAGTACAGATTCTTAGAGCTCTCAAAGGTAGAGTTCCAAATGTACACAAAAGTATTAATGATTACTTTTGGGACTGGCCTTTTGAGTGGTTCTGAATCCATGTAATTGAATTATTATCTCAGCCCATATCTATCTTTTTCATGGAAATAGCATGGGTGGTTTTGTTCAATGGATCTCTAAAATTGAGGTAAACTAGATTTAACATTCTATAATCTAGTAACCCTATCCAAAACTAAAACAAGCAAGTAAACAAACAAATAAAACCAAAAAGGGAAATCAGGTTAGTTTGGTATAAGGATGAGTTTTTATTTAGTAAATCTATCTCCTCTCCGTCCTCTCTATAAGTCATTTACTGGATTACAGTAGATTTTGATTATTCACCAGGTATGAATAAGGCCACAATCTCTCTCTCTAGCTGCAACAGAAGTCTGTTTGTATTGGCTGAGAGACTTGGTGGGTGCTTTCTGGGTCCATTATGTCACCACTGCATTTGTTAGAATTGGGGATAGAAGAACCTAATGGTCGAGAGGAGAAGAGTTCAGCTCTACTGGGAAAGCAGAAAGGAATCAGATCTCTAAGGCCAGGTCTATTTTCCTTAGCCCCCTCCTTCCTTCTCCTCTATCTTGGCTGGAGGATCCTCACGAGTGCTGAAAGGTCCCGATAATTTGTAGATATTTTCCACAGCATATATTCCTGGAATGACTGATGGCAGGTTCTGCTTTGGACTGTGTTGAGAAAAGCTGGTTCAAAGCTCTACTTAAGAGCCCAATAGTAAAGCTAATGCATTCCCAAAGGGAATATTTTGAGGATTCCAGCAAGAACACTTTTAGGAACTATGAGCTTCCTCTTTGCCACATGTACTTTCTGATTCTAAGCTGGAGTCTACTTTCCCTTGGGCTTTTTGTGTACAGGTGGGAGAATATGTCACAAACTCTTAGGGGGAAATGCTTATACCAACTATACCATCTTAGGAAATACCCCTTTCTAATTAAACCTAGCTGGCTAATTATAATTGGGTTTAGTTTACTAATTGATATTAACTGGTAGTCACTGCAGGAAGAAAACTGGTGCAGTAGTCAAGTTTTGGAAACCCAAACTATCAGTGTGAATGGAGGTTGAGGGAGTACCTACAGAGAATCATCTTATATGCCCTACTTTCTTTATTTGTTTTTAAACCCTTGCTTTCTGTCTTAGGAATAACTCTAAGACAGAAGAGTAAGGGCTAGGCAAATTAGATTGAGCGACTTGCCCAGGGTCACATGGTTAGGAAGTATCTAAGGTCATAATTGAACCCAGGACCTCCTGACTCTAGGCCTGTTGCTCTATCCACAGGGCTACCTAGCTGCCCCCCCCCACCTGCTTCCCCTCTTGTGTGTGTGTTTGTGTTTAATGAAGCCACATTTGCTGTTTATAATGAACGATTTCTACTTTTTTTCTTCCTGTGTTTTTATTGGTATTTGAATCTTTTTGCTTTTGAAAGTCCTTCCACACACACAGATTGGGAACTCAGTTGTCACTTAGTCTTAGATTTGCCTGGGTCACTGATAAGTTAAAGTACTGAGTACAGGGTCACAAAGCCAGGGTGTGTCAGATCAGGACTTGAATCCAAGTTCTCCTGGCTCCAACACCTGTCTTCTATCTACTCTGCTCTGTTGTCTCTTTGATGGTTGCAAACCATACTTTTAATTATGCATTCTAGAATTTTGCTACAATTGAAATCAGGTCGATTGATCTGAAAATCGACTTCATTCTTTCCCCACCCCCCCATTAAAAAATTCAGAACTCTTCTTCCTTCCAGAACAAACCTTCTTCCATGACCTTCCAAAATTCCTCTCAATGGCTCAGCAATCTGTTACTTTCGTACCTGAGGATGTAATACATCTTGGTTTGGTGACTTGACCTTATCAAAGACAGCTAAGGTGCTCTCTTATTATCCACCAACACGTTTTAGGTATCAGCTCCCTTTGAACTGAGAGCTTAAAGCAAAATTGATTTGAAATTTAAAGTTTTTTTTGGGGAAAAAAACTGCCCTCAGTATATCTGGGCAATTTTTTATTAGGCCATCTTTCTTCGAATGTGCCAGGGGCACTAAAAGTAAGATGTTTCTGACAATGCCAGCTCTAGCCCTCACAATGTGGATCTGCTCCGAGTCCCAGATGGCTGGAGCTTTTGTGTTTACAATTTAAAGTTTTAGAAATGAGGCATCTTCCCTGGGCTGACATATGCCTAACTGCACACTCAGTGGAGACCTCTCTAAATAATAACTGGGTGGAGAACGATGATTCTCAGGGATTTAACAGTGAATAAAACTTCTCCGAGGGATGTTGGGAAGCAGCTCAGTAGCTGATGAATTTTTCTATGGGATGGGTCAAATCACAGACTCCGTATAGAGAGCCATGCTAGAGTGGGGAAAAAGAGGACAATCACAGAAATGCAGGTGTCCTGTTAGTCTCCTGCCACTAGGAAAAACAGAGGCATCCTCCAGATCAGATAAAGCAAGCTCTGAGCATTTTTAACTTTTCTCTCTCTCTGTCTCTGTCTCTTGTCCCTCCATCAGTCCCTCCTTCTCTCCCTCCCTTCCTCTCTTTCTCTTTCTCTGACTCTGTCTGTCTCTGTCTCTGTCTCTTTCCCTCTTCTCCCCCTCTCTCTGTCTCTCTCTGCTTCTGTCACTGTCTCTCTGTCTCTGTCTGTCTGTCTGTCTGTCTGTCTCTATATATCCTCTGCCCTTGAACCTAAAAAAGGAGAGCCATGAACTGTCCTCATGAAGAAAAAAATAGCCTCCTGCTAGTTCACCATCCATGCCAAGAGCACTGGTTTGATTTACACATCTTTGCATAAATGCTTTCCCATTGTACATGGCTGAAATACCTGGCCTGCTCCTGCATAGCTCTCTGGCTTCTGTGCAGTCCCGCCTGCTGGAGGCTTCCCTCCTGTTTCATGCTCATTCCTCTATTCCCACTCCCCCTTCTGTTTGGGGGCCTTGCTGTTTCATGCACTGCCTCCTTGTTTGCCTCCGATCGGGCGTTTGTTATTTTGTGCGTTCTAGCTTTATTACCTCGCCTGCAGGCTGTTATCATGTCCCCTTTAGTCATTGCTTGGCCAAGCTATACATATTTAGCTCCTTTAAGCTTTCTTCATAAAAGTCAATCTCTCTGGCTCCCTTATCGCTTCAGTCGCACTTCCCTGAACTCCCTCCAATCTCTCGAAACCTCTGTGGTAATGAGGTGCCCCAAACCGAATACAGAATTCCAGGTGCAGTCTCACCAGAATCATACCGAGAGGAACTATCACCTTCTTGCTTCATGATGGCATGCCTCCGCGTGTGGAACTCAAAATAGCATCTGCCTTACCCCCCACTCTCCAACCCTCCCTTTCCATATCACAGTCCGTGCTGCAGCCTGATAGGGAAGATAAAATGGCAAAGCTCTTTGGCTGTCCAGAATGATTCACTGCCCTCTGGGCTTCTCCAATCCACTGAAAATCTACATTTGACAAGGTATTTTACAGACCCTAGCATTTTCCCAAACTGCCTTAGCTGCCTTTATTTTTAATTATGTCCAGTTCCTTCGCAGTTTATCTCTGTCCTCATTGGAGTTTCTGGGGATTCTCAGTTTAGATTTGGAAGAAAAAGCTTTTTTTCCCCTAGTTACCCTAGGAAAAGAAATACAGGTGGGGGTGGGGAGAATCATTTGAAATTTTTCATTGTGGAAAGAAATAATCTAACTTTGGGACTCTATGAGGCCTCTAGGTGAGATAGCTTCCCCTCCATCCTCAGTTGCTTTGGTTGTAAAGTGGCAATGGCTAGAAAGAGAGCTGGATTGGGAGATTTTTCAAGGTCCCGTTCAGCTTTAAAATGAATGAATGAATGAATGAATGAATGGATGGGTTAATCAATCAATCAATCAATCAATCACTTGTTTGCTCATGGTGACTCCTCAAGTATTTTTTTTAACACTATGTGTAAACACTTTTATAGGGTGGCTAACTGGCATACTGAGGAACTGAGTCAAGAAGGCTTCTATTCCTGAGATCAAATCTGGCCTCAGGCATTTACTAGCTGTGTGTCCAGGGCAAGTCACTTACCTCTGTTTAGGAGAGGGAAATAATGGCAAACCAGTGCTGAATCTTTGCCAAGAAAACCTCAAATGGGGTTAGAAAGAGTAGAACATGACTGAAATGACTTAAGAACTATGCAAAGCATTGTGGTATGCACAGAAGTATACTAAAATGTATAAGCATAGTCTTTATGTTCTTTTAAGCCAGAGATACAATAGATTGACAAACACATACGAGAGGATTCTTGTAAATGGACCAATTTAAAATTTTTCTTTCTATGAACTTATTAACTGGGCATATTCAGAGGCTACAACTTCTCAATACTTGTTTCAACAATTTGTTCTCAGCAAGGCAAAGCTGTTTAATAAAGGAGCTGGAATCTTTCCCAAAGGATTCTTGGATTATGCAGTGAATTTGGATTATCAATATGCCCGATTTAAGAACAATCCAAACATAGTCAGCCCTTGATGGAGGCTTGTGGATTGAATTCCTTTCAGTGGGATGGAAAATTGAAGTTGGTTATTTAATTAGGGTTTACTCCTTAATTCTTGTACTAGATTACACTTTTTTAAGTACACAAATGAATTCTTTAATAAAACAAATAAATTACCTTAATCAATGTAGGATTCATACAATTTAGAATAGAAGAAACCTTAGTGATCATCTACTCCAACTCTCTCACTTTGACATTATGATGAAACCAAGATTTGGAAAGTGACTTTTTTTTGTAGGTCACAGGGTCAGTCACTGGAAGAGTTGGGTCAGATCCATTGATGTCAAAGTTGAGGAAGTTTCTGCTTTTGGAACAACTTCTGTTGAGGAAAGAAACTTTATGCCACACTCACCAAATACATAGCTACCTCCTCTACCTCTCTGCTAGGCAACCCTCTACTCCTGGATATAGTCATTGAAATTGTGGGACTTTTCTAGACATTGTTTTAAATGCAAGAACTAATTCTTTCCAGGGGAAATATGGACTCCTCCAAGAATGACCCTTATCTCTACTTTGATGCATGGGTTTTAAGAGGCTTCTGCAGCATTTTGGCCCTTAGGATGTTTGGGACTCATTTTTACAGGATGACTCATCTTTGTTTATATTAGTGAATTGTGTGTGCCTGAATGAGATGTATATATCTATTAACATATGGATATATTACATATAGACACACAACATACCTATATATGATTATATATGTTTACATATACATATGTGTTCACAAACATACATATAGGATACATAAAAACACACACTCACACTTGTATAATTTTTTTTGTCCTCCACTTTTTTTTTTGGGGGCTAGGAAACAAAAGAAAGACTTGGGTGTGAGGGGGGAAACAAAGAAGGAGAATGTGTGAGTGCCCCCTAGTGCTTTGTTGCATCTAGCCAACTCAGAACACCAAAACCAGGTCTACACCAACAAAGTAAAATGAAAAACTGAAGAAATTGCTCAAACCATTTCATTAAAAAAACTCAATGGTTATAAATTAATATATATATATATATATATATTAGATAAATGCTTTATTATTTTTTAATTTAAGATTTAGTAGCCTACATCTCCTTTCTGTCATCTCTAAAATGAGAAAGTTAGATTGGATGACTTTTGAGTTCTCTTCCAGTGTTATGATTCCACCTGTTAATATACCAGGGTTGACTTGGCTTGAAGGTTTGACAGGTCAGATTGGACAGGGAATGGACTCTCTCTTATTTCATTTCAAGCAAAATTAATCATTGCTCTTTTGAAGTGCATTGATTACTTACTGGTTAGAGGACATATCTATAAGGCATGAAAATAAATGGAGATTTGGTTATTGCTTATTTAATTGTAAAGAATCCCTCCCCCTTGAATGAACTTTGGCAGTGTATGGTGAGCCAATTAATTAGATGCCCTGCAAGTCTCCCTTTATGTAATGTTGACACACTGGGATATTAGTTGTCAGCTAGTGACTGTTTTTCCTTTGAAGTGCTAAGGGATAAGGATTGGATCTGTGGTTTCATTGACATAGGAAACTGTGGGTATGGACTATTTTTTTAAACCCTTACCTTCCGCCATAGAATCAATACTGTGCATTGTTTCCAAGGCAGAAGAGTGGTGAGGGCTAGGCAATGGGGGTTAAGTGACTTTCCCGGGGCCACACAGCTGGGAAGTGTGACCAACCTCTAAGGGTTAGGGCTATTATACAGGATAAGGAAACTCCCCTTTCCAATGTAGTTTAGCCTCTTGTTTGCAACATATAGTTTCAGAGAGTTGCTTTAGCATTGAGAGGCTATCATACAGTACAGGCTGGAGGCAGAACTTGAACAAAGCTCTCCCTGGCTCTGAGGACAATTTTCTAATCATTATGCTGTGTTGCCTCACATCTTATCCCAGTAATAAAATGCCTTAATCAAAATGCTCACTGGAGTTGAGAGGCAGTGGGACAATGAATTTGGAGTTAGTAGTATCACTCACTCGCCCTATCACCACTGATAAGTCACTTAATCTCTCTGATTCTCAATTTCTTTTTCTATTAAATGGAAGAAAGTAACATTCTTATTATATAGTTCACAGAGTTGTGATGATCCAATGCAAAATTATACATGTATATATAAATTGTGGAACAACTATAAAAGAGTATACAATCCAATAAAATCCAAGAAACATGCACTAAGTACTATATACAAGGTGCTGTGGTATATGCTAAGCATACAAAAGAAAAAAATTGTTCTTGCTCTCAAAAAAGCTTACATTCTTCTTAAAATTATTTTTACATGTTAAATTCAATTTTTAATAATATTTTTTTATATCATGCCACCTACCTCTATTAATACTGGAGACAATTTGAGATATGTTGTTGTTCATCTTTTCTTTCAAAGAGGACCAATGATATCATGGTGTGATGACTTGACTTGATCAGGAATTTGATTTAAGTGAGGCAGAATTGCACAAAATCATCCTCACTCTTCAAGAGTCATTGAAATCCAGTGGTAAGACAAAAGGCAAAACTACTGGTGATGGTCCATGATGCAGTGGATGACCTTGGCTTCTTTAAGAAATGACTTATCTCTAAGTACTCCACAGTCCCTACTTCAGCTGCTTTAGTGACCATAGGAGCAAATTATTTTGCTCATTCAACCAGAGGAAGTCTTCTTGTACTTGGGTTAGACATCCCCCTAATTCAAAGACATATTCTTTTTTAATCTTATTTATTTTTTTCAATTCACTTCAAAGTGTAATGGAAAAAGGAAGAGAGATTATAAGATTGGAGATGGACAAATGTCCCAATTCTCCCAAAAGGGAAGAGAGAAAAAAAGGCTTAACTTCAAATGCTTATTTTCAATTCCTGGGAAAATTCTAGAATGGATCACTAACTATAGGTTGACAGCATCTAGAAATGGAATTGGTAACCATGAACAACAGCATGGCTTCATCAGAATAGATCAAGCTAGACTAGCCCCATTAGTTAAAAATAACATTACTAAATTAGTAGATAAGGAGAATACTTTATTATTCTTTGGAGAAGATGGAATAATTCAGTCTGGTGGATTCAGAGCTGCCTACACAGTCAGACTCAATGTGTAATTGGAAATAGTTCAATATCAAGTGGCAAGAGGTCTCCAATGGTGTGCTCTAGGGATCTGTGCTTGACCCTGTGCTAATTAATTTTTTTAATCTGTTACTTAGATAAAGACAGATAACATGCTTATTAATTTTGCAGAGGACACAAAGCTATGGGGGAAAGCTAGAGTCGGTATCCAAATGGATCTTGACAGAGTACTGCTTTGGCCTGAATCTTGAATAGGATAAATGTAAGTCTTGCACTTATCCAACTCCACAAATAAGAGACTGGGAACCAGGAACAGATAGAAGTTCTGTAAAAGATCTGAGTAGTATTACTGTAGTACTGTTAGCTCAATATGAATCAGCAATGAGATATGACACTCAAAAAATTAATATGATTCTGAACTGCATTGAAAAAGGCATTCCTTATGGTCTGCAACCAGACCCTAGCAACTATATATCGGATGATTATAGTGGAAATTCCTTTTGTTTATGTGTTAGACTAGAAGGCCTTTGAGATCACTTCTAACTGTTAAAAATCTGTGAACAAATGTAAGGATTCCAGAAGTGGAGGTGAGGCAAGAGTACATTTCATTACAGATATAGATGGTAGCTTATGCAAAGGGTCAAAGATGGAAGATAAAACACTATGTTCAGAGAAAGTAGGGCAGCTTGACTTAGATGTAATGTGAAGAGAAATAATGTGAAATATTTTTTGAATGGGTAGATTGGAGCCATATTGTCAAAGAATTTAAATACCAACCAGCAAAGCGTGTATTTTATCCTAGAGGTAATAGGAAGAAACTGAAGATTCTTTTCCATAGGACTGACAGGGTTAGATATAAAGATCAAAAATAGTAATTATCCCTATCCTCTGGGAATTGCCTTCTAATGAAGGGAATCAGTAAGTAAATAGACAAATACAGAGTTTCCATTGGTAGGGAACCTGCCACCTTCTGAGGTAGTTAATTTTATTTTGGGGGTAGCTCTAATGATTAGGATGTTTTCCCTTTCATTGATCCTCCTTGTCCTGGTTGTAACTTTCATCTATTGCTCCTAGTACTGCTTTCTAAGACTAAGAAAAATTAGATGAATTTCTTTTTCACATGACAGACTTTTAAATATGTGTAGGAGAATTATCATATTCCCCCTAAGTTACTCTTCCTCAGATAAATAACTTTTTTATTTTGGAACATATATTCACTAATCTTTTTAAATAGCTTTAATTATTAGGAAAATTGTCCATATGTTTCTTACTGCCTGGACCACAAACATTTTATCTTTCTCATGTTTGTTCTTTGACTCTTGGACCAGATTATAAACTCTTTGAGGACAGATATTAGTTAGCAATTTTTTCTACATTCTCCATAGTATCTAACACAGAGTAGAAACTCAGCAAATCATTATTAATTGGGTCCTCCACAAGCACTTATTTATTAAGTGCCTGGGAAGATGATGATGTCTTTGACATTAATAAGGAGATTAGGAAGAGAAGGTTTGGATAGGAAGAGAATGAATTTGGTTTCAGATATGTTGTATTTAAGATGTCTCTGTTAGGCAATTAGAAATGTGAGATCTTGGATCAGGAGAGAAGTTAGGGCTAGATAAGTTGATTTGAGAATCATTTATATGAAGATGATCATTGAATTCAAGGGAGCTGATGAAATCACAAGGTGAAATAGTACAGAGCGAGCAAAAAAGAAGACCCAGGACAGAACCTTGGGGAACACTAAAGGTTAGAAGGCATTCTGGATAAAGTAATTCGAATGAGTAATTAGTGTTTTTTTCTTTTGAAGAATTTTTAGAAATAGATGAACTCCCTTAGAAAAAGGGCTCAAACTAGTACAAGATCTCAGCACTAAAGACAGTCTTAAGAATGATGCAAAAGTTTTTTTTAAATAGTTTATGATTTCTTTTAAAATGCATTTTAATTTATTATTATGCAGTGTTTAAGAAAAAATAGTACAAAGTGATAGCTCTAAAAATTCTAAGCTCAGAAATACTTTAAAAATTTCCTTGCCATATGTACAAATGCATCTATATTATATATCTATATATGCATAGCTATATGTATATCCATACATATAGATATGTGTATGTATACATCTATATATACACATACACACTGGTGCTGCATTGGCAATGAATGTGGGTTGTTTAAAGCATAGCTATTCAACTGTCACGGAGAGTGAAATCTATATTTTCCCTGTATCTATCACTATCTGTTTAACATCTCCATGCATATGTGTATGCATCCATATGTATATGTTATACACACACCATATTATTATTTCAAAGGAGATTTTGCTCCTTCTGGCTAACAGCAATAACTAGTCAATATTTACACTCTCAAATATCGATGATGCCATGCATACCCAGGAAGCTGTGGAAAACATCTCCATTTTCAAACAGCATTTTAATTATTTGTAAAGACTTCAGTGTTCTATAGCTAATGCCATGGCTTGGTCTTCACAGTATGCAATGAAACTGTCCAGAACCCCTACAGTATTCTAACTAGGCTTCTGAAGCCAGAACTGATTGATGTCTGGCATAAAGCACTATTCCTCGGAGCACAAATATTCCTTCTGTTCCCCATTTTCATACAAAAATACTCAGGTTGATTTTTTATTCAAATCTGCAATTTACATAGGGTTTAAATGGCTAAATACTTAAAGCCCCTTTCTGATCTTTTCCCTCTTCTGTTAGGTAGGTGAGTAAAGCTTTTTCCTCTACACAAATCAGAGTTGGAGATTTAGCACATTCCTGTGGGGAAGAATGAGGGTTTATTAATTATATTGAGAATCAAATAATATGCTTCTTTGACACTAATGTTCCATCTTTTCCCACCCCAAGTATCCTAGGGGAGAACTTTAAAGCCTTTATCAGGGTCTAGATTACTGCTTTATGGTTCTTTAGTACAAGACATTTAATGAATGGCATTCTGAGTTTGCAAAGAGAATTTGAGGTATTTTAAGTTTTAAAGTGTGACAATAAAGAGCTCTCTCTCTCTCTCTCTCTCTCTCTCTCTCTCTCTCTCTCTCTCTTTCTCTCTCCCTCTCTCTCCCTTTTTCTCTATCTCTCTTTCTTTTTATAGGACATCAGGAACTTTGAAATAAAACCTCAAATAAAGTCAATAAATTTCTGAGGCAGATGAAATTTAGCATTTCTTCTTCATGACCTCTTTGCCCACATTTATAGGGAAAGCCTCTAGAAAACTGATGATTAAGATAATTTCCTATTTCTTGGAATGGACCTGTGATTTTATCAGTATAGGAGAATTACCATTATGCAAACTTTGCCCACTGATGCAGAGTGATGACTTGGGATGCCCTATGAACCTAGTTGACTATCAGGCTATTCCTTTCCTGCTTTGCTGCACTTTTTCTAAATTTCCTAATCACATAGAGACATTAGCTACCACCAAAAAAATGACAAATAATCTTTAGCGTAAATTGTTTTTTTTTTTTAACATCGGTAATGTTAAAGCAAAAAATAGCTGGCTCAAACATTTCCTCCTGATAGTGGACACACCAATTTGCAGCTTATAAATGCTTTTAACAACACCTTCAATGACATTCTGTATTTAATTTTTAGAATCTACTTTAGTAACACACATCTGTCTTTGCCTTATACTTAGACCTATCTAAGGAAAAGATATACACATGGGTATATTCACACCTTTCTCTCGGTTTCCATAAGGTAAGAGTGGTTATTAAATACCAGAACACTTTGGAACCAATATTACATTTTGTGGTGAAAAGTCTTTTCTTATGGATTTTGTAATCTAAGGATTGCCCCCCCCCCAAATATATCCTACCTAAAGGTGGCTACCAGCTTAATGAGTACCAAAAGGCCTCAGTTTTTCCTAAAATATCACTCAGTCTAAGGGGGGACTTGAAATCCTTGTCAAATAACTAACGTCTTTGTCTTAGGGAATTATTTCCCTCAAACCCCTCTTAAAATGCTGCTGTATTATTAGGGAGGAGCAACAAATTAATTCCTAATCACTATGAACAATTTTTGGTGAATGAATTTATCAGGTTAGCAGGGAGTAGTACTAGGCTTTGAAAGAGTATTCGATCAAACAGAAGAAAGAGAGAAAGATCTGGAGTCCTGGGAACTTTAGCAGGAGTTCCTAAAAAATTAAAAAGTAGTCTTGATCATGTTTTCTTGTATTAACAAACAATATGGATGTTTTAACTAGATTAGGAATTCTCTAGTTTGGGATTTAATATTTGAAATTAATCACTAAGTATTGAAAAATATGTTAAATAAGGATATAACAATGCTTCTTTGGGTTTTAGCTTAAATAAAGTCATCCCTGATTTGAGAGTAACTGATATTACCAATTCCTCAATTATTTAGAAATACTGGGGCTGTATTGTGACTCACTGGTTCATGCCACTTTGTAGGGTTTCTTTCAGGATACCTAGATCATCACTTTCTTTGATTTTAACTTTGTGATAACTCATTTTTAACCTGTTCTCTTTAGTCCAAGCATCCTCCTCCTTAGTAGAGAGGTAGAAAAAAAATTCTGAACAAAAAAATGAGATATTTCAATTTACTTTCTAATATCTGTCCTAATCTACCCTAAGATCTCATAAATTATTTGGCTTGCCTTCACATAATTTAAAAAAAAATCTCTTTTCTTCGTCATTCATCTTTGTCATTCATCGGCAGCTCTGGCTCATTCTGAGATTCTCTTTTCCTGTGTTACTCTTTGGCCCAACCTTTTGCTAACATGCTCTTGCTTCCATCTTGTTGACAACATAGGTTGATGCGGGTTAGGAGATTGATAGAACTAAGGTAGCTTGAATGAACTTCCCTACTCATGCACCACCAAGGGAAGTTATTGTGAGCCAAGACGCTAAGGAGCAGATCTGGAAGTTAGAGGTAAATCTGCCCTGAGTTGGATTGAACTAGGATGAAGATGGGGCAAAGAGTACATGAAGAAAGCTTTAGGACTTTGCAGGAGAACTGCTGATATCTCAGAGAACTTCCTTGCTTTTAACTACTTGTGAGATGCTTATCTGCTTTATTCTCTTGTTGAATTGCACATACCCTCATGGAATGCTTTCACTGAGAGATTATTGAATAGATTTTTTAAAAATTTAAGCAATTTTCTATTTTGATCTTTAGCTTCTGAGTACTCCATAGCACCAAATGTAGAACTATGACTGGGACAGTTGATGAGTTTCCTGTTTAAGTCATGGGATTTTATCCATTCTTCTTCTAAATACTTTAATTAGAAATTAATACCCAAATTTAGGGTGCACTTCAGGCTTAGCCCAGTTTTCTCTACTTTTCTTTCATAGGCTTTAAGATAGATGGGTCACTTTCTCCTACATCATTTTTACCTTGGCAACAGATTAATCTCAACTGTTCAGAATCCTGTTCACAATTGCAGTTTTCTTAATTATTTTGTCAACTTATTTAAGAATCAAATTGTTCCCAAAACAATTCAAGAATTTCTCAGGTTTTCTTTAACAGAAATTAACTCTTAATACATTTATACTAAATTTCTAATTTGCTATCTGATAGCATCTATTTCCTCCTGTTGGAAGGATAATCTGTAGTATAATCTAACTACAATATTGCTTCTGTTTCTCCCTCCATTAATCTCTATTCAATGCTTCCTACTGAGTTTTTGCTCTCTGGCTCCTGGATTTCTTTCCCTTAATCTATGTTCTTAATATAGAATGCTATCCAAATAATCTTTTACTCAATCTATCCCTTTTGAAGAGAGTATACTATTCTAAAACCACCTTTTAGTTGTGAGACACTCCCCAGAACTTTAGCTAAACCTATACAGTCAAATTTATCTTTCTCTATCAAGATTTCGATTTCAATTTATTTATTACTCATATTCTGTATTTTTGTATCTAGATATTCTAAGGTCATGATTTGCACTGTCTTTCTTCTTGAATAGTTTGCTCTGAGAACTACTGGTCTTCTTCACTGTTATTATTAACTCAAGGTAGTAATTGCTACTCTGTGACAATGCATATCTATGAGATGTTTTCTACTTCCCCCTCTATTTTATCTTAAAATCCTTTTGACCAGAGGTTCAAATTCTATTGCCCATGAGCTCCAGTTTTCCCTTTAAATCTCAAATAACTAGAGTTATACGCACCAAAGCAAACAAAGGACATTTACTTATTAAGGTTGAGGATCAGGGGAATTTTCTGCTTAAATTAATGAGCTACTGTATGGTGAATCTCCATATTCAGGACTTTAGATTATATATTCCTATGGAAGGTAGGGAAGTTTTCCTTGGGGCTTCATCAAAGAAGGCTTTCAGTGACCTGAGATGAATCAAAAGGGCTAGACTTTTGTAGGAGGAGCCATTCCTTTGTACTGGCCTATTAAAGAGAATCTTCAGGCACAAATTTGATCCTTTCCTTTTAAAATTTCTTTTCTATTTTTTTTTTTGGAGGAGAATCTGGAACACATAAAGACTCAAATCAGATCTGGATCCTGGAAGGGGGAAAGGGATTCTTCTTTACTCACACACTCACCCCAATCCTGCAAGGAGTCACTAATGCCTGCCTTGAACATGAAAGTTACATATGCTGTCAACTATACAGTATATATTAACTAGGAAAGGAGATGGCTTTTTTTTTCTTTCTGGGCAAAGATCAAACATTCTGCTTTGGGTTTGGGTGGATGGGGTGAAAGTGTTATACTTTAGAATGAGAGAATTGCCTTTTTAAATAATTTAGCAACTTAATCAAAGGTATCGCTTCTCAGGAGAGATTAAACTAGAGAGTAGTACCATAAAAATGAATATCTAAATGACTGATGAAAGAATGACTCAAAAGAATAATGGGATGTTGTCTAATTTCCCTATTTTTTTTATACAAAAAGGGTTTAAACCATAGCATGTTGTTATGTATATAGAAAACATTAGGGCACTGGAAAAAGTTAGGATTCACCAAAGGGTGAGGAAAATTATATTAACCATTAATGTGTTTATATTGAGTCCTTTATATATTTTCCTCATTTTCATTTGAGCTGAATAAAGGTTATCTTATAGTCGATATAAATGCTATTGTCTTGAGTACTTTTACAATACATAGAAACATTGGGTGGAAACAATATGAGCCAAAGAAAGTAATGAAATTTGATAAGTCTGGGCCCATGTTCTCAAGAGCATTATAATATATGTGAGGATACTAGAGTAATGAAAATGACAGTGATGAGATAACAATTAACTAATAAACCATATCTTTTTTATAATGTATGATAAAAGGAATTCAAATGTTTGAAATAGCATTGTGAGTTTAAGAGCGTGAAAGAAGACTTCACACAGTAAATTAAATATGAGTTAGTCCTTGAAGGATGAGTATGATTTGGACAAAAATCAAGACTTCCTAGGGCAAGGGGAGACAGACAGACATATAGGCAAGCAGACAGACACAGAGACAGAGATGGGAGAGGAGAGAGAGACACACAGAGAGAGACACAGAGAGAGAGAGAGAGAGAGAGAGAGAGAGAGAGAGAGAGAGAGAAATAGAGAGAGAGAGAGAGAGAGAGAGAGAGAGAGAGAGAGAGAGAGAGAGAGAGAGAGAGAGAGAGAAGTGGAATGAGAATAGTGTGAAAAGGGAAAAGTGAGAAGACCCAGTTGAGCAGAAAAAAGTATAATGTTGCAGGGCAATGAGAAATAAGATTAGTTAACAGAGTCTTGGAGGAGGTTGAAAAAGGATATGGTCGAGATATCATGTAAAAGTGCTACCTTTAGAAAAGAGACAAGAACCCTCTTCCCCTGAGATCAGAAGGCAGAGAGAGCAGATATAGGGACAGCCAGGTGTTCAGGTAAAGATCACATGTTCTTGAACTGATATAACTAACATTTACTCCTCTCTATTTCAGTTTTTATACAACAGAAGTATGAGTAGAATTTTTTTTTTTTACCTAAGATCAAAGTAAATGGAAGGGATGGGGTGGGGTTGTCCAACCATGAACCTAACCCTGTTGGGGACATGGTTTGTCAGAGTGCTTTCAGGCACAAGTAATAAGGATGTTGATTGCTATGGGGGATAAAACTTGCCTCCTTATGGGGAAGAAATTTGTCCTCAGCTGTTGTGGCAGCCTGGTACAATGCTCTGGCTGCTCCACCTCTGCTGCCTGAATGAATGACTACATTTCCATTATTGTTGAAATCAAGATGGCCTGAGAGAATTGACATGTACAGGAATATACGTTGAGGCAATTTCCCTATTCAAAATGAAAACTCCCATGCTGATTAAATGTGGTATCTAAGATTCCGAATAATGTTTTAGAGTCTAAAAAAGAGAAAATGAAGTACATCTTATTTATTAGCTATCATAACAGAAAATTCAGCAGTAGTGTATCTATCTCTGAAGAACAACTTCAGGACACAGAGTTAAAAATGTTTGATTACAAATATATATATAAACATATGCATATAAATATACATATTTACCAATTACATGTAATAAATTTCCACATAAGTTTTCTAAAGTTATGTGATCCAAATAATTTCCTTCTCCCTTCCCTCCCCCTTCCCAGAGCTGGAAAGCAATTTGATCTGGGTTATACATGTATTATCATATTAAACACATTTTACATATTGTTCA
Source organism: Monodelphis domestica (assembly GCF_027887165.1). Taxonomy (NCBI): domain Eukaryota; kingdom Metazoa; phylum Chordata; class Mammalia; order Didelphimorphia; family Didelphidae; genus Monodelphis; species Monodelphis domestica. Next base: position 431,343,188 of record NC_077229.1, read on the forward strand.
TTTTGTAAGAGAATATTCATTTAAAGCCAACCCTCCAAAACAACAACTCAAATAAATAAATTAAAAATCATAGACTTTCATATGCATTCTGACTCCAACAATTCTTTGTCTGGAGGTGGATAGCATTCTTTGTCATAAATCCTTCAAAACTGTCCTGGATCATTGTATTGTTGAGAGTAGCTAAGTCTATCCCAGTTGATCATTCCACAATATTACTCTTAGTGGGCACAGTGGTCTCCTGGTTCTGCTTATTTCACTCTGCATCAGTTCCTGTAGGTCTTTCCAGCTCCTTCCAAAATTATTCTGTTCATCATTTTTTAATCACACAATAATATTCTATCACCATCATATACCACAATTTATTCATCCATTGCCCAACTGATGGACATTCTTTCAATTTCCAATTATTTGCCACCACAAAAAGAGCAGCTATAAATATTTTTGTACAAGTAGCCCCCCCCTTTTAAATCCTTTTGTAATAAGACCTATAGTGGTATTACTGGATCAAAAATTATACATTATTTTATGGCCCTTTGGGCATAGTTCCAAATTGCCCTTTAGAATGGTTGTATGTTTTCAACACCAATAGCAATGCATTAGTGTTCCAATTTTGCCACATTGCCTCCAATATTTATCATTTTCCTTTACTGTCATATTGGCCAATCTAATAGGTATGAGGTGGTACCTCAGAGTTATTTTAATTAACATTTCTCTGATCAAGATTGATTTAGAACATTTTTTCAAATTATTATTGGTAGCTTTGCTGTCTTCATGTGAAAACTGTTTATTCATATTCTTTGACTATTTGTCATGACATATTTATAAATTTTTTCTTAGTTCTCTATATATTTGAGAAATGAGACCTTTACAAGAGAAATTTGTTATCAAAATTTTTTATTTACTTTCTGAATATTACTTTAGTTTTGTTTGTAAAAGTTTTTTAAAATTTGATATATTAAAATTATTCATTTTATATCTTGTAATGTTCTATAACTTTTGTTTGGTCATAAATTCTTCCTTTCTACATAGATTTGACAGGTAAACTATTCTATGTTCTCCTAATTTACTTATAATGTCATCCTTTATATCTAAATCACATACCCATTTTGACTGTATCTTGGTATAGGGTGTGAGATACTGATCTAAGTCTAATTTTTGCCACACTGTTTTCCAATTTTCCCAGCAGTTTTTGTCAAATAGTGAGTTCTTATCCCAAAAGCAGGGGGCATCTTTGGGTTTAACAAACACTAGATTACTAGTCATTTACCCCTAATCAATTTCATTGATCCACCTATTTCTTAACTATTTCTTAGTTAGTACCAGATTCTTTTGATGATCACTGCTTTTTAATACAGTTTAAGATCTGGAACTCCTTAAAGATATTTGAAATAATAAAATAGCGGGAAATTTGTGGATAGAATTCTACAGTTCTTAGCATCTTGTTTTAAATCAACTTGAGTCACAGAATTACAGAGTTGAAAAGGACCTCAGGGGTCATTCAGTTTAACTTCCACCTGAAGTCTGAATGCCCTCTGTATTTCCTGAAAAATAGTCTTCTGATCTTTGTCTGAGGATATCTAATATCAGGGAATTCATCTCCCATTTCCTCTTATGATAGTTTTATATGCTGGGAAATTTTATTGAGCTAAAAGATACCACCTTATAGCTTCTTCCCACAGACTTAAGTCTTTCCCTCTTACACAGAATAAAACAAACCCCTCTCTTCCTTAAAAATCCATTAATACTTTAATAGAACTCTTCGGTAACTCTGAAGTCTTTTATCAGACTCTATATTCTCATTTCCTTCAACTGGTCCTAGTGAAGCTTAGTGACATGTCTCATCATCCTGATCACACCCTTTGGAATCCTTCAATATTTCAATGCTCTTATTAAAATATAGCACCCATGACTGAACAGAATACTCCAGATACAGTCTTATAAGGGCATAGAACAGACTACAACCCTTCCCTACCTCCTCCTCCCCCTGCTTTCTTGTTCTCTACAGAATTCTTACAGTTATAGCTTAAGCTAGAATGAGATTTTTTAGCTTTTGTGTCATATCGTTGAGACACTGAGTCTAGGTGTGTATACCTGAGGCAGAAGATCTTTTTAACATGACCTATTGAACATAATTCTTATGCAGGATTATGTCATATTCTGAATATAGAAAAATTTAAGAAAAAAATTGTTTTCTTTCTAGATGGTGAGCCCTAGTACCCATTCACATAGAATTCTTCAGATGATTTTGTTGTTGCAATTATTTGTTAATTTGCCTACAATCACATCATCCGGATTCATTTCACTGTTGCAAGGATAACTGTTAAAATATATGTAAAGACAACATGGAGAAGTTAAAAACAACAACAACAAAGGCTGTTATATTTTTTCAGGCAATAGTGCATTAAAAAAAGATGGAGCCCTGCAATTACCATTGTAGGGATCCAGGCTGTTAAAATATCTGCTTATTTTTCTAATAGACAAAAAATAACTTGTTTATTGCAAACAGAATATCATAAAATTGAAAAATTTTGAGCTTTTCACTGATGGGGAAAAAATCACGAATCATCAGTTTGTCAAACATCAACATCAGTTTGAACAATTTGGGGCAGACTGCTTCCTAAATCTGTGATAGCAGGGGAAACTGAGAGAGTGAGAGCCAGAGGGAGAATGGAGATGAGCAAGCACCCATTGGCTCCCAGTTTGGGATAACTGGCATCTTGCTGCTAAAATGAGCTTCACACGTTAGCCGGCAATCATTAGGTTGGTGACTCTCCTGATACTCAGGAGATGCTTACGCTAGGAATAAATTTCTATGTTGAAGCATTTGACAAGCCTCAGTTCCTGATGTCTCACACTCAAGCCTTACTTTATAGTCACATCTGTTAGTTTAAAGCATTTTTAGTTTATTGAAGAAGCCTTCACAAAGAAAAAACAGATGATGAAAATCTCATCTGTCAAAACTGTTATTAAAACCAGTAACAGTGTGAAATTTTGTTTAAATTGAAAGCATCATTTATTTTTATCAAACATTTTATAAACAATCACATTTGAGAAAGATTTGGGGGACCTGGAGAGCCCTCAACAAAATGCAGCTCATTATGGTGCTTTGTTTAATGTGCTGCTTGGAGCTAGCTGGGGATGCTTTGCATCACCTCTGTGGGAGGCACACTAGCTGGGGTGTAGTCCAAGAGGTGAAAAATTGCTACCGAAGTTGGTAGGTACTATCCAACCTCAAGGGAGAAGCTGAACATAAAAGGAAATATGTTCTGAAAAAGGGAAAGGGAAATAATATGGCAATGACAGATAGCTAGGGTTTCATGTTGAAATATACTTGGCTTTATTTTGAAGGTCCAATTGGAGAAGACCCTACTTTTCACCTTGAAGGATCTGGGAGATTGAGAAATAAATTCTAAGAACAGGATGAGATTAGTTATGAGTCAGGAGAAAAGAAAGAAAGGGCAGAATAAGGCCAAATTTCCTTCTACCCTTCACTGTAAACATTTGTTTTCTTGAAAATAGCTGCTACTGATATCAGAGGGTATTTTATATTCAGCAGAGGTAAGATAGACAAGAAAGGAGGGAGACCAAATGTTTACGTTATGTCAGAACATCTCACCAATGTAGTTCAAACTTTAGTCAATCCAGATGTGTGGCATTAATGGAGACAAAACATCTGATGTTTCATATTGTGTAGACTCAACTTTAAAGTGTGCAAAAAGACTGGTTTCTCTTTCCTTAGCGTCTCATATTTCTTCTGCACATTGGTGCTTCCTTTGATATTGGAAGCTTTATAAAGGGAAAAGAAATCTATCTAGGAAAAGTAGAATAGAAATCCGAGGCACTCTTCTTAATTCCTATTTTTCTTTATCTGAAATCATACCCAATTCACCAATGCTTTGACATCTAGACTAGACCCTTTGATACTTCCAGATGTTTGGATTATTCTCCTCAGAAGATGAAGGAGTAGGCCTCCCTTTGTTACCTCAAAATTTTCCTCTGTATTCTCTCCAAGACTTTGGTCTCCTCTACCTCTTCTCCTTTCCTATAAGCATGGTCTGGGGTCCCCTTATCCTAAAAAAGACCAAATTCTAGTTGATTTTTCCACACCATTATGTTCTCTTACTGTCTTTCCTCCACATTATTTACTACTTCTCTTCCTTACCACCCATTCAGTTCTCAATTGCGCATCATCTGGCTTTCATTTCCATCTATCTCTTTACTGAGATTTCTCTTTCAAGTCAATAGCCTATTGTTACTTTGCATTCTCTGACTTTTTTCAGCTTTTGACACTGTTGACCACTCTTCTTTCTTGCTAGTTCCTAATAAAAATATATATCTAAAAAAGTAGTTTAACCCACATAGAAGTAAGTGTAGCAGAGTACAGACCACGAATACATTAAAAAGAAAATGAATGCAAGCGTATTAGCTTCTATGACATTGCTCCATCTTTGTTCTAACTGTCTGAGCACTTTTTTCTCCTTTATTGGCTTTTTTCCCCTCTTGCTTCTCAATTGCAGCTGAGGGCACTGTTTTCAGTTTTCTTTTCTTCTATCAATATTTCTTTTCCTCTCACCTCTTTTCCCACCCAAATGGAGAAAGAAAGAAAAATAAAAACCTATTATAAACATTTATAGTCAAACAAAGTAAATTCCTATTTTGACTGTCAAAAAAAAAATCTACCTTAATCTACCCACTGAGACCCATCATCTCTCTTTCAGGAGGTAAGTACTATGTTTAATCATGAGACATCTAGAATTGTGGTCAGTTATTGTACCAATCAAAGTCCCTAAGCCTTTCAAAGTTGTTTGTCTTTTCAGTATTGCTGTCATTGTATAAATTAATGACAGGTTTTCTGCTCTTTTTATGTTAATATGTATGAGTCTTCCCAAATTTCTCTGAAAGCATTTCCTTTTCTCTTTGACTTGAAAATTCTGGATTTTTTGCCATAATTTCCATGTGAATTTCTTTTACTGGGACTTCTTTTAGGAGGTGATTGGTAGATTCTTTCTATTTCTATTTTGTCCTTTGGTTCTGAGAAATTTGGCAATGTTATTTTGTGATTCCTTAAAATAAGATATTTGATATAGAGACTTTTTGTTTTGATAGTGATTTTCAGGTAGTACAATGATTCTCAAAATATCTTAACTTGATCTGTTTTCCAGGTGAGTTGTTTCTGCTTTGAGATGCCTTATATTTTCTTCTATTTTTCTTTCATTAGACTTTAAATATTTCTTTTTTTAATTTTAAAATTTCTATTTAGGATATTTTTCTATTTACATGATTCATAATTCCCCATCCCCTCTTCTTTCCTCCCCCCCTCCCAAAGCCAACAAGGAATTCTACTGGGTTATACATGTACCATTGCTCAAAACACATTTCTATGTTATTCATATTTACAGTAGAGTGATCCTTTAACATAAAAACTCTAAATCACATCTCTATTGCACTACATGATCAAGCATATATTTTTCTAATTCATTTCTGGTTCCACAGTTCTTTCTCTGGATATGGATAGTGTTTTTTCCTTATTATCTCTTTGAGGTACAAACCCAGCAGTGGTATCAGTGGGTCAAAGGGTAGGTATTCATTTAAAGCCTTTGCATATAGTTCCAAATTGTTCTCCAGAATTGTTGGACCAACTCACAACTCCACCAGCATTGTATTAGAGTCTCAATTTGGCCATATCCCCTCCAACATTTATCATTTTCCTTTGCTACCATATTGGCCAATCTTCTCAGGAGGGATTTAGAACACTTTTTCGTGTGCTTACTGACAGTTTTGATTTCATCATGTGAAAACTGCCTATTCATGTCCCTTGACCATTTGTCAATTGGGGAATGGCTTAATTTTTTTGTAAATTTGACTTAGTCTCTTAAATATTTGGGATATTAAACCTTTGTCAGAAAGTTTTGTTATAAAAATGTTCTCCCAGTTTGTTGATTTCCTTCTAATTTTGGTCACATTGGTTTTGTTTATGCAAAACCTTTTTTAATTTGATATAATCAAAGTCATTCATTTTACATTTTACAATGTTCTCTGTCTCTTGCTTTGTCTTAAATTCCTTCCTTTCCCACAGATCTGACAAGTATACTAATCTATTCATTCTTTATATTTAAGTCATTTACCCATTTTGAATTTATCTTGGTATAGGGTGTAAGATGTTGATCTAAACCCAATTTTCTTCATACTGTTTCTCAATTTCCCCAGCAGTTTTTGTCAAATAGAGGGTTCTTATCCCCAAAGCTGGGATCTTTGGGTTTATCAAACACTATCTAAGGTCATTTACTCATAGTCTATTCCATTGATCCACCCTTCTGTCTCAGGCAGTACCATATTGTTTTGATGACCACTGTTTTATAGTACAGTTTAAGATTTGGTACTGCTAGGCCCTGTAATAGAAATGATAATCAGTGTGACTATTTCTGGATGTTGTAACATGCCTGGGTTGTCCTGAAGATCCTCTCTCTCTTCATGTTTCTTCCACAGCCCCCATCCTTCAGATTTTTTTTTCATTTTTTCCCTTGATATTCTTGATCTTTTGTTCTTCTAGATGAACTTTGTTAAAATTTTTTATAATTATATAAAACAATTTTTGATAGTTTGATGGGTATGGCACTGAATAAGTAGGTTAATTTGGGTACAATTGTCATTTTTATTATATTAGCTCATCCTACCCAGAAGCAATTAATGTTTTTCCAATTGTTTAGGTCTAGTTTTAATTGTGTAAAACATTTTTTATGGTTGTGTTCATATAATTCCTGTGTTTGGCTTGGCAGATAGATTCCTAAATATTTTATATTTTCTAGAGTGATTTTGAATGGAATTTCTCTTTCTAACTCCTACTGCTGAGTTTTGTTGGAAATATATGGGAATGTTGATGATTTGTGTGGGCTTATTTTGTACCCTGCAACTTTGCTGAAGTTGTTGATTATTTCCACTAGCTTTTTAGTTGATTCTCTAGGATTCTTTAAGTAGATCATCATATTATCTGCAAAAAGTGATAACTTGATCTCCTCATTGCCTGTTTTAATACCTTCTATTTCTTTTTCTTCTCTAATTGCTATAGCTAGCATTTCTAGTACAATATTAAATAATAGTAGTGTTAATGAGCATCCTTACTTCACTCCTGATCTTATTGGGAAGGTTTCTAACTTGTCCCCATTGTAGATTATACTTGCTGATGGTTATAAATACATACTGTTTATTTTTTCTAGAAATAGCCCTTCTATTCCTATATTTCCTAGTGTTTTCAATAGGAATGGGTGTTATATTTTGTCAAAGGCTTTTTTGGCATCTACTGAGATAATGATGTGAATTTATGGGTTTGATTATTGATGTGGTTAATTATGTGGATGGTTTTCCTAATATTAAACAATCCTTGCCTTCCTGGCATAAATCCCACCTGATCATAATGAACAATTCTTGTGATAACTTGCTGTAATTTTTTTTTTGCTAGTATTCTATTTAAGATTTTTGCATCTATATTCATTAAGGAGATTGGTCTGTAGTTTTCTTTCTCTGTTTTTGACCTGCCTGGCTTTGGAATCAGTAGCATATTTTTGTCATAAAAGGAATTTGGTAAAAGTCCTTCTTTGCTAATTTTGTCAAATAATTTGTATTAGGATTTAGATGTTCTTTAAATAATTTTATAGAATTCACTTGTAAATACATCTGGCCCTGGAGATTTTTTCTTAGGGAGTTCTTTGATGGCTTGTTCAATTTTTTTTTCTGAGATGGATTGTTTAAGAATTCTATTTCCTCTTTTGTTAATCTAGGCAATTTATATTTTGTGAATATTCACCCATTTCACTTAGATTGTCATATTTATTGCCATATAATTGAGGAAAGTAGTTCTTAATAGTTGCCTTAATTTCCTCTTCATTAGAGGTGAGACTGCCCCTTTCATCTTTGATTCCATTAATTTGATTTCTTTTTTATTTTATTGGATTGACTAGTACTTTATCTATTTTATTTTTTCAAATTACAAGTTACTAGTCTTATATATTAGTTCAATAGTTCTTTTACTTTTAATTTGATTAATTTCTTCTTTAATTTTTAGGATTTCCAATTTAGTTTTTATCTGGGGATTTTAAATTTCTTCTTTTTCTAATTTTTTAAGTTGTAAGTCCAATTCATTGATCTCCACCCTCTCTGTCTTCTTGGTATAGGCACTCAGCAATATGAATTTCCCTCTGAGAACTGCTTTGCTTGTATCCCACAGGTTTAGGAATGATACCTATTCATTGTCATTCTTTTCAATGAAGTTATTTATTTCTATGTAATTGTTTCTATGATTTCTTCTTTGACCCACCTGTTTTGAAGAATTAGATTATTTAGTTTTCAATTAATTTTAAATTTGCCTTTCCATGGACCCTTTTAATTATAATTTTTACTATATTATGATCTGAAAAAGTGGCATTTATAATTTCTGCTTTTCTGCATTTGTTTGCAATACTTCTATGCATTGGTACATGGTAGATCTTTGTATATGTACCATGTATTTTCTAGCATTTCAATTACTTTCCTTACTTCTTTCTTATTTAAATTTTAGTTTGATTCATCTAATTCTAAAAGGAGAAAGTTAAGATCCCCCATTAGTATGGTCTTACTATCTGTTTCTTCCTTGAGCTTTTTCAATTTTTCCTGTAGAAATCTAGATGCTCTACCATTTGGTGCATAAATGTTTAGTAATAATATTGCTTCATTGTTTATAGTACCTTTTAACAAAATGTAATTTCCATCTTATGTCTTTTAATCAGATCAATTTCTACTTTGGTTTTGTCTGGTATCATGATTGCTACTCCTGCTTTTTTTTTTTTACTTTAGAATATGCATAATATATTCTGTTCCAGCCTTTTACCTTGAATCTATGTGTATCAACTTGCCTCAAATGTGTTTCTTGTAAACAACTGTTTTAGTATTTCCTGTTGCCTTATCTAGTCATTATCTTTTATTTGGCCTATTCTAATTTTTAGGTAGTTTACTTCCCAAACATTATTTTGTACCTTTCCCACCAACACCCTTTCTAATACATTCTTTCATAGCTCTGATTTTCAATGTTTTCCTCTAGAATTTTATTTAATTTATAAATTTTTAAAATTTAAATTCTTGCTTCATCTTGTCCAGGAAATGTAATTGAACTTTTGACCAAGTTGGATTTTTCTCTGAGATCTTGCTTATAGATATTTTGGAGTTTATTGTTATCCTATAATGCTAGGTTTAAAATCTTTTGGAGAAATTTTTAGGTTAAGAAACTTACTCACTCCACAACTCAAGAAAGTGAATTTTTTGGAGAAGGCACGATGGAGATGGTTGTACAAATCACACACTGCAACAAAAGATCTAGAATGAACTTTGGGATGTAGTGAATTGAACTGTGGGGAGTTGAACACATTTATTTTGAATGTAAACTCTTATACCAAAGGGGACTGTCCTCTAATTGGCTTTTTGTCAATGTGAGTACCAAACATTGGTTTTGTTCTCTTTCTCTTTTATTTCCCTCTTATCCCCAAATTATTTTAATTTCCTCTTAGAAAATACAAGATTGTATGCACCTTTAGTAAGAGATCTTTAAAGATATAAGCTGGTTATGTGTAATGATTCATTGGGGATACTAGGTATGTAAATTCATTCCAACATGCTTACCTCCAAATGGAATCACAGGGGGGATTTTATGGCTAGAATTTGCTCCCCGGGATTCTCTTACCCAATATCCCATTTGCGTGCTCATGCTGAGTGTGAACGCTACATGCATATATATGGAGGATAAAGTTTTGGTGTGACCTTGCCTCTCTCTCTCTCTCTTTTTACCTGAACTTGGCTGTTGAACCTGGCTTTTAGCTAGACAGGAGAATTTACACACATGGTCATACTTTACCTAGAAATTAATATTTGAACTATATCTTTTTAAAAAATTTCTTCTACTTCACGTGATTTTTAATAAACTTTATAAAATCAATACTTGTTGTTTTTGATATTAATTTAAATCTTACAGGAGACACTATATATTTTTTTTACTTTGTGTCTTTAATATTGTTCTTCTTGTTTTGCCTACTTCCTCCTCCTCTGGTTCATGCTCTTGTTCCTCTTCCTTTTTCTTTTAGTCTACTTAATTTTTGCATTTACATCATTCCCAAGCTCTGTGAAGTATTGAGATGAATGTCTGAGTCAGTTCTGTGACTGATTTTTGGGCTTATTATGTATTGTGTTGTTCTAAGATTGTTTGAGCTCTACAAATTCTACCTGGGTGTCTTCTATTGGCTTGTCCTTTTTGGAATTCCAATTGCCTTCTATTGGACTTAGTAACTCTTATATAGCTAGAAACTCTTCTGGGTTTCTAGTGACAGAACTGCAGGCAAACTTTTTTTTTTTTTATCCCTTAACTTCAATCTTAGAACCAATACTCTGTATTTCTTCTAAGACAGAAAAGGGGTAAGGGATAGTTAATGGGGGGTAAGTGACTTGTCTAGGGACATACAGCTTGGAAGAGCCTGAGGTCAGATTTGAACACAGGATCACCTGTCTCTAAGCCTGGCTCTCAATCCACTAAGCCACCCAGATGCCCCTCCACCCTCACCCCCACCCTGACTATTCAATTACACGGTTTGGATTGGTTAGAAACTGGAACTTAGAAGCTCTTGTGCTCCTGGATTCGGAGCCACACCACTGCTTGCTTCCAGACATGTTCTTATCTTGAGCCTGGGAACATTCCTAGAACCTAGGGCCAGTCTTTACTCCAGAATACCACGCTTCTTAGTTAGACCTTAGTTAGACCTCAGAACTGAGTAGTAACAGAACGGTCAGTTTTCACATATTCCTGCAACCTGCACAAATTTAATCATCTCTTTGCTTGGTTTGGGAACTCTTTTTATCTAAGCAAACAGCTTCTATTCACTGGAATTTTCTGCTTGGCTATTTCTGGCTAAACTCTGTTCTCAGTGTCCCAGACTTCTCTATTTGTCTCCCTATGTTGACCTGGGCTGGAAAAAATGACTCTTATGATAATTTTTTCTTAAATTTTTTGATCAATGCTTGCTTGGTCTGGTACATTTTTTAGATCTATTTGGGGGAGTGCTGGAGTAGAGCTCGTATTTTTTCCTGCTACTCTGCCATTTTGCATATTTTCTCCCAATGGTAAAGTTGTCCACTGCCATAACTTTAATTGTAACCTTTCTACATATATCTATGAGATCTATAAGACATATATACCACATATAATTTATAAACAATATTTCATATGGATGTATATTTCAATTCTTGAACAACAGTGTCCCTCTGGCTCCACAAATTCAACAGAACAAAAACTAGTCATCTTCCTCTAACTATAGTAACAAAAATAACCTCAGGAATAATAAGGAATAATAAAAACAAAAATCAAATACTTATCTCTTCTTTCTTATTTCCCATTTTTTTGGTTGCTGATTGTATAATGTTTCAGACACTTAAGACTTTAACTTTACCACTTACTCTTTCATCTTCTTTACTGAGGCAACTAGATGGTATAGTAAATAGTGGTCTGGACTTGGAGTCATGAAAATCCCAGGTAACCCTGTACAAGTAAGTCAACTTCTTTAAGACTCAGTTTCTTCATAAACAGAATGGGGACAATAACAACACTTAATTCATAGGGTTGTTGTCAGGTCTTATCTCATTATCAAATGAGAGAATGTGTAAAGTGCTTTGCAAATTTTCAACTTTATATTAGTGCTTATGAATATTATTGTAACCCAAATTCAATCAATTGGCTAGTTTGTTCCCACTTTTTTATTTATTTTGTCCTTTCCCCCATCTCCTCCTTTACATTTACTTTGGCATCACCTTAGTTCAAACTCTTTTCAACTCTTGGAGGTATCTATTGCTTCCCAACTAGTCTCCATTGTTTCCAATAAATCCACTAAGTATTTATTAAATACCTACTTATGGATGATGCACTATGATGAGTAGTGGAAATAGAAAGATCAAAAATGGAATAGTTCCTGACCTCAAGGAGTTTATAGTCTTAGGAGATAGAGGTGGAGGTGGGAGGGAGGGAAAGCTTGGTATGATGCATTCACAACTCAGTCCATCATGAGTTAATCAGATCTATGAGAGGAGATATAGGCCACTGTTATATGAAGCTCTTAAAGCCTTTGGTCAGGATTATTATTGTGCTCCCACCAACCTGTTCCTAAGCACCTTACTTAGGGAAGTCAGAATCAGAAAGGAACTCTCAAATAGCTCAAAACTCTTAAGATGTGTCTCATGCTCTGGGTTGGTAGTTTAAGGTATCTTGTGCTGAGTCAGGTTCATGGTGTTTTGGCTAATTCAATTAAAGCTTGAAATGATGGTATATACACTTCATTGGACCCTCATAGTTATCCCCATGGCTTACAAACCTGCAGTTAGAGATACTGACTGAGTGCCTACAGCTAGACTGTTGCAGACTCCAAAATGTGGTGGTTTTTCATTTAAACAGACCATTAAAAAAATTGAAAACTATCAGAGGAGTTTCGCCATAGAAACTTCCATGAATTAAACTAAAATTACAATGCAAAAGAAAAAAACTTTTTCAAAAACATAACAGAATTATCTGTTTTGAAGAGACTCCAAACTCCTATACTTTTAGCTTTGTGTAGTTACATATGACCCAGGAAGAAGGGCTGAGAACTCATTTGGCACATAGACCATAATAACAAACATAACATTTTCTAGATGTGGAATGTGCATATTTATCACCTCAGAGATGCTAAGAATGAAAACGCCATATAGTTCACCTAGTCTATCTTTTTCCCCCCTCTATAGGGAAGTAACAGCAAAGGAAATGTTAACTTACAAATTTTAAGTCACTATGAAAGTGTTCCTTGGCTTCATTATTCTTTCAAGAAAGAAAATTTAAAAAAAGTCACAAAATTAATTTTCTTAATGCATAGGTTTAATCATGCCGTCTCCCTGCTCAATAATCTTCTGTGATTCCCAGTTGCCCAGAGGACACAATACAAATGCCATACTCTGTTGTTTAAGGCTAGTCAACCACAAAATGGCCCTAGTTTACCACTCTAGGGTGTTTTTTTCTTCTTTCTTTCTTAATCTTTTTTTTAAACCCCTTACGATACTGCATATTGATTCCAAGGCAGAAAAGTGGTAAGGGCTAGGCAATGGGAGTCAAGTGACTTACCCAGCATCACACAAATGGAAAGTATCTGAGGTCAGATTTGAACCCAGGACCTTCCATCTCTAAGCCTGACTTTTAATCCACTGAGCTACCCAGATGTCCCCTCTAGGGTATTTTAACAACCATTTTATGCACCCCTACCCATATGCCAACTGAATTAAATGCCTAGATATTCCCCAATATTTTCCTTTGCTTCCCAATCTCTATATATTCTCAAGACTTGGGTAAAGGCATACATTCCAACTTAATTAAATTTGTGAACCTCATAAAGCTAGAGAGATAACTAAAACCCTGGGTCATAGGATTGGAATCCAAAAAAAGATCTTAACAGATTATGTTAACAGATTAACAGAGTAATGGGCCAAATTTCATTAGAAGGAATTTAAAAGGCACAATTGTAAAATATTATACTTTGATGCAAAACCACTCCTTCTCATGTGAAAACACTGATTAGATATGACTTTGAAGTAAGATCTTATAAATTTTTATGGACCACCAGCTCCATATAAGTCAACAAATAGGGCAAGGTGGCAGTCAAAAAAAAAAAAGGAATGTAATTTTGGTCTACATTAAGGGATAAATAGCTTCTAGTAATAAGGAGATGAGACTTTCACTGCACTCAGCCTTTGTCAGACCACATAGGGAATATTATGTTCAATTCTGAGCATCACAATTTAGGAAGAGAGATGATAACCTGGAGAAGATCAGAAGAACCAACAGAGATGAAGATCTTGAAGTCATGTTATATGGGGAACTATTGCAGGAAATGGGAATATTTATCTCAGAAGAGAGAGACCATAGTGAGTGAGTGCTGGGAATGGTCATGATAGCTGCTCTTATTCCTTCAAAAGCTGTCATGTAAATTGATCTATTACTTGGTTTCAAAGAGTAGAACTAGGAGAAATGGGTGACAGTTACAAAGACAGATTTTGGATTGATATAAAGAAAAAACTTAGAATTAGAGCCACTAAAAATATAATGGGCTCCCTCAGGAGATAAGGGGTTCCTCCTTCTCACTGGGGTCTCAAGCAAAAGTTTAATGGCCCCTTGCCAAGTGTATTATAGCGAGTTCTCTTTCTGATTTGTTTAGATGAATTGTCCGCTAAGATTCCTTTTAGCTTTAAAATGCTGCAGTTCTGTGATTACTCCATGTTTGGCTCATGCTTCCTCTTGTCTTAGCCTATTGAAATCCTTCATTTATATAAAACCCAGCTCCATGAAACCTTCTCTGACTCCACTTGTCTAAAATGAACTCTTACTCTTCAAATTTCTTAGAGCATTTTGTCTATACCTTAGTACAATATGACTTTTTATCACATTTTCTTTGTATTAATATATATATATATTACCCATCCCCTAATAGTTCTTTCAGTATGGGGGATGATTGTTATTCTTGCATCCTTTGGGCCAAGAATGGAGCAGCTCTCCACTCAGAGCCTCAGACTATGCTTCATCCTGTCCAGCCATCCATGAGGAAGCCTAGGACTGGTTGGCAAAGACATATTGCCATGTACCGTGACATTGTGGTCAATTCATTCCCCATCCTGCTAGTTACCTTTTGCTCACAGAAATATAATTAAAGAGAATAACAACATATTGGCCCAAGCCTCCACTTGTTATCTCTGTGAATGCCTAAACTTCCCTTCTCCAGCCAACATTTCCTAATTAATATATATGAGGATATATACATATCTATATCCATCTAGCAATCATCTATTTATCTCTCTCTCTATCTCTTTGTCTGTCTGTGTCAGACTGTCTGTCTTTATATCTATCTGTCTGTCTGTCTATATATCCTTCCATCTATCCATCCATCCTTCTCTCTCTCTGTCTCTCTCTGTTTGTCTTTCTCTTTCTCTCTCTCTTGCTCTTTCTCACTCTCCCTCTCTTTAGCATTCCCCTCGTAGAATGTAAGCACCAGTATAACTTTTACAGTTTAATTTCCAGTACATAATGAAGAATTGGACCCATAGTAGGTATTTAATAAATGCTTTTTGTTCTATTACTTGGATTGAATTAAATTAATGATAAACTTCCAGAATGACTAAATCCTCTTTAGAAATGAATACATATATGGTTGCCATATAGAAATAGGAGAAGGATCATAGAGTACTTTATCTTCCTTACTGTTTGGTGACATACTGGATAGAGCATTAGGCCTAGATTAAAGAAGATGAGTTAAAATTTGACTTCAGGTATCAATGAAAAGGGGCAGGCCATTTAATCTGCCTCAGTTACCTCAATTGCAAAATGAATAATAACACCTACTGCCAAGAATTATTCATATGTGATAATACTTACCACAGTGTTTGGAACAAAAGAAATTTCCTTCATCCTTTTCTTCCTCCCTTACTCTGGCTCTTCCTCCTTCCTTTCCTTTCCTGTATTCCTTCCATTCATCCTTCCCTCCTCTTTTGGTCTTTCTTTTCTTTCTTTCTTGCTTTCATTTCTTTGCTCCCCCCTCTCATATCTCTTCCACACTTCCTTCCCTCCCATCCTTCCCAAGTTGTCCAAAACCAATGATTAAAAGATGGGGAAATGTAGTCAACCAATGAATAAGCATTTATTAGATATCTACTATTTTTTTGTATTTGCACAAGGCCAAGTAAATGATTTGACAAAATATTCATCCAACAGTATCAGCATTGTAAGGTATAGAAAGTGTTCAGGATTTGGTATCAAAAGAGACCTAAATTCAAATCCTGCCTTCAATATATTCTGAGATCATGGACAAATGATATGATGTCTCTGAGACTCAGATTCTTTGTAGAAAAAATGGGTTTACACCTTACACCTGCCTTTTAGGTCTTCTTGGGAATCTAATACAATAAAATGCAATTCTTAAGTTAATGATGCAAGCTCTTTTTAATTTGCCATCTTTTTCTTGTACCTCTGACCTGGGCAACTTGGAGATCTCTTCCATTGTTCTCTGCAGGCATATCTATTACACTGCAAAGTGTCTCTTGAAATGATTACTTGGTATTTTGGTTGTTGTTCCAACAAAGTAATTGGTGAAAGATATTTTCAACTTAAAAACAAAAGACAGTCAAACTTATTGAATGTTATAGGTTGAACTGAGCAACTGGTCAATCAACCAATTGTAATTTCAACTGGTCATTCTGGTGATGTAGTGTGGGATTTAACAGCAAAGCTCTCTAAGAAGATGAGCTAGATCTCTAGCAAGATGAGCTAGTTCCAATGACAATTTTTGTTGCTATTGTCAATTGTTGTGAGAGGGAAAGCAAATATTTAAGTAGTGATGTACAGAGAGTACCGCTGAAGGCAGAAAGTTACAAAGGAAAGAAAAGAAAAATAGAAATATTGCAAATGTGGGAGGAGAAAACTGACACATATGTATATGCTTTTATTATAGATAGTTTTCCTGGCTGAGAAAGCTTAACAGTAACAATAGCAAGCTTGTATATAGTATTTTAAGATTCACAAGGCTCTTCAAAATATTATCTCATTTAATCTTTAGAACAACCTTGGGCAGCACTCCACATTATTATTGTCCCCATTTTACAAATAAGAATACTGAAGCAGACAAAGGTTAAGTCACTTGTCTAGAGTCACACATCTAGTAAATGACTGAGAAAGGATTTATCTTTAGGTCTTTCTATTTCCAGGTCCAGAATTTTAACCACTGTGATATCTAGCACATAATGCCATAAAATTTTAGAACTTAAGATTTCTGAATCCATTCAATTACGACCTCTGATAGAAAATCTCTCTTACTAGACTCACAGTAAAACTGCAAGGGGATTTAGAGATCATTTAATTCAATTCCCTAATGTTTCATACAAGAAATTGGTGGCTAAGGAAGATCAAATGATTTTGTCCATGGTCACACAATTGAACCGGCATAAAACCAGGGGTGTGCTGAAACTGGCTTGAGAGAGCCGATTGTTACATGTTTAATGTGAGCATTTACATCTCAGAAATAGGAAAATGCTACAAATCAGGACATGTTTTATTGTTTTATTGATTATATGCACAACAAATTGATGAGGAAAATGTTAATAATATAGATGAAACTTAATGTTGTGTCATAGGTACATTTTTTGGGGTGAACTAGTTGTTAAAGATTTGCTAGCACACCCTAAATAGAACCAAACAGATATTCTAGTTGTTTCTCATACTTGAAATTCTATTTCCTGCCTTCAGGCATTTCCCAAATGGCAGTCTTGTTTAGAATGTCCTCCTCCTCACCTTTCACAATCCCATAATCCTACATGGATTGCAATTATCTTACATTTACAGATGTGGTAAGGGGCCTAAAACCTATTTGTGAAATCCCAAGATCAGTTTTTAAACCTTTGCTTATAAATCTTTATCTTTCATAAATCAGCATCATTTTCTCTCAAACATTTTGGAAAATGTTAGTCTCCAGCTGTCTAGGACAAATTATTTTATACATTCTTTATTGGCAAATCAAAGATTATTTTCCTTAGGTCTTCTCCTCCTTAAGTTTTTTGAAGATTTTGACACTATTATTGAGACTATCTTTGATATCTCTTTATTTGTCTTCTGTGATACTGTGTGTAATTAAATGGGTGAGGGGAGACCTATTTTATATTCTGCCAGTTTCAGATACTGAATGGCCACCCTCTGACCTATTCATAGATTATAAAGGGTATGAAACTGGGAGTGGTCAGCTCACAACTTAAAAAGATTTGAAGAGACTTCTATACATTGCTTAGTCCTTTAAGAGGTTTAAAGAAGCTTCTTCATTATTTTGATGGATTCAGCCAGGTATTTCCTAGCTAGTGGATCAGCTACACTTCTGGTCAAAGTAAAATCCAACTCTGAAGGAGAAGAAATATCTCTGGGAGTTTAAAGAAAGAAAATGTCTGGTTATAAGAGATATCTATTTACAAATATATGCAAACTTTAAAACAATGTTCTGATTTTCTTGGGGGTATCTGGGAGTTCTCTGAAAATTGAGCTATAGATAGGAGCCAATCCCCAAAGCTCCCCACCCCAAATCATTTATTCATCAGAAATATTATGGAAGGTTGGAGAAGCGAGGAGATCCCATGAAAAGAGAAAAGACTTCAAGGTTCTGCAACATTAGAGGCATACATTATCTTGGCCACCTACATTTAATAAATGTGTGCTCTCTCCTAGTGTATACTATGTATCTACCCACTCTTGCCACTGATACTATATGTGGGAGATTATCTAAGGTTTATGGTTTCAAATGCTTTGTTACTGCTATTTATACCATACCATTTTAAGAAATACCTTTACTAAAGTTAATTGAGGCAACTGTCTGACAATCAACAAACATTTTAATTTTATTTTTTAAAATCATCAGAATTGATATTAAGTATCAGTTCTAAGACAGAAGAGCACTAAGGAACAGGCAATGGAAGTTAAGTGATTTGCCCAGGATTACACAGCTAGGAAGTATCTCAGAGCAGATTTGAACCCAGGATGTCTGGTCTCCAGGTCTGGTACTCTATACACTGAGTCCCCAGTCAACAAGCATTTGTTAAACACCTACTACCATGTGCCCAATATCATCTGGAGGTGTATCCTGGCGACATAAAAATAAAGGAACAATCCTTACTCCTGATGAGTTTACCTACAATTGGGTTATCATTGAAGATGAATGCTGTTAGGGTCCATGAATTATACTTTTAGGAATACAGAGCCTCAGAATCTCTTGAACCTAGGGTAGTTGTACCCCAGTCTGTGAATGTGAAGGTCCCCTAGAGGGGACACCACATTGTACTCTTATCATTCTTCTCCTACTTCTCTGGTTACTCCTTTTCTATCTCCTCTTTGTGTATCTTAAACTTGGATATTCCTCTTTTCTTTTCCTTTTTAAGTTTTTTGATTACTCTTTTCCCCTGTATGACATTATCCACACCAAGAACTTTAATGATAACTTCTGTGTAGATGGCAAATGGAGGTCTTTAGTAGCTCATTCTTTCAAATATTCCTTTTTGCCCTTTCCTCCACTCAGCCTACAATTTTTTTTTAATACTCAAAGAAACCTGCTTTTTTTAGGGGATAATTGGAGAAACTGATTGGAACTAAGAGGATTGTGTCTCTCTATCTATTGTATCTAGTTTAATGTATTAATCTTCCAAGGTAAGTTTCATTTTAAAAGTTGTATTCAATAGGATAACCCAAAGTTTAGTTTTGCATAATGACTTAAATTAGATATTTGTTTCAAGGAAAAACTTACTGGGTAGGGGAGGGATGAGTATTTCCAGAAATGAATATGATGTGAAGAGAATGGTATAAAAAAAATCAGTCTCTGCAACAGGCTGGGAGCAGATGTTTCTGTGAATAGGATTTTTCCCAGCATTCTTCAAATCATATTAGATAGAGAGCTGCCTTAGCAAGCTGATATGTATGATATGTAGGGTCAATACTTTTAGGTGGGAAGAGTCACTTGTTAAACAAAATGCTTACCAACAGGTTATCAAATATGATTATTTTTAAGTATTTTATTATTGAATATTGACAGTTTCTGAGTATTTGAGAAATAAACATCTTATGGAATACACACAATAATACATGCCATATGCCCAGCATGTCACCATTTATAGTACTTCTATATACAATGGTTTTATTGAATCCAAACCATCCTTACAACTCTGTGAAATTAGGTAATACAATTATTCTTACTCCCACTTTCAGATAAAGAAATTGATTTCCTTGTGGGTTAACCTTAATTAGATTTGTCTTTAGGAATGACATAACTATAAACATTAAGCATTGTTAAAAGTTGTAAATGGGAATTTAATAGGCAAATTTCATGTTGTTAGTCTTATAATTAGTGTTTTAAAGAGATTTCCCCCCAAAAGGATTAGTTATTTTATTTTCTTGAATATTCAACTGTTTCTGAAATAATTGATCAACAAGTATTTATTGAGTCTATTCTGTGCCAAGTACTGTACCACTAATTAATTCATATAATAGATAGTTTTGGAGAGTTTGCTATACACAAGGTACTGGGCTAGGCACAGTATGGGATATAAAAGTAAATTAAGACACCCTCCCTGCCTTAATGGGACTTTTTGTCTAGTAACCATGTAAATGAATGCAAATAAAATACTAGGTAGAAAGTGAAAATACAGAGAAAATTGCAAACAAAATGGCATGAGAGCTTAGAAGGGGAAAGATGACTTGTTCTGAGGCAAGGGTGGGTAAATGGGGAGAATCAGGGAAAGTTTTGGAGCACTTGGTAAGGAGACCCAATAATTTTGACTTCTCTATAGCATTTGTCTCTCTTGACCAAACCTATCTCATCTGTCAACTCTGTTGTCCTTTGGTTTTCAGGAAACTGCTTAGTTTAAGGGCTCTTGCCAATCAACTGACTTTTACAATATCCTATGAAGGGTTATTCTATATGTGAATTTTAAAAAGGAAAGAAGGAAGAAAGACCACTATTTATTAGAAAAATCAGAGAAGGCTATCTGAAGGAGATAGCACTGAATTAATACAAAATGGTGAGCAATAATCAGAGAAAGAGCATCAGAGGACTAGGATCCACCCTAATTAGAGAGTGGAGACAGAGAATCATATTTTGTGTACAAGGTACAGAGATACATCTTGTTTGTCTAAGTGTATGATGTATAGATAGGAGCAGAACAATATAATTTTGAACTTTACAATATAATTTTGGGAAAAGGTGGATGATACCCGATTATGAAAGACCTTGAATGCCATGCTAAAGAATTTAAATTTTATTTAGTGAGATTATAGGATCAAATGTTATTTCCTGAAAGGAACCTTAGGCTATTTAATCCAATCTTACTATCATTTTACAGCTGAGGAAATTGGGGCCCAGAGGAGTTGTAACTTGCCCAGAGGACATAAATTACAGAAGAGGAATTTGGAGGAGAATCAGAAGCCTAACATTGTTATTATTTAGATGGGTGGGAACCAAATCTGGATTGGGATGGTGGTAGTGGGAATGAGATTAGGAATGCCATTGCCTACTTCCCTTCTAGACTTGTAAATCTTAACCCTAGAGAAAAGTACTAACTGGATATTTTTAACTGTACCTTTTGTGTGTGTGTGTGTGTGTGTGTGTGTGTGTGTGTGTGTGTGTGTATTTAAAAAGTGTTTATCTTTGGCCTCTGAAGAAATATTTACAAATTATTTTTCCTCTGGTTTATGAGGAAAAGTCAACACCTTTGGCAAATTACGAGTTATGGAATCTCTTCAAGAATCACAGAATTACAGATTCTTAACTAGCTTCACAATCACTTCCCACCTACCCCAAGGAACCACCTTTTGAACAGCTTTGGTGGACATAGACTCCAGGCCAGTGAGAAAGCAAGAGTAGTTACTGGCTCATTTGCCACCTGTTGAGACCATAGTACCAAATGAGTGAGTCAAGGATAGGGAGAAAGAAGAATTTGGACAAGCATAGGAGGATGCTGATAAATTAGAATACTCTCCACACACATTTGACTCCTATTGGACCATATCCTAAATACTATAAATTAATTTCAAATGCTGAAGATCTTTGACTCATAGAAAATAGTACTATCAAATATATATTTTTTCAAATTCAGTAATATTTTATTTTCCCCAGTTACACATAAAAACAATTTCTAATATTTGGGTTTTTTTTTTTTTGTAATTTGAGATCCAAATTCTCTCCCTTCCTACCTCTCTTCCCTTTTCTCTCCCTGAGATAGTTATATATTTGATACAGGTTATGTCTTATCAAATAGACATGAATGAATCTCCTACTCTGACAATTTTTAGTTTTTATAGAGATGTTTTTATAGAGATATTTCTCATGAAGCCAGATTCTCCCATCCACGAGTCCAGCTCTGGGTACTAAGCTACACTGCCAGGTTTCTCTTCAACAAGCATTGGCTCTTAAGCATCATGTATGTTCATCAGTTTTCTGAAGCACAGGCCCAACTACATTATGACTTTGTTTCAAGAAGCTTCAGTGGTTTCCTATTGCTTTTAGTGTAAAATAGAACCTCTTTTGCTTAACATTTAAAGCCCTTTGCAATCTGGCTTTGGCTTATCTTTCCAGGATAATTCCATGTTTCTTCCCCTTATGCACTTCATATTCTAACTAAATGGACCTGCTTGCTGTTCTTTGTAGCTGAGATTCCATCTCCCATTCCTATGCCTGTACAAAGTCTTTTTAACAATGCATTTTAGCAATGTTCTCCCTCTTCACTAGAATTGCTAGCATACTAGAATTTCCTCCAAGACTCAGTTTAACTGTTCTATCCTACACTAGCCCATCCTAAACCCCTCAGTTTTTGTACCTTTACCAATTCACTGTATATTTATTTTGTATTGCCCTCTTATTTAGATATCAGTTTCCGATGGAATGAAAGCTTGTTGAGGTCAGGGACTATTTTGCTTTTGTGTATGTGTTGCCAGTGTAACACAGTGCCCAACACATAGTAGATGCTTAGTAAGTGCATTTGACCAATTGATTAACCAACATGTGTGATGTGTAAGCTAACCTTAAGTATCTCTATGCTATTTCTCTGATTTTTTTTTCCTGAAATCATTTAAACATTAAAATCAGTTTCACTCTCAGGAAATCTTTCCACATAGTTGTCCTACATTTACCCTTTCTTTTTTTTTCACTGTATTTCTCTAATCACTTCTCTTCCTTAGTGTTTGATAATTAGAAGTAGAAAAAAATAATAAAGACAAGAATGAGAAATACACAAATGATATAGTCATACATTTTTCCTTTCTTATGGAGGTAATGCTGACTTCATTGAGATGAAGCATTTTTCATTTTGATTCATGGTTTTCTTCTTATATAAAATCAGTTCATTTCAGGTTTATGTTCAATTTCTTTCCAATTGGATTCAAGGTACATATTTTCCCCTGTTGCCCCACCAAACAGATAAAATATACATGTGATTGTAGGGGATTGTAGGGTAAATAAGCTTTTTATGGTAGTTTTACTGTGTGGTCACATACATTGTTTATTTTCTTAAGTACCCTAAAGCTTATGTGTGAAGGCATTAATATGGTGTCTGAATGTTTTGCTCTCATTCACACTTTGTGTATCTCAAGAACCTTTAAGATGTCAACATAAAACTTTTATCTATTGGTCTCTAGTGGAAAGAAAGTTGCCTTCATAGATTTTTTGTTGTTGTTTCATAATTTTTCAATCATGCTTGACTCCCCAAACCCCATTTGAGGTTTTCTTGGCAAAGAAATTGGAGAGGTTTGCCATTTCCTTCTCCAACTCAATATACAGATGAGGAAATTGAAACAAACAGGGTGAAGTGACTTGCTCAAGGTCATACAGCTAGTAAGTATAGAATGGTAGACTTGAACTCAGGAAGAGGCGTCTTTCTGGCTTCAGGCCCAGCACTCTATCCTCTGTGCCACCTAACTACCCCTTTCTAATATTCAGACAGTCTTGCTTCATTTTTCAGAATGGTTTTTATATTGATCACATTAGGGTACCAAAATTAAACCAAATTAAACACTTTTAGGTAATTAAGTAAACTGATTCTTGACCATCATGTAGAGCAATTGTGCTGTTTTATACAGGGATGTGGGGGAAATTATTTGGACCCATTTCTCCCTGACATCTTTTCCCTCAAACCTTCCCTGATCTGATGTTTTACAAAAACCTTGATGAAAGAGATTATAATTTTCTGTTCTGTGAGTCACTAGGGGAATAAGTATGTCTCAAAGAAATTTAGAATTGTGTATTTTTATGAATTTTCCTTGACAAACATTTATATTGAATTAATTCCAATGACTGTTCCTGAAGGATCTTGTACATACGATGCCATCGGAAAGACACGGCATTAGAGACCTGGGTGCTAGGACCAGCTCAATCACTATGAGTGTGTGACCCTAGAATGTCATTTCACCCATGTGGGCATCATTTTTATCACCTACAAAATGAGGAGATTGGACTAGAGGATCTTGAAGGTTTCTTTCCTAACTTAGAAGCAGCCTGATGACACAGTGTATAGAGCACTGGGTCTGGAGTCAGGAATTCAAATCTTCCCTTAGACACTTACTAGCTATGTGACTTTGGGCAAGTTACTTTACCTCTTTTCCCCCCCAGTTTCTTCTAGAATAGCACCTACCTTCCAGGGTTGTCCAGATAAGATAATATTTGTAAAAAGTTAATAAGTGACAGGGGCAGGATTTGAATCTAAGTCCTCTGATTCCCAAACCAGTGCTCCTAATGTACCATGCTGACATTCTGTAACATATATCTACTCTGTGTCCTTACATATACAAATAGACATTAGGTACAGTATATCAAAGCAGCTAGGTGGCATGATAAATAGAGTTCCAGGCCAGGAATCAAGAAGACTCTTCTTTCTGGGTTCAATTCTAGTCTCAGACACTTATTAGCCATCTGATGCTGGGCAAGTCACTTAACCCTGCTTGCCTCAGTTTCCTGATCTGTAAAATTAGCTAGAGAAGAACATGGCAAACCACTCTAGTATCTTTGCCAAGAAAGTCCAAAAAGGGGTCATGGAGAGTCAAACATGAATGAAAAATGTCTGAATACCAAAAATAATATATCAATACATTAATTAAAAAGGGATCTCCTCTCCACAGTGTTTTGGAACTTTCAGCAGACAAGTCCTAGAGAGTTGCCAGAGGAAATTAAGAATTAAATGATTTGGTCAGGGTCACAAAGCTAGTAGGAATTGGAAGCAACATTTGACTCAGATCTTCCTGTCTTGGGTCTAGCGCTAGGTACAATTGATATAACTCTGTCTCTATAAAATATTATAAAGGTGATGATGATTTCTTTTCTTTTTTTAATGGAAAATGTGAAATATATGTTTGTTACTATAATTAAAAGTCTTCAGGAAGATTAGACGAGGAAGGGAGGAATTATCTGAATTACCATAAATGTGTGTGATCTTCAGAGCAAAAGGGACTATAGAAGAAGGTGGAAATTAGGGAAGGGAGTGGAATAGGGTGGATGGAGGTGCTGTAAACTGATGGTATTAAAAGAGGGAAGACTAGAGAAGCCTCTCTTAAATTAGTATTAATATGATGATCTTAGAACTGATTCTTTTGACTAGCAATAAAAATTGATGCTCCAAATTTATTAAAATGTTTTGAGAAATGACTTTTCTTTCCCACTGATAAAGAACTGGGACAATATTATCTCATTACACAAGGCACTGCTTCTGTTCAAAATGCTAAGGTCAGAAATATGCAGCTTCTCGAAACTATCTGATTGGCTAAATATTTGCATATAAAACAATATTTTAGAATGGGCATTAAGTGTTATTGAAGCTGGGGCTCCTGCAATGCTGAATTATGAATTCAATCCTTGTTCAGTTTCTTTTGCAATCATGGTGGGAAACAGCTATTAAAAACACTAGCGTCACTATTTATCCAAAGAGTCTGACGTCACCAAGAGAAATCGCCTGAGAGGAAACATCTTGCTCATAATGATTCTGAATAGAGAGCTGAAAGTTTCATGCACTGAGTCTCGAGCTTTATAATAAGGAAGCATTCATAATGCATGTGTGATATTTATTAGCGCTAAAGATACAGTTGAATGTTTCATGAAAGAGCTATTGTGCGCTTGATTTTACAATAAACAGTTACAGCTCCAGGAGTGGGACTGATTCGAGTGGAATGTTTGCTTAGATTTGGCAAGGAGGGATACTGTAAATAATTCAAATGGTGTAATTTGATTCGAGATTTTTCTGGGCGCTGTGGCATATGGCCCTACTGTTGGGTTCTCCCAGGCTTTTCAGTCTTCCTTATGGAACTGTTCTTTGTCAGTTGAGACTTAGGTAGGTTTGGGGGAGGGTGGCTCACTTTTGCATCTTGAACCTTAGGTGAAGGTTGAGATAGAAATTGTGTGTGAGAAAACCAGGTAGGGTTAAGGGTCTCATGCTTTGTCTACTAGGACCTGGCATAAGAAGGAAAGGGCTATTAACTGACCCCCTCCTTTGGGGAAGATGTCAAAAGAAGATAGTCCAAATGGCCAAGCATTAAGTAACGTCCATTTGTTCTTCTTCAGCATGGTGCGGTGGATAAAGAGCCAACCTCAAAGCCCAAAGGCAAGGGTTGAAGTCCCAGATCTATTTGTGTATGACCCTGAAAAAGTCATTTAGAACTCTGTAGTGTTCTAAGCAGCTCTCTAAGATTAGACGTTATTGAGAGGGAGTCGCTTTCATGGGTAAAGGGATTTTTTTTCTCTTGGGGTTTACCTGTCACTTGCAAAGAGATGACTTCTTAACTTCTTCCAGATCAAAAATCTCTGATCTTATGATCCTTAATGATGGCTTCTTCCTCCAGGAAGCATAGTATTTTGTGGAACCAAGATGAAGTATTGGCCTTGTCAAAGGCACAAAACTAGATGGTGATACTCCACATTATTAACGTAAGTAATTTGGGAATATGACATATAACCCTAGTCATATGTGAGTGAATGTAGGGGTGAAGAGAAGAATTAGTATGAAGGAAATCATGTACTTTGTCTTTCTTATCTTTCCCTTTTTCTAGTAGCTGATATTTTTATAAAGATGAAATTGAGCTCAGATAAGCATCAAGGGCAAAGTTGGAGGAATAAAAGTCATCAAAGTGCATTCAGGGGGTACATCTGGAACTTGGATGAGGGAAGTTTCTTCCTGGGCCCTGAATCCCAAAGGACACATGTCTCTTTAAGACACAAGAGTGAGCATGGTAAGCAATTTACCATTGAAAGGAAGCTTCAGAGAAGCATTCACTGTTGCATAGCAACCTCTCTCCTTTCCCTATGTCTTTGGAAGCTGGGGGCACACATGACAGATTCTCCAGCCTTGCATCATAGGCTTCTGTTTAAAAGCCCTACTTCATTTCATCTTGCATAGGCTCAGAGGCTCAAGCCTTGGTTTGATCAGCTTCCTAGATCCCACCTTCCTCCCTCAGTCTGGAGTCCTCTGTTTTTTTATGCCATATTGTTTGTCGGAGTCTAGCCCCAACTCATCCATCTCAGGTCCACCACTGCAAGCATCCATTAGCCCTTTAAATGCTCTTGCCTTGCAGTGGGCATGAACATACCACACCTTTGCATTGATGAAAATGACGGGATTGGCGAGATGACCCTACACACATATTTTTAGAGCCTTAATTGGTAGAAGCTCTATCTTTTCTTCTATAAACTATCTTCTAGTCAGATAATAACAATTCAGTTAAAAGAGATTTTATTAGGACCCACTATTCTGCAGGTAATGAACTAGGTTCAAAGACCTTCAGGGCAAAATGAGATAGTTCCTGCTCTCCAGCAGCTTATATTGTGCTGGGGTTGGGGAGGTATCCAAAATGTGAGAATTGAGATGATTGCCTTTGTGAACTGCAGTGAAAACTCTCATGATTCAGGTCAGCTCTATCATGTGATGTAACAAAATTATTAGGTTCCTAAAATACTAAATAATTATGGTTAAACAATTGATTACACAGTAGCAAAAAAGTAAGGAGCACAGAACAGGCAAAAAATGATTAGGCTGGCCAGGCTTCAACCTGCTTTGGCTGGAGTCTTTAGAGCTATAGTAGCCAAAAATTTTATTTCCACTGTATGCTTAATATTGTTCCATTCTACTAATATCCAAATTCAAAATCTAAATGAAATCATATAAAAATAAAGCTTTTTGGTTAAAGTGACTTTTCAGTTCACTATGGGGAAAAAAGAGGACACAGAAGTAGACCCTCTTATAAACAAAAAGTATGTTTTCAAGATATGGAATAAAAACACAGTACTCCATGTTGTCTTGTACATGACCCTACTGCAAAGAAGAGAGTAATTAATCCTGTAGCTTGTAGTTTTGGGATCATGTTTTATTATTTAGCATTGTAGATTTAGAGCAAGGAATATATACATATAAGCATATATATGGAGAGAGAGAGAGAGACAGAGACAGAGACAGAGAGAGACAGAGACAGAGAAACACACACACACACACACAGAGATAGATAGATAGATAGATAGAGAGAGAGAGAGAGAGAGAGAGAGAGAGAGAGAGAGAGAGAGAGAGAGAGTGAGTTTGTATGCTTAGTTCAAATTTAGCTTCAGACCATCTGTGCTAACCTGGGCAAGTCACTTAACCCCTGATTGCCTAACAAAAAGATCCATTGAATCCATTGGAGAAGGAAATGGCAAAATCAGTCCAATATCCTTGCCAAGAAAATCCACTGGATAACCGGTCCATTGGGTTACTAAGAGTAAGATATTACTGAACAACAAATATATATATATATATATATATATATATATATATGTGTGTGTGTGTGTGTGTGTGTGTGTGTGTATGTATACATAGTATTGATATATATAGACACACATATATATTTACACATATATCTATCTGTTTATATCTGTTTGCTATATCTCTATGTATCTGTATCCTAATGTCCTCATTTCACAGAGAAGGAAACTATGGTTCAGAGAGATTAAGTAATTACATATATAATGTATATGTATGTATATATATGCATATATATACAGATATACATATGCACATATATCCCAATGCCTTCATTTTATGGAGGAAAAAGTAGAAGATCAGAGATATTAAGAGTGTATAAATGTCTAAACAATTGGAAAAACATTAATTGCTCATGGATAGCTAACAATAAAAATGACAATCCAACCCAAATTAAATTACTTATTCAGTGCCATACCTATCAAACTACCAAGAAACTTTTTTAATGAATTAGAAAAAAACTATAACAACATTCATTTGGAAGAACAAAAGATCAAGAATATCAAGGGAAACAATGAAAAAATGTGGAGGGGGGCCTAGCAGTAACAGATTTTAAACTCTCCTATAAAGCAGTTGTCATTAAAACAATATGGTACTGGTTAAGAGACAGAAGGGAGGATCAGTGGAAGAGACTTGGGGCAAATGACCTCAGCGAGACAGTCTATGATAAACCCAAAGATCCCAGCTTTTGGGGCAAAAATCCACTATTTGAAAAAACTGCTGGGAAAATTGGAAAACAGTATGGTAGGGATTAAGTACATAGATCAACATCTCAGACCCTACACCAGCGGTTCTCAACCTCTCAATTTGTAGCAATGAGAACACATAATGCATATCAGGTATTTATATTCCAAATCATAACTGTAGCAAAATTACAGTTTTGAAGTAGCCACCAAAATAATTTTTTGGTTTGGGGTCACTGCAACATGAGGAACTGTATTGCAGAGTCACAGCATTAGAAAGGTTGAGAACCACTGCCCTATACCAAGATAAATTCAGAATGGGTGAATGACTTGAATATAAAGAAGAAATAAAAATAAATTAGGTGAACACAGAATGGTATCCCTGTCAGATCTTTGGGAAAAAAAAAGATTTCAAGACGAAGCAAGAGTTAGAAAAACTGGACTTCCGGTTAAGATGGCGGCTTAGAGAAAGCTGAAGTTCAGATCTCCGGAAAACCCTTCCCGACCGATCTCAAACTAGAAGCTCCTAAGGCGCCGAAATTCAAAACGATCAACAGCACAGACCCTGGGAACCCTCCTCCTGGACCTGGACCCGGTTCAAAAGGTACGGCTCCCCTTAAAAGCCAGAACCCGAGATCCCTCGGACCTCAGGGGTAGGAGCGCAGAGTCCAAGGCTCCCGGAAGCCGTAGCCGCGCCGGGCTCAGAGAGCAGGGTCTGAGGAACAACAACCCTCAGGGTCTTCTACCCAAGTCCCAGTCCGGGTGAAAGTTACTGCCTGGGGCTTCCGCTGCAAAGAGCCGGTCGGTCAAAGAGCCGGTCGGTCCGGGTGAAAGTTACTGCCTGGGGCCTCCGCTGCAGAGAGCTGGTCAAAACAACAGCAACCCTCAGGGCGGGCAAGACAGCCTCACGGGCTGGATCCTGCTATCCAAGTCTCAGTGAAAGTCTGTGCTCTCGGAGCTTGGGGAAGCGGCAGCCCATCCCCCCGCAGGCCGACGAAACAGCCTCACGGCCAGGGATTCTGAAGGCAACTTCCGGAAATCGAGCCAGGGGGAGAGTGTGGCCTCGTGGTCCGACCCTTCCATTCCAGTTCCAGTGAGGCATATTCAGTTTAACCCAGGGAAAGCTCATAGAACCATCTGCCCAGGACTGCCTCTGAACACCAGACAGAGGCAAGAAAAACTAATCCTCCACATTCAGAAATGGCAAACTCCACAGAACCACAGAAGCCCCAAAATACCAAGAAAAATAAGAAGAAAGGGGCGACTCTGGACACATTCTATGGAGCCAAAATACAAAATACAGAGCAGATAGAAGAAGATATACAAGAAAATTCTCCAAAATCTTCCAAAGGAAATAGAAACTCTCCACAAACCCATGAAGAATTTGAATCAGAAAGGACCAAAAAGATGGAAGCCCTCTGGGAGGAAAAGTGGGAAATGATGCAAAAGAAATTCACGCATCTACAAAACCAGTTTGACCAAACTGTAAAAGAAAACCAGGCTTTAAAGCAAGAACTAATAAAGCAAAGCCAAAACACCAAGAAATTAGAAGAGAACATAAAATATCTCACCGACAAGGTGATAGATCTGGAAAACAGGGGGAGAAGAGAAAATTTAAGAATAATTGGACTCCCAGAAAAGCCAGAAATAAACACCAAACTGGACATGGTGATACAAGATATAATCAAAGAAAATTGCCCAGAGATTCTAGAACAAGGGGGCAATACATCCACTGACAGAGCTCACAGAACACCTTCTACACTAAACCCCCAAAAGACAACTCCCAGGAATGTAATTGCCAAATTCCAAAGCTATCAAACAAAAGAAAAAATCCTACAGGAAGCCAGAAAAAGACAATTTAGATATAAAGGAATGCCAATCAGGGTCACACAAGACCTTGCAAGTTCTACGCTGAATGATCGTAAGGCATGGAACATGATCTTCAGAAAGGCAAGAGAGCTGGGTCTCCAACCAAGAATCAGCTACCCAGCAAAACTGACTATATACTTCCAAGGGAAAGTATGGGCATTCAACAAAATAGAAGACTTCCAACTTTTTGCAAAGAAAAGACCAGAGCTCTGTGGAAAGTTTGATACCGAAAATCAAAGAGCAAGGAATACCTGAAAAGGTAAATATTAAGGAAAGGGGAAAAATGTTATCTTCTTTTACTCAAACTCTCTTCTATAAGGACTACATTTATATCAATCTATGTATACTAATATATGGGGAAAATGTAATGTATAAATAGGGGGTAAAGAAAGACCAAATAGAATAATGGTTCTCACACAAAGATTCACAGGGGAAGGGGAGGGGAAGAAAACTCCTATAAGAAGGAGAGGAAGAGAGGGGGGGGGGTTTACTTAAACCTCAATCTCAGGGAAATCAACTCTGAGAGGGAAAAACATCCAGATCCATTGGGATCTTGAATTCTATCTTACCCAACAAGGGTAAGGAGAAGGGAAAACCAAGGGGGGGAGGGGGAGAGGGAGAACAAAAAGGGAGGGAAAGAGAGGGGGGAGGGGGAGGGAACAAAAAGGGAGGGACTAAAAAGGGAAACATCAAGGGAGGGGACAAGGGGGACTGATTCAAAGTAAATCACTGGACTAAAAGGTAGAGCCGAAGAAGAAAAGGTTAGAATTAGGGAAGGCAATCAAAATGCCAGGGAGTCCACAAATGACAATCATAACTTTGAACGTGAATGGGATGAACTCACCCATAAAACGTAGACGAATAGCTGAATGGATTAGAATCCAAAACCCTACCATATGTTGTCTTCAAGAAACACACATGAGGCGGGTTGACACCCACAAGGTCAGAATTAAAGGATGGAGTAAGACCTTCTGGGCCTCAACTGATAGAAAGAAGGCAGGAGTGGTAATCATGATATCTGATAAAGCCAATGCAAAAATAGACCTGATCAAAAGGGATAGGGAAGGTAATTATATTTTGTTAAAAGGGACTCTAGACAATGAGGAAATATCATTAATCAACATGTATGCACCAAATAATATAGCACCCAAATTTCTAATGGAGAAACTAGGAGAATTGAAGGAAGAAATAGACAATAAAACCATACTAGTGGGAGACTTAAACCAACCATTATCAAATTTAGATAAATCAAATCAAAAAATAAATAAGAAAGAGGTAAAAGAAGTGAATGAAATCTTAGAAAAATTAGAATTAATAGACATGTGGAGAAAAATAAATAGGGATAAAAAGGAATACACCTTCTTCTCAGCACCACATGGCACATTCACAAAAATTGACCATACATTAGGTCACAGAAACATAGCACACAAATGCAAAAAAGCAGAAATAATGAATGCAGCCTTCTCAGATCACAAGGCAATAAAAATAATGATTAGTAATGGTACATGGAAAACCAAATCTAAAACCAATTGGAAATTAAACAATATGATACTCCAAAACCGTTTAGCTAAAGAAGAAATCATAGAAACAATTAATAATTTCATCAAGGAAAATGACAATGGCGAAACATCCTTTCAAACCTTTTGGGATGCAGCCAAAGCGGTAATCAGAGGCAAATTCATATCCCTGAAAGCTCATATTAACAAACAAGGGAGAGCAGAGATCAATCAATTGGAAATGCAATTGAAAAAACTCGAAAGCGATCAAATTAAAAACCCCCAGCAGAAAACCAAATTAGAAATCCTAAAAATTAAGGGAGAAATTAATAAAATCGAAAGTGATAGAACTATTGATTTAATAAATAAGACAAGAAGCTGGTACTTTGAAAAAACAAACAAAATAGACAAAGTACTGGTCAATCTAATTAAAAAAAGGAAGGAAGAAAAGCAAATTCACAGCATTAAAGATGAAAAGGGGGACAGCACCTCCAATGAGGAGGAAATTAAGGCAATCATTAGAAATTACTTTGCCCAATTATATGGCAATAAATACACCAATTTAGGAGAAATGGATGAATATATACAAAAATACAAACTGCCTAGACTAACAGAAGAGGAAATAGAATTCTTAAATAATCCCATATCAGAAATTGAAATCCATCAAGCCATCAAAGAACTTCCTAAGAAAAAATCCCCAGGGCCTGATGGATTCACCTGTGAATTCTATCAAACATTCAGAGAACAATTAACCCCAATACTATACAAACTATTTGACATAATAAGCAAAGAGGGAGTTCTACCAAACTCCTTTTACGACACAAACATGGTACTGATTCCAAAACCAGGCAGGTCAAAAACAGAGAAAGAAAACTATAGACCAATCTCCCTAATGAATATAGATGCAAAAATTTTAAATAGGATACTAGCAAAAAGACTCCAGCAAGTGATCAGAAGGATAATTCACCATGATCAAGTAGGATTCATACCAGGGATGCAGGGCTGGTTCAACATTAGGAAAACCATCCACATAATCGACCACATCAACAAGCAAACTAGCAAGAACCACATGATTATCTCAATAGATGCAGAAAAAGCCTTTGATAAAATACAACACCCATTCCTATTAAAAACACTAGAAAGCATAGGAATAGAAGGGTCATTCCTAAAAATAATAAACAGTATATATCTAAAACCAACAGCTAATATCATCTGCAATGGGGATAAACTAGATGCATTCCCAATAAGATCAGGAGTGAAACAAGGATGCCCATTATCACCTCTACTATTTGACATTGTACTAGAAACACTAGCAGTAGCAATTAGAGAAGATAAAGAAATTGAAGGCATCAGAATAGGCAAGGAGGAGACCAAGTTATCACTCTTTGCGGATGACATGATGGTCTACTTAAAGAATCCTAGAGATTCAACCAAAAAGCTAATTGAAATAATCAACAACTTTAGCAAAGTTGCAGGATACAAAATAAACCCACATAAATCATCAGCTTTTCTATATATCTCCAACACAGCTCAGCAGCAAGAACTAGAAAGAGAAATCCCATTCAAAATCACCTTAGACAAAATAAAATACCTAGGAATCTATCTCCCAAGACAAACACAGGAACTATATGAACACAACTACAAAACACTCTCCACACAACTAAAACTAGACTTGAACAATTGGAAAAACATTAACTGCTCATGGATAGGACGAGCCAATATAATAAAAATGACCATCCTACCCAAACTTATTTATCTATTTAGTGCCATACCCATTGAACTACCAAAATACTTCTTCACTGATTTAGAAAAAACCATAACAAAGTTCATTTGGAAGAACAAAAGATCAAGGATATCCAGGGAAATAATGAAAAAAAACACATATGATGGGGGCCTTGCAGTCCCAGACCTCAAACTATATTACAAAGCAGCAGTCATCAAAACAATTTGGTACTGGCTAAGAAACAGAAAGGAAGATCAGTGGAATAGACTGGGGGAAAACGACCTCAGCAAGACAGTATACGATAAACCCAAAGATCCCAGCTTTTGGGACAAAAATCCACTATTCGATAAAAACTGCTGGGAAAATTGGAAGACAGTGTGGGAGAGACTAGGAATAGATCAACACCTCACACCCTACACCAAGATAAATTCAAAATGGGTGAGTGACTTAAACATAAAGAAGGAAACCATAAGTAAATTGGGTAAACACAGAATAGTATACATGTCAGACCTTTGGGAGGGGAAAGGCTTTAAAACCAAGCAAGATATAGAAAGAATCACAAAATGTAAAATAAATAATTTTGACTACATCAAACTAAAAAGCTTTTGTACAAACAAAACCAATATAACTAAAATCAGAAGGGAAACAACAAATTGGGAAAAAATCTTCATAGAAACCTCTGACAAAGGTTTAATTACTCATATTTATAATGAGCTAAATCAATTGTACAAAAAATCAAGCCATTCTCCAATTGATAAATGGGCAAGGGAAATGGATAGGCAGTTCTCAGATAAAGAAATCAAAACTATTAACAAGCACATGAAGAAGTGCTCTACATCTCTTATAATCAGAGAGATGCAAATCAAAACAACTCTGAGGTATCACCTCACACCTAGCAGATTGGCTAACATAACAGCAAAGGAAAGTAATGAATGCTGGAGGGGATGTGGCAAAGTAGGGACATTAATTCATTGCTGGTGGAGTTGTGAACTGATCCAACCATTCTGGAGGGCAATTTGGAACTATGCCCAAAGGGCGACAAAAGAATATCTACCCTTTGACCCAGCCATAGCACTGCTGGGTCTGTACCCCAAAGAGATAATGGACACAAAGACTTGTACAAAAATATTCATAGCTGCACTCTTTGTGGTGGCCCAAAACTGGAAAACGAGGGGATGCCCATCAATTGGGGAATGGCTGAACAAACTGTGGTATATGTTGGTGATGGAATACTATTGTGCTCAAAGGAATAATAAAGTGGAGAAGTTCCATGGAGACTGGAACAACCTCCAGGAAGTGATGCAGAGCGAGAGGAGCAGAACCAGGAGAACATTGTACACAGAGACTAATACACTGTGGTATAATCGAACGTAATGGACTTCTCCATTAGGGGCGGTGTAATGTTCCTGAACAACTTTCAGGGATCCAGGAGAAAAAAAACACCATTCATAAGCAAAGGATAAACTATGGGAGTGGAAACACCGAGAAAAAGCAACTGCCTGAATACAGAGGTTGAGGGGACATGACAGAGGATAGACTTTAAATGAACACTCTAATGCAAATACTATCAACAAAGCAATGGGTTCAAATCAAGAAAACATCTAATGCCCAGTGGACTTACGCGTCGGCTATGGGGGGTGGGGGGGAGGAAAAGAAAATGATCTATGTCTTTAACGAATAATGCTTGGAAATGATCAAATAAAATATATTTAAAAAAAAAAAGAGTTAGAAAAACTACAAAATGTAAAATAAATAATTTTGACTACATTAAGTTAAAAAGTTTTTGTATAAACAAAACCAATCCAACTAAAATTAGAAGGGAAACAACAAATTAGAAAAAAATTATAACAAAAACTTCTGACAAAGGTCTAATTACTCAAATATATAAGGAGCTAAATCAATTGCATAAAAAACCAAGCCATTCCTCAATTGATAAGTGGTCAAGGGACATGAATAGGCACAATTTTCAGATAGAGAAATAAAAATTATCAATAAGCACATGAAAAAGTGTTCTAAATCTCTTATAATTAAAGACATACTAATCAAAACAACTCTGAGGTACCACTTCACACCTATCAGATTGACTAACATGACAGCAAAAGAAAGTAATAAATGCTGGAGGGGATGTGTCAAAATTGGGACATTAATGCATTGCTGGTAGAGTTGTGAATTGATCTAACCATCCTGGATGGCAATTTGGAAATATGCCCAAAAGGCTCTAAAAGACTGTCTGCCCTTTGATCCAGTCATACCACTGCTGGGTTTATACCGTAAAGTGAAAATAAGGAAAAAGGCATGTACAAGAATATTCATAGCTGCGCTCTTTGTGGTGGCAAATTTGGAAAATGAGGGGATGCTCTTCAATTGGGAAATGGCTGAACAAATTGTGGTCTATGTTGGTGATGGAATATTATTGTGCTCAAAGGAATAATAAAGTGGAGGAATTCCATGGGCACTGGAACAACCTCCAAGAAGTGATGCAGAGTGAGAGGAGCAGAACCAGGAGAACATTGTACACAGAGACTGAGACATTGTGGTAAAATCGAATGTAATGGACTTCTCTACTAGGCAATGCAATGATCCAAGACATTTCTGAGGGACCTATAAGAAAGAACTCTAGCCACATCCAGAGAAAGAGCTGTGGCAGTAGAAACACAGAAGAAAAACACCTACTTGATCACATAGGTCAATGGGGATATGATTGGGGATGTAGACTCTAAGCAATCACCCTAGTGCAATTATCAATAACATGGAAATAAGTCTTGATCAGTGACACATGTAAAACTCAGTGGAACTGCTTGTTGGCTATGGGAAGGGGTTGAGAGGAGGGGAGGGAAAGAACATGAATCAGGTAACCCTGGGAAAATTCTCTGAATTAATCAATTAAATAAAATTTAAAATAATAAGAAAGAGTGTGTTAAGTGATTGGCTCCAACTCCCCCGGGTAGTGAGTGGCAAAGTCAGAATCTGAATATAGGATTCAAGTTTTCTTACTCCAAATCTTATACTCCTTCCATTGCCATACAATATTTACATTGAACTTCAAAGAGAAATTCCCCATAAGTTTATTCAGACCATGTAGTTGAATAAAGTTAGCATATTCTTCCTGATTCTCTTCTGGGGACAAAGAAATGGTCCCTAAGATGCTGCTAGGCCATTTTCCTGCATTACTGAACCTCAGCAAGAGCAATTCACTATAGGCAAGAGTTGCTGCCTCACTCTGGGGAAACAAGTTCTCTAAAGAAGGAAAAATTAAACAGATTTTTCAAGTCATCCAGGGAAGCTAGTTTACTGCAAAAGGTACCTCCAAAGGAGACACTAGCTCCCTTTTGCCTCCATTTGTCAGGTAGACTTGGCTCTGATTAGCCAAACATCAATCAAGGTGAGTTGGAATTGTTTATGTCTGATATAGGTTAAAAGGGAGTTAATGGATCTAATCCAATTAAGATAATAAAGCAGAAACTCAAGAATAGTATTCCAGAGAAATCTGTGTTTAACAAGTATAGTTTGTTTCAGACATTCCTCTCCTGAAAACAGTTCTTGGCTAACTTCCTGTCCACCTTTATGTAAAATGTTAGGAATCTAAACATGTAGTTCCATTTCTAGCAACTGCCATTCTATAATGATGTGCTTAGATTTTTTCAGTGTCTTACCCTGATATTTCCTATAACTTTCCTTTGGAACACAGCAAAGCAAACATTCTCTTAAGGTTGCCTAGAGATGTCTGATCAACTAAATATAATCTGAGTCAACAAATACCATTCTCTTAAGGGCAAACAGAGTTCCTTGGTGTTGATGGTGCCAGATATTCTTTTTTTCCTCTTAGAGTGGTCTTCTAAGTGAAATTTCACCTTTCCACTGGCCACATGGGAGACACACTCTTCTAGACTTCAAAGAGTAAATATCTTCAATCAGTTAGTTTAAAACTTGAAGAATATTATAGGATTTTCAACAGACCACTTTCTTTAAGAGGAAAAGAGAAAGAAGATGGTAATTACTCCTCTTCAAGGCTACCCACTATGTCACACCTCTTCCACAAAACTTTGCCAGGTCATTCTGGAAAATGCTTCTCTCACCCATTTCTGAAAAGATAGCACTTTTTTTTGGTTCCATTCAGTGGAAATTAATCTGACTGCCTGTGTCATTTCTCATATTGCCTTTCATTGTTATTTGATTTCTATATAATTCTTTAACTTTTCACATTTTCTTTGTTTCTTCTCCCTAACTAGATAATAAACTCCTTGAGGGAAGTGACAATGTGTCTTTTTTTCCTTCTATCCTCTTTCCTGTTTTGATTCTTACTTGCTGATTTCCAACTAGTTCGCACTTATTGCAGTCATTCAGTACATATTTGATAGCTCATTAGAAGGGATTCTACATTACAATAGAAAGAGGCACAGTCTTAGAATTCAGTCAGAAATCTAGAATTAATCCATCTAACAAAATGTGCCATCACATCATAGCTTGGTCAGTGGTCACATAACAGCTAGACCATGGAAGTTTCATAATAATAATTAAAAAGATTTCTCATGACACCTTTGATGCAGAACAGGTTTATTTTAAAGACATTAATACTAAGCACAAGGACAGAGAAGACCTGTTTTTTGGACTACTGGGCAAGAACTGGGCATGAATGGAATGAGTTTGTGTACAGAAGTATAAAACAAAACCTTTTTCTATTTGGTTTTATGTGCAAGGGAGAGAGGAGGGAATGTGAGAGGTATTTCATCCCTATTATGTTCCTTGCATGTATGTATAGGCATAGCACTTGGTCTACCATGCTGAACCAAGAATAATCAGGATATTCTCTAGGTTAGGCCTTTCCATTAATGAACTGTATAGCCCAGGGTTTCTATTCTGTAGGACTTAATTTTCCTCTGCATAAATATGATGGGATTAGCCTAGGTGACATGAATTCTTTTCTGATATTACCATTTTGTGATTTCATTTAAGTGCTTTGGGTCAATAGTAAAAGAAGGCACTGCCAGAGTTTTATAAGAAGAGCTAAGGAAGGGGTCGTCGAGAACTATCAGACATGTACAGTGGGAAAATTTCTCCTCAAATTAAAAAAAAATAACAACAAATGTTCCTAAGAGTCAGGGTGCAAATGCTGGGATCAAATATGAAGAACTTAAATCAGAGCTGGGAAAGAAGGAAAGAGCCATAGGCTCCTCATTTTCTGTCATCGTCAACAAGTGCTTAATTTGTCCATTTTCCCTGATGTTGGATAAGATGGAGATTTCAGGAAGCACATTAACTTTTCCAGGCCACTAGAGGGCCATTTATAGAGCACTTAAAACAGTGGGCATTAAGTGTAGTAATTGAGCAGTGATTTTCAAATGCATGTGGCTATTTCAGTAGGACCTGGCGGTTTGTCAAACCCTCTGATTTCTGTGTTAGAATATTATATTGAACTCCACTCTTTAAGGCCTATAGTCATCTGGAGAACATGTGTCATGAACCTCAAATAAAACATATGGCCAGAAAAGATTATCCCTTTTGTACAACCTCATTTAAAGTTTACTTTTTACAAAATCAATGAATCTAGGAATCAATAAATCAATTAATTATTAAGTGATTAGGTGCTCAATCTGGATGGCACTGGAAAATTTGAACTATCTATATGAACATCATATATATGTATATACATACATACACACACACATATATGTGTGTGTGTATATATATATATATATATATATATATATATATATATATATATATATAATGTGGTTCTTTGAGTTAATGATTAAAACTGGGACATCTGACATGTGTCTGCTAATACCACGGACCTAGAAAAATCTCACAAGTTTACACAGAAGATAGGAATCTGGAATGACTTTGGCATGAGTAAAAATAATATAAAAATTCCCATGTAATACTTACCCTTCTCACTCCTACTAATCAACACAAAAATGTATAGTAACAACAAAAAAAGATCACCTTTTCCTACCTATCAAAATACTCCACAGAATAAATGGGGGTAATGGTCCAACATTTTTGTTGCCATATGGTCTAGTTGGAAAATCATTAGATTCAGTGCCAGAGGAAGTGGGTTTGGATTCTGGCTTTGCTATTTACTTTCAATTTCATTATTGAACAGAATTTGCCCACTCAAAGTTACCAATACCCCTTTAGTGCTACACCTCCTAAAAATTCTCATTCATCTTGACTTCTCTATAGGCTTTGAGACCATTGATCACATTTTTTTTTGGTCTAGAGATTCTCTATAGTTTGTGTGTGTGTGTGTGTGTGTGTGTGTGTGACACTGTTCCTGTCCTGATTCTCCTCCTGCTTGACTAGTCCTTCTGTTTCTTTGTCTCAATTTTCTTCCTTGTCATGCATACCATGGGTCTTCCAGAAAACTCTGTCTTGAGCCATCATCTCTGTGCACTGCTATTTTGCATGGTTGCCTCTTTGGGTTTGTGTAGATTTATATAGACCTAATTGTTCTCCTGTATCCCAATTCCACATCATGATAAGGTTTTGGGACTCTAACTGATTATTATCCTATAGTCAGCAATTGCCTCTGTTTTTCTATTTGTATAAGTATTCAGCACAGTGTTTTGTTTGTAATATGAACTTACTAAACTTTAGCCTTTTCATTTATTCATTCACTCACCCCAAACTCAACATCCAAAATAGTCCTCATTATCTTTCTCTCTGAACACTACCCTCTTCAGAACTCCCCTTTTCCTGTCAAGGACACCATCTTCTTCCAGTCATCCAGGCTCACCATCTAGGTGTCACCTTGAATTCTGGCTCTGACCCCACATACTAATCCAGTGCCCAATCTCATAATTTCTTCTGTATAACATCTCTTGAACATATCTCATTCTCTCTACTTAGAGTCACAAGCCTAGTTTATGCCCCATATTCCCTCTTGTTGTAAAGGATAATTTTAGCTTTGTGACTTGAAATCTAAATAATTGGTCACTAGGGAAAATTCCCAAATAATAAAATACCCAAGTCAGCTGGGAATTATGGTGATTTTAATTAATATAGAGAGAAGGAATTAAGGAAAAGAGAGAGAGAAAGAATTAATTTAAACTGCTCTGGCTCAGGCTGAGCCAGGCAGTAGTTAAAGGCCTTGGCCAAAGTGGCCTCCCTGAGCCCAAGGGGAAGGGAGTCAGTCTTATCACTCACCACGAGACTGTTTCCAAGGAAGCTGCCTGAGTGAGATCCTCCAGGCTGAGTTCCAGTCCTGAACTGAATTCAATCCTCGAATCCAATTGCACTCCAAACTGAATTGAATTGCCTGAACTGACTTCTTTAGCCTCCTTTTAAAGAAATTTTCTCTTATGTCACCTCCCCTAAATTTTCAGGTCTACCAATCATAGTAGACACTTTTTCCAGGATTGCCTGTTCTTTAGTTCTCACCTTCTTTGATTAGATTTTCTCCAGGACTGTTTACTCTCTAGTTCTCACCTTCTCTGGTTAGATTATATCTTTTGAGTATTTCACACTTCTTTGTTAAGCTTACCTTTTGTGAGTTACTTTGACCTTTTTGTGATTAATTTAACCTTTATAGTTACTTAACACTCTTTTGTATTAGATCTAAAAATAGATTTAGCTTAAGTTTTAGCTTCACTATGAGGTATGAGTTAAGTACCTTCATTGTTCAATCAGGAGTTTACAACTTTATCTTCCCCTAAAGTATGTCTAATTAGGGTGGAGTAATTTTAAAATTCACATTGTCTAGGCTATTGCTATAGCCTTTTAGGAAGGCTCTCTCCCCATCTTCAATTTTATCCTCCACTCAGCTGCCCCATCTCTCAACTCTCTCCCCATCTTCAATTTTATCCTCCACTCAGCTGCCAAGGTAATTTTCTAAAGTATAGATCTGACCATGTATCCCTCTTCCTTCTCTTCTCCCATACTGAATGAGCTCCAGTGACCATTACTATCTAATATCAATTCTTTTGTTTGGCATTTAAAGCTCTTAGTTTCCCTGGATTTCTTCAAGATTCAGCTCAGATTCTACTTTCTGCAGGAGGCCTCTCACCCTTCTTTGAGATCATTGTGTCTTAGATTCCCTCCCTTTTACTCAAGGTCCATGTTGTCTCCATCATTAGAATGTGAACTTCTGGTAGGAAGAGCCTGTTTTTGTTTTTTTGTGGTATGCTCAGGACTTTGTGCAGTGACTGGTACACAGTAAGTGTTTACTCAATATTTATTGTCTAACTGATTGACTTACTACATGTGATTTTCAGCAAGTCTCTTGATCTCTGTAAGCCTTAGTTTCTCCATCTGAAAAATGACAATCTTGAATTAGATTACTTAAGACCATTGTTTCTTTTTTTTTACCCCTTACCTTCTATCTTAGAATCAATACAGTGTATTAGTTCCAAGGCAGAAGAGCAGTAAGGGCTAGGAAATGGGGGTTAAGTGACTTGCCCAGGGTCACACAGGTAGGATGTGTTTAAGGCCAGATTTGAACCTAGGACCTTTCATCTCCAGGCCTGGCTCTCAATCCACTGAATCATACAGCTTCCCCCTTGATTTAAGGCCTTTCTGACTCAAGACATACTCTGTCCTTATGATGAGACTAATCAGAGTGACCATAAGTAAACTATTAAGTTATGGCAGGAACACAAATATAGAGATGGACCTATTAATAATAATAATGGAGGAGAAGAACTTTGGAGAATTCTTTTGGACTCCACTTGTAGAACTACTTTCCTAGAGACATATTTGTCTTTAAGTAAGGGAAAACACAATATACCTAAAAGTACAAAGGAATTTGGGCTGAGAACCAACTAAGAGACTTACTCACCTTTTGAAGTACTGCTTTTTAAGACAACACTCTGATTTTCTTTGAAGAGCCTCCATCCAGGCACTGACCAGAATTAACTCTACTTAACTGTTTAGACATGACAAACTTTCTAGCCAAAGGCCCATTAAGAAGTAGTCTATCAAAGTTCAATCCTTGATAAGAGACTTGACCTGAAATGAAAATATGGACTTGCTATAAAGGGAGGTATTATTTTGGGAAAGGTTGGCATGTTTATGATTCTTGAGGTTATGTGATCTCAGCTTTTCCCCTTAAAACATCTGCTAAAGGTGCTGAAGAAACACTACTCATATTTTTGTATGAACATGGCGTAAATAATGTCCACTTTCAATAAACCTTTAAAACTGAAACAGATGCTATTAAAGACTTAAAAACAACTTGTAACTTTCTGGGTAGCCAGTCTGAGAATACCATAGCCCCTATTCTCCTTTTTAAAATGCTCTCCCTCCTCCTTTGGTTGAGACACACATAAAGTGCATACCTCTTATTTAATTTCCCCCCCACAAATATGTTGCAGTGGTATAAAGAAATAAATAAGTTTTCCATCCAGGACTCTCACATGAGCTTGTTAAAGGTAGACACTTCCATCATACTGCTTAGAGATACAATATTTCCTTTCAATATTTTTTCTTCTTGAACTCTAATATTCTTAGACTAGCTTATGAATGTGGCTTTTAAAAATTTTCTTTTATAAAATGGGGGCTTTACTCTATGTTGAGAGAGAAAAGTGTGACGGAAAGGAGATTGCTTGGGCTTTAGAAAGTCTGAGTTCAAGTCTTGGCTGGTATTCATTTTCAGTGAATGAGTAAATGAATATTACTTAAATACCAACCATGTATCAGCACTGGGGAATAGGAAAATAGTCAAAGGGCAGTTGATTGTTTCAAAGAGCTCATAGCTTAATGAAGGAGACAACATGAAAATGACTATGTATAAAGCGATATACAGGATATATTGGACATAATTAACAGAGACAAAGTACTAGAATTAAGGGGGATTAAGAAAGGCTCTTTGTAGAATGTGGGATTTTAGATGGGACTTAAAGGAAGCCAAGGACTCCTGGAAGCAGAGATAAGGAAGGAAAGAATTTTAGCCATAGGCACCAGTCAGTGAAAATGCCCAGAGTTGGAAGATAGAACATCTTCTTCAAGGAACAGCTGAAGTATGTAGCAGAATGAATCATGTAAGAATACATCGTGGGAAAAGTAACATGGTCGGGTTGTGAAAGTCTTTGGATGATGAATAGAAGATTTGATGTTTCATTCTGGATGTGATAGAGAGCCACTGGAGCTTTTTGAGAGGAAGGAGGGTGACAATCATGTGATCTTGGGCAAATCTCTTGATTTGTATGAGTCTTAGATCTTTCCATCACTCTTTTTTCTTTCAGCATAGTGTAAAGTCCCTGTTTTATAACAAAGAACTTTAAAAGCCCCATTTATAAGCTAGTCTCAGAATATTAGAATATAAAGTATTATTACTTATTATTATTCCTAATTTGTAAAATCTTCATTAGGAAGAAAGTGCTTTATAAATTGTAAAGCACTCTGCAAATGAGAACTATTATTATTCTATGATATTTGAAAAGGCACACTCCCTTAAAAACAATTAAATATCAAATTAGGGTATCAGGCATGATTACTAAGCATTTATACATGCTCTTCTTCCTAACTATACACCCCCCCACCCCAACCACCAGTCCCAGAAGGTTTAAAGGCTGCGAAAGGTTTTCCTTTCACATAGCAGCAGAATCTTCTCACATCCTGTGAACAGATTGGTAGCATCCAAGAGACAATGGGAGTTCCATTCTCACTTTTAATAAAAAAAATGTGGCTTACCTCTTCAAAGATTCTTTTTCTAAAGATTTGATGTAAGGAATGTGATCCAGAAAAAAAGAATCCTCTTGAAAATCGTGTGGTTTTCATTCATTCAGTGGAGTGTCTCTTCAAACCTACTAGAACATGGTAACTATGGGACATTTTCTTCTCTCACTCAGATCCCAGGT
Organism: Monodelphis domestica; assembly: GCF_027887165.1. Lineage (NCBI taxonomy): Eukaryota > Metazoa > Chordata > Mammalia > Didelphimorphia > Didelphidae > Monodelphis > Monodelphis domestica. Next base: position 431,388,111 of record NC_077229.1, read on the forward strand.
CTATATTGGATAAGGTCTCAAGTCTACTGTTTTCCTTTACAAATACCTATAAAATGGTAATCGTAAAAATAGTTACTGTTGAGATTACATACATATTTTGCCATAAGAATCACTGTGAGATTTTGCAAAACACTTTACAAATATTATGTCCTTTGATCCCCCCAATAACCCCAAGGAGTATTATTATTATTACTGTTTTACAGATGAAGAGAAGGAATTCAATTCAGGCTTGTGGGGTCATGGCAAAGAGTGAGAAACCCTCTCAAATTATAGAAGGTAGCACAGATGCTACTAGTATTCTAGTACCCAGGGCAAATTCATTGGAAAGTGGGGGCTATCTTCCATGGATGGATAAAGTAACTTCAAAGAGAGGACAGCTCACCCAGTAGAGCCTGACCTGAGTCCTAGTGGTATGTTTGACTCTCCTCCAGGTCCCTGGAGATGGTGGCACCAATTGGGTTTGTAGCAGTGGGTAAAGGTAGGCTTGTGGAGATGCATTCAGTCCCAATAGGAGTGTTAGAACTGGCTGTAAAACCTCTGAAGAGGGATGGAGGTTGATTGTACCAGTGTAGGACCTCTGGAAAACTCAAAGGGAGAGGAATTATAGAACCTTGATGAGGAGGAATTACATTCCTGGACATTGACTATTCTAGGCCCTTCTGGGGCAAATCCCCAATCATAATTCCTGAATTATGGCTCTGTCAAGTAGTAGAAATGGTGGTTTGGTAGTATAGGTGAAGTGGCCGCTGATGCAATTACCTACAAGAAGTTGGGGCCTAGAAGTTGAAGAAACCTTAAAGGAATGATGTATTAGTTGCAAAGAGTGGTAGTCAGATGTTGCATGCAAACAAATAAAGAACTATCAGGAAGACAATAAAAGTGAGTTCTATAGCTGCCATATTTCCACAATACTATGCATACATGTACATTTTATCATGTATATCATCTCCACTATAAATATGTCATAGAGGGCCATATATTATGATCCTGGTGTCCCATTCTGACCTTTGCTTCCCTTGTCCCACATCCCCATCCCCATACCAACCAGGATGCCTATCTGACTGATTGTAGCAGGATAGAGAATTTTAAACCAGTTGTTTTTGGTCTACTTTGGGATAAAATATTTTCATGAGCTAATTAAATTCAATTAAATTTAGTTAAACAAACATTTAATAAGGGCTTAGTATGTGCTATATACTGGGTATATAGAGACTAAAATAAAACAATATCTACCTTTTGGGAACTTAAATTATACTTGGAAGGAAACAGCCTAGAAATAGACAAATAAATCTAAAACATACCAAATAAATTAAATCAATTTCAGGAGGATGAAAGTACAATTGGGGGAAATCAGGAAGGGCCTCTAAGTGGCACTTGAGTTGAGCCTTAAAGCAGCTAGAAGTTTCAAATGAAGGATGTGAAGATGGGGAATAGTTTAGGTATAGAAAGAGAGTCAAGATAAAGAAGGCTGTTTTTGGGGTATGATGATAGACCCATTTGGCAGACACACAAAATGTGTAATGGGAAGTAGTGTGAAACAATTCTCAAAGATAGATTGGACACAGATTATGAAGGGATTTAAATGCAAAATGAAGGACTTTGTATTTTATTTTCATGCAAATGGAAATCACTAAAGCTTCTTGGAAAAGGGGGTAAAATTTTCAAACCTGTGATTCAGGAATATCTGTGTGGACCTTCAGAACCAGGAAATATGTTTTCCCCTAAAACTAGTCCAACTTCAGTAATTTATAGAAGAGAAAAATGGGACCTCAAAGAGTTAGTGACTTCCTAAGACCATGTAGGCCATATGTGACAAAGTTAGAATCGACCCCTGGACCTTTGATGTAAAATCCATAACACTTTCTACCATGTAATGTCAACTCTCTGATGACAACTTCCAGGGTCATGATTTTACTCTTCTCTCTCCCTCTTCATTCCCCATTAAGTTTGTGATTACTAAAGGAATGACCTCTAGAGACTTTTGGCATTATTGTAGAACGAGAAGCATCACAGGTCTTAAGTGATTTTCAGATAGTATAGATCAATTTCCCTTCTACTTCCCTTCCCAATTACAACTAATTTTTTGAAAAAAGGTATCAATTCTAA